>NC_086113.1:67175810-67490067 GCF_963921235.1 Mobula hypostoma | reverse complement strand
ATGTCCTGAAATCACGGGAAGTTCACAACTACAGATGCGCTGGGCCGTCTGCAGCTCTCTCTGCAGAGTCCTGCGATTAAATGAGGTACAGTTCCCATACCCGGCAGTGATGCAGCCAGTCAGGATGCTCTCAGCTGTGCCCCTGTAGAAAGTTCTTAGGATTTGGGGGCCCATACCAAACCTCCTCAACCGTCTGAGGTGAAAGAGGTACTGTTGTGCCTTTTCACCACACAGCTGGTGTGCACAGACCACGTGAGGTGGATGCTAAGGAACTTAAAGCTATTTACCCCCTCAACCCCAGAACCATTAATATCAATAGGGGTTAGCTCGTCTCCATTCCTCTTGTAATCCACAACCAGCTCCTTTGTTTTTGCGACATTGAGGGAGAGGTTGTTTCCTTGACACCACTGTGTCAGGGTGATGACTTCTTCCCTGCCGGCCACCTCGTTATTGTTTGAGATAAGGCCAATCAATGTAGTGTCGTCGGCAAATGCAGAACCCTATAGGTGGAATGGGCCTCTCTGTCACACTAGGTAGTAAATACACAAGCCAAAGCACATAGAGGGGTTGGAATACAGAAGAGAAAACTAAAAGCCAAAAAATGCAATTTCTAAATGACATGGAGAACGTAAGGATGGGAACAGAATTTTTGCCTGGCAACACCATACCAATACTTATCAAGGTTGGACAGAGATTCATCATAAGCATCCTTCAAATGGGGGGTTTTCCCTGAGAATCCATCTGCCCTTTCCATGATGCTCTGTATTTCCGAGCCCTGCCTGTGTCTATTGTTTTGTCAACGGCATATTGATGTTTGTGGGAAAATGAGCCACCACTGTTCCAATGTGATGGTGGGTGCCTTCTGAATTACCTAGGGTAATTGACCCTTTGCAAAGGTAATGTTACGTCAGTTACATGTGGATTTACGGACTATAGGCATCAGTGGCACGCCACCATTTATTGTCCATCCCACAGAAAATATCCCTCCTCCATAACTGCCAACTCTTCATCCTTCTTTTGAAGGTCAAAAAGGGATTATTTAAGCTTCAAGACACTGAAAGCAGATCTGGCTTTGTAGTTCTGGCCAGGCAACTCCAAATCTGTCAGGTAGTGATGGGTCCATCCCATCAGTCTCAACCTCCTGCATGGTGAGGGGATACTAGAGAGGCAAAGCTACAGCCAGCTTTGAGAGACTCTTATCATCCTCTATGCAAATTAAGTCTCATAAGCTTACTTGGTATACGCAACATACTTTTTTAAAACAGACTGGATCCAAACAACGGAACTGAATTATTAAAGAAGTTTTACCTAACTAAGGTTTTAAAGATTTTATACTGATGGGCATTAAAAATAATGCTTCCATGATCATTTTCATACATGACCAATTAAAGAGTTACTTAGCTCAAAGCAGAGCAAAGCAACAGCAAATTAGCACGGAGCAAACTACCACCAACCAGGAGTCTGCCTTTTGTTAATGCTGCAGATTCGTCAAGGAAAGGTGGTCTTGGAGTGGAAGCTCTACCATAGCTCAATGGGAAAGAGACATACTGACAGGCACTGAAAACTCACTGATGGTGGAAAGAGAGCAGGAGGCATAGGAAGTCACTGAGAACCATGGCCTATGTGGATCCTTCAGGATGGTCACAGACCAACCACCAAGAATGCAGGAGAATGGCAGGGAGACTTTAGAGAACTTTTCACATATGATAAAATACTTCATATGACTGTTTTTGACTTCATCCAACATTGAACTCAGGAACAGTATCGCTGCCACTGCAGACCAAGGTGTAGTTGAAATGGCACAGGGCAACTGGAAAAGAGCAAATCGTTGGGTGCACATGATATGCATGCTGAAGGCCTGCAACTCGAGAGGAAGTGCAGACACAAATTCACAACCTCATTCTCACATCTGGGATGAGGAGAATAGACCAGGCTATCTTCAAGAAAGAAGGCATCTCTGACAGTGATACCTTCAGAGGTATCTCCCTTCTAACTGGCTGAGAGAAAGTTCCCACCAGGTCCTAATCAACCCAAGGACATAATGACAAGAACGGGGGAAATTGTTGTGAAATTTTGGTGTCATCCCATGTGGGTTAAGGTTTTAAACAGACTCACATTGTTAGGAATTGACTTTCAAAATTGGCCAACCCCTCCCCCACCTGCTTTCAAATCTCTTACTATTTCCTTTTTCCCGTTAGTCCTGATGAAGGGTCTTGGCCCGAAACGTTGACTGTACTTCCTATAGATGCTGCCCGGCCTGCTGCATTCCACCAGCATTTTGTGTGTGTTGTTTCAAAATTGGTTTTCCCTTCAGCTCATCTTATTGCAGCCATAAAGAAGGGGGCGTGATGATGCTTGTTTCAATGTCTAATTCCATGGTGCAGGAAAACACATGGTCCTGACTGATTTCAGAATATTAACAGATTTGGACCAAGTCTGTGTGTGTGGGAGCACCAATAAACTAAACAAGAAAAAGAAATCTTGGCATCTGACATTGTACAAGATGTACTCAGACCACACAAAACGTGACGCCATATTCCGCTGGGTGACAGGGAGGTAAGCACTTTGCATTTCTAGAGACTTAAATATAAAGGGAGATTCACAAACAAGTGATGTGTTTCCTTCAACTTAAATGTGAAGGGATGACATTATCAACGTTTCCAAAAGATTAAGAGGAACATCTGGGGAAGAAAGAGAAAATCTATTCTGATCTAGCACAAATGTAGGAGGCAAGGGAGGAGATTGCTGAGCCTCTGGCAATGATCTTTGCATGATCAATGGGGACAGGAGAGGTTCTAGAGGATTGGAGGGTTACAGATGTTGATCCCTTATTAAAGAAAGGGAGTAGAGATAGCCCAGAAAATTATAGACCAGTGAGACTTACTTCAGTGGTTGGTAAATTGATGGAGAAGATCCTGACAGGCAAGATTTATGAACATTTGGAGAGGCATAATATGATTAGGAATAGACAGCATGGTTTTGTCAAAGGCAAATCGTGCCCTACATAGAACATAGAAAACCTACAGCACAATACAGGCCCTTCAACCCACAATGCTGTGCCAAACATGTACTTACTTTAGAAAATACCTAGGGTTACCACATAGCCCTCTATTTTTCTAAGCTCCATGTACCTATCCAGGAGTCTTTTAGAAGACCCTATCGTATCTGCCTCCACCACCATCACTGACAGCCCATTCCACACACTCACCACTCTCTGCATAAAAAACTTATCCCTGACATCTCCTCTGTACCTACTTCCCAGCACCTTAAAACTGTGCCCTCTCGTGTTAGCCATTTCAGCCCTGGGAAAAAGCCTTTGACTATCCACACGATCAATGCCTCTCATCTTATATACCTCTATCAGATCACCTCTCATCCTTCGATGCTCCAAGGAGAAAAGGCCAAGTTTATTCAACCTATTCTCACAAGGCATGCTCCCCAATCCAGGCAACATCCTTGTGAATCTCCCCTGCACCTTTTCTATAGTTTCCATATCCTTCCTGTAGTGAGGCGACCAGAACTGAGCACAGTACTCCAAGTGGGGTCTGACCAGGGTCCTATATAGCTGTAACATTACCTCTCTGTTCCTAAACTCAATTCCATGATTCATGAAGGCTTTCATGTATGCTTTCTTAACCACAGAGTCAATCTGCCCAACAGTTTTGAATATCCTATGGACTCAGCCCCCAAGATCCCTCTGATCCTCCACACTGCCAAGAGTCTTACCATTAACACTATATTCTGCCATCATATTTGACCTACCAAAATGAACCACCTCACACTTATCTGGGTTGAACTCCATCTGCCACTTCTCAGCCCAGTTTTTCATCCTATTGATGTCCCGCTGTAACCTCTGACAGCCCTCCACATTATCCACAACACCCCTAATCTTTGTCTCATCAGCAGATTTACTAACCCAACACTCCACTTCCTCATCCAGGTCATTTATAAAAATCACAAACAGAAGGGGTCCCAGAACAGATCCCTGAGGCACACCACTGGTCACCGACCTCCATGCAGAATATGACCCATCTACAACCACTCTTTGCCTTCTGTGAGCAAGCCAGTTCTGGATCCACAAAGCAAAGTCCAATTGGATCCCATGCCTCCTTACTTTCTCAATAAGCCTTGCATGGAGTGCCTTTTCAAATGCCTGGCTGAAATCCATATCCACTACCAGGCACTTACGAGCCTGATTGAATTTTTTGAGGATGTGACTAAACAGATTGGTGAAGGTAGAGCAGTAGATGTAGTGTTTATGGACTTCAGCAAGGCATTTGATAAGGTACCCCATGCAAGGCTTATTGAGAAAGTAAGAAGGCCTTTCTATAGATGGAATTTGATGGAGTTTGGACCTTTCTATAGATGGAGTTCACTAGAGGTTTGGATTTTTCTATAGACATAGTTTGATGGATGTTTGATCCTTTCTATAGATGGAGTTTGATGGACGGTTGGTCCTTTCTATAGATGGAGTTTGATGGACGGTTGGACCTTTCTATAAATGGAGTATAATGGAGGTCTGGACATTTCTATCGTTATAGTTTAATGGCGGTTTGGAAGTTCTTCCATAAAATTGCCATTGAAATCTGGGTGAATCACTGTCTCCCTTTGGCAATGGAATAATTGGGGCATAGCACTGTAAGGTCCCATATGACTATACATAGAGGGAGACTGATGTGCATGCATACTGATTCACGCTGTGGAGAGGATCCCACATACCAATTTGCCTGAAAGAATGGGTCCCACAAACACTGATTCACCCTGGGGGTAAGGGGTCCACATACACTGACTCTCCCCAGTAATAATTCGACCTATAATCACACATCAGCCGTGCAGACATTGATTCTCCACATTTGATGATATCCATATACATTTCCCACAACTCTACTCAGTCAATTCAAATGATATCTGATGAATATAACATGGTTTAACATAGTTAATGAAGGTGGAAGACCAGACAACAGTAGTGCACCTATGGAATACAGGTTTTGTCCTCCAAATTTCTATTATACAACTTGCATCCATTTTGGGGAACCGGGGCTTATTGGACTGTGATATGAGGCTCATGTTTTAAGGCTGCATTCTGGTTAACTTTAATGCAGGGGTTCCCAACCATTTTATTCCGTGGACCCCGACCATTTACCAAGGGGTTTGTGGACCCCAGCTTGGGAATCCCAGCTTGCTAATGAATTTTGTTACCCAAATTTGCCAACTGGGAAAGCATAGGTAGGTGCTAAACTACATATTAACAAAGATCTCACTAAATGGTAGTACAAACTCAAGGAGTTCAAAGCCTCCCCCTGCTGTTCAAACAACAGGAATTCTGCAGATGCTGGAAATTCAAGCAACACACATCAAAGTTGCTGGTGAACGCAGCAGGCCAGGCAGCATCTATAGGAAGAGGCGCAGTCGACGTTTCAGGGCGAGACCCTTCGTCAGGACTAACTGAAGGAAGAGTGAGTAAGGGATTTGAAAGTAGGAGGGGGAGGGGGAGATCCAAAATGATAGGAGAAGACAGGAGGGGGAGGGATGGAGCCAAGAGCTGGACAGGTGATAGGCAAAAGGGGATACGAGAGGATCATGGGACAGGAGGTCCGGGAAGAAAGACGGGGGGGGGGGAGCGCGGGGGAGACCCAGAGGATGGGCAAGAGGTATAGTCAGAGGGACAGAGGGAGAAAAAGGAGAGTGAGAGAAAGAATGTGTGCATAAGAATAAGTAACAGATGGGGTACGAGGGGGAGGTGGGGCCTTAGCGGAAGTTAGAGAAGTCGATGTTCATGCCATCAGGTTGGAGGCTACCCAGACAGAATATAAGGTGTTGTTCCTCCAACCTGAGTGTGGCTTCATCTTTACAGTCGAGGAGGCAGTGGATAGACATGTCAGAATGGGAATGGGATGTGGAATTAAAATGTGTGGCCACTGGGAGATCCTGCTTTCTCTGGCGGACAGAGCGTAGATGTTCAGCAAAGCGGTCTCCCAGTCTGCATCGCGTCTCGCCAATATATAAAAGGCCACATCGGGAGCACCGGACGCAGTATATCACCCCAGTCGACTCACAGGTGAAGTGTTGCCTCACCTGGAAGGACTGTTTGGGGCCCTGAATGGTGGTAAGGGAGGAAGTGTAAGGGCATGTGTAGCACTTGTTCCGCTTACACGGATAAGTGCCAGGAGGGAGATCAGTGGGGAGGGATGGGGGGGACGAATGGACAAGGGAGTTGCATAGGGAGCAATCCCTGTGGAATGCAGAGAGAGGTGGGGAGGGAAAGATGTGCTTAGTGGTGGGATCCTGTTGGAGGTGGCGGAAGTTACGGAGAATAATATGTTGGACCTGGAGGCTGGTGGGGTGGTAGGTGAGGACCGGGGGAACCCTATCCCTAGTGGGGTGGCGGGAGGATGGAGTGAGAGCAGATGTACATGAAATGGGGGAGATGTGTTTAAGAGCAGAGTTGATAGTGGAGGAAGGGAAGCCCCTTTCTTTAAAAAAGGAAGACATCTCCCTCGTCCTAGAATGAAAAGCCTCATCCTGAGAGCAGATGCGGCGGAGACGGAGGAATTGCAAGAAGGGGATGGCGTTTTTGCAAGAGACAGGGTGAGAAGAGGAATAGTCCAGATAGCTGTGAGAGTCAGTAGGCTTATAGTAGACATCAGTGGATAAGCTGTCTCCAGAGACAGAGACAGAAAGATCTAGAAAGGGGAGGGAGGTGTCGGAAATGGACCAGGTAAACTTGAGGGCAGGGTGAAAGTTGGAGGCAAAGTTAATAAAGTCAACGAGTTCTGCATGCGTGCAGGAAGCAGCGCCAATGCAGTCGTCGATGTAGCGAAGGAAAAGTGGGGGACAGATACCAGAATAGGCATGGAACATAGATTGTTCCACAAAGCCAACAAAAAGGCAGGCATACCTAGGACCCATACGGGTGCCCATAGCTACACCTTTAGTTTGGAGGAAGTGGGAGGAGCCAAAGGAGAAATTATTAAGAGTAAGGACTAATTCCGCTAGACGGAGCAGAGTGGTGGTAGAGGGGAACTGATTAGGTCTGGAATCCAAAAAGAAGCGGAGAGCTTTGAGACCTTCCTGATGGGGGATGGAAGTATTTAAGGACTGGACATCCATGGTGAAAATAAAGCGGTGGGGGCCAGGGAACTTAAAATCATTGAAAAGTTTAAGAGCGTGAGAAGTGTCACGAACATAGGTCGGAAGGGATTGAACAAGGGGTAATAAAACCGTGTCGAGGTATGCAGAAACGAGTTCCCTGCTGTTCGTTTGTTAGTTCTCTAATTAAGTCTCTAACCCCCCACAGCAGCTTTTCCTGTCATTCTTGTGAAGGAGTCATTGTAAATTGTACTGCTGTGGTAAACTCATTTCAATGATGCAAACCCAGTAAGGTGGCTAAATTCAGCTGAAATTGAATTGCAAAAGTACATCGTCCAACTTTTTGTAATGCAATGGCCTGGTGGGCGTCAGGCACGATCCGCAATTTCATAAAGGTTTTCATTTTTTTAATATACAAATGCAATCCTTGAGCACATTTCTAACCATGGGTAGTTCACAGAACACGGCACATCTTCCATAATGATTTTATTTACACAGAAGAACGTCATTAAAAATTGCATCAGATTCAGCTGCACCTAATGGCCTTCAAATCATGTGTCTGATGTTGAATTCAGTTTAAGAAAAGTCAATTTTGAGACTGTAAAATGCTGCATTTAAAGCCAATGTCCACAGTAACTGAAGCTTGCCACTGAATGATGTTAGATTGCTGAAGACTGAATCAAGTTATGAAAATTTAGATTTACTTTCAGAATCAACCGCTCCATTGGCTGACTGGCAGGAGGGAAAGAGTAGGAATAAAGGGGGCCCTTGCTGATTGAATGTTTGCGACTTCTGATGTTTCACAGGGGTTGGTGTTAGGACCGATTCATTTCACATTATATGTCACTGATCTGGATGACAATTGATGGCTTTGTGGCCAAGTTTTCAAATGATACAAAGAAAGGTGGAGGGATCAGATAGTGTTGAGGAAGCAGGGAGTCTGCAGGACCTGAACAGAGTTGGAGAATTTTGCAAAGTGGCAGATGGAATAAGTGTAGGGAAAATTATGGTCTTGCACTTTGGTGGAAGGATTAAAGACACGGACTATTTGCTAAGTGGAGAGAAAATTCAGAAATCAGAGGTGCAAAAGAATTTGGGAATTCTCGTGCAGGATTCCCGAAAGGATAACTTGCCGGTTGCTTCGCTAGTAAGGAAGGCAAATGCAATGTTAGGGCTAGAGAATAAAGGCAAAGAAGTAATGCTGAGCCTTTATAAGGCCTTGATCAGACTGCACTAGGAATATGGCGAGCAGCTTTGGGCCCCTTATCTAACAAAGAATGTGTGGGATTTGGATAGGGTCCAGAGGAGGTTCATAAGAATAATCCAGGGAATGAAAAAGTTAATGTAGGAGCAGCATTCTTCTAAACTCATTGGAGTTTCTGGCGGGAGGAGAAGATGGCGGCACGACGCAGCTCGCAGCGGCCACTCCGGTGGTGATCTCTGTTATCTGTCAAGTAGGGTGCCGTGCACAATCCTGGTTTGATGGAGACAGACGTGAGAGTACGGAGGAATATCTGGTGAAACTTCTGAAATGCCTTCTTCGCTGCTGCTGCTACTGTGTGGTCCAGAATCTCTGGAGGAGAAGGCCCCGAGTCCTCGGCTTTGCTTGTTGCTCGGCGGCCGGGGTGGGGTCGAAGCGCTCGGCAGAGATGGTGCTCGGAGACACTGTGTCGGAAGCTCGAAGTTTTCGGACGGAGTCAGAGTCCGCTGCGGTTGGGTGCTTCCAATGGTGCTGCATCGGCAAGTTTGCAGCGCTTGGAGGTTCATGGCAGGGAGAGTTTCTCCCTTCTACCGTCTGCGTGAGATGGTGAGGCTATCAGGACTTTGAGACCTTTTTTCACCATGCCCATGGTCTGCTCTTTATCAAATTACGGTATTGCTTTGCACTGTTGTAATTGTATGTTATAATCATGTGGTTTTGTCAGTTTTAGTCTTGGTTTGTCTTGTGTTTCTTGTGATATCATTCTGGAGGAACATTGTATCATTTTTTAATGCATGCATTTCTAAATGACAAATAATGAGGACTGAGTGTCCTCATAATCTAATCTAGTGAGGCAGTCTAGGATCAGGGGTCATGGCTCAGAATAGGACATCCCAACAGAGTTGAGGAGGAATTTCTTTAGCCACAGGGTGGTGAATCTGTGGAATTCTTTGCCACAGGCTGCTGTGGAGGCCCCATCACTGGGTATATTTAAAGTGGAAGTTGATAGGTCCTTGGTTAGTAACTGTGTCAAAGGTCATGGGGAGAAAGCGGGACAATGTGATTGAGAAGGATAATAAATCAGCCATGATGGAATGGTGGAGCTGATTCAATGGGCCGAATGGTCTAATTCTGCTCCTATGTCTTATGGGCTTATGCACGTTGGTTTTAAACTATTATAGTGAAGACAATTGCAGCATAGCTAAGGATGAAAGACATCTAGTTTGAAACTTGCGTAACTTCCAAAGTGGTTTATAGCTAATTGGATATTTTTGCAGTGTGATACTGACCGAAAGTGGAAAATGTTCCGTCCAGTTGGTGCACAGCAACATCCCACAATGTGACAAAATGTTTTTAAGTGACCTTGACTGAAAGTAAAATATCCCACATCACCTGGGAAATGCCCCCTGTTCTTCAAAACAGTGTTGTGAAGGTTTTAACTTCATCCCCCATATCAGGCCATTTCAATATTTGTTGACACAAGTCTAAAATAAATTTTGAAGAGTCAGTTGGAACCAAAGTTTAAGATGAATTATTTTCTTACACCCAAACTGCTTTGTAAATGAAATTAATGAAGTCCCTTGTTAGATGTAACGTAATACCCTGAGTTCTTCTACCCACACTCATTAATGAACTTGCATGGCGAAGTTAAGCTCACAGGCATTACAGATTGTGCACCTTTTAACGTATTCCAAGGCAGTCTTTCCTTTGATGCTGTCAGTCTTTTACACTGTCTTTGACCAGGCTAATAATACTGAATGTGCTAATTATCCCAGGCATTCTATTATTGGACTACCATCACTCAACAACTAATCTGTTGCAAATACATAGTTGTTCAATTCACAGGATGTCAGTGACTATTAATCCATCCCCATCACCTCATTTGCAATATTGTTGTGCCTTATCACAAACAACAGAAAATCTGCAGATGCTGGAAATTGTGTTGTGTGTGTTGTTGGTGTGTCATGTTTACTTACTTCTTTAGTGTTTTGCCTCAATAATCCATCAAAGATAATTTTAAATTGCAATGCTGGAGAATGTCAAGTGCTCATCTCAAATGTTGAGCAAGATAAAAAGCTAGACCTTCATTTGGAATGCTGCTGGGGCAAAGCTGAACAGCCCTGGAGGCCAAATCAAATATTAATTATAATGGGTAATAAAAATTCAGAGGGTAGGATTCAAAATATGCAATGCTCTAACGTATGAAAACGTATCTAAATATTGGAGGCATGTAATGAAGAGAGAAGATTACACAACTTGGCAGTTGCCAATAACAGTTTTCTGGGAAGAGTCTATTGATTATGTTTGAATTCAAAAAGATGATATTGAGGAAGAGTCAGTAAAATTTAAAAACTTGCAAAGAAATTAACCAAAGCTCATCAGTACTCCCAGATTTTAGCAATTACTTTATTTGATAAGAGGTTCAAGATTAACAGGTAAGGACACAGAGTACTGACCAGCAGTCAGTCCAGACATTGGAAGTTTGGAGAGGAGGGGATTTCAATCAGGTCCATTCCTCAAGGATAAAAGGCAGGAGTGTGATGCGGCAGTGTGTCAGAGCTTTGACCAGTGACCAATTGGCACTTGGTACGTATTATATTAGATTAGATTAGATTAGATTATGAGGACACGCAGTCCTCTTTTATTGTCATTTAGTAATGCATGCGTTAAGAAATGATACAATATTCCGCCGGTGTGATATCACAAAAACACAGGACAGACCAAGACTGAAAAACTGACAAAACCGCATAATTATAACATATAGTTACAACAGTGCAAGCAATACTGTAACTTGATGAAGAACAGGCCATGGACACAGTAAAAAAGTTCGAAGTCTCTCGAAAGTCCCACATGTCACGCAGACAGGAGAAGGAAGAAAGCTCTCCCCCCCATGCCCGACCACAGCCCAACTCTGAGTTGTCTGAAAACTTTGAGCCTCCGACCAGCCCTCCCACACCAAGCGCCGAGCACCATCTCTGCCGAGCGCTTCGACCCCAGCCCCAGCCGCCAGCAGCAGGCAAAGCCGAGGAATTGGGGCCTTCCCTCCGGAGATTCTCGATGGCACAGTAGCAGCGGCAGTGAACCAGGCATTTCAGAAGTTTCTCCAGATGTTCCCCCGTGCTCCTCACGGTTGTCTCCATCAAGTCAGAATTGTGCACGGTACCCCATTTAACAAATACGATATAATTTCACCGGAGAGGCAGCGCGCGCTGCGTCGATTTATTGATTAGTAGAATGAAGTAAAAGGAAGGCAGGGCAAGCGCAGTGGTTATCATTGCAGTGGTTATCGTTGCAGTGGTCATTGTCTGAGTGGACATAGTCAGAGTGATAATCCTAAGGTTTTAGCTTTTCAAGGCTTCTGCAAAGAGGAGCTTCACTCTGAAAAGCAAAGGAAAGAAAAGCTCGTTTTTTTTTCTTCTCTTCTTTATATCTGCTCAGCTAGGACAGTAGAGATGTCAGGCAGGGTAGCGGAATGCTCCTCTTGCAGGATGTGGGATGGGGATGGCAGGAAGATGTTGGGTGTTCCTGACCACTACAACTGCGAGAAGCGCATCCAGCTACGGCTTCTAACAAACCGCATTAACGAGTTGGAGCTGGAACTGGATGAAATAGGATCATTTGGGAGGCTGAGGAGATTATAGGTAGGATATATAGAGAGGTAATTACACCCAAGGTGCAGGACGTAGGAAACTGGGTGACAGTCAGGAAGAGGAAAGGGGTTAAGGAGCTATTGCAGAGTACCTCTGCGGCCATCCCTCTCAAAAAGATGTATAATACTTCGGATATTATTGGGGAGGGGAGGGTGATCTAAGAGAGGAAAATCACAGAGATTGAGTCTCTGGCACTGTGTCTGCCTCTGTGAAAGGGAAAGGGGGAGAAGAGGCATTCTCTGTGGTGATAGAAGATTTGTTAGTTAGGAGAGCAGACAGGAGGTTCGGTGGGCTAGAATGAGATTCCCAGATGGTAGGTTGCCTCCCAGGTGCCAGGGTCTGCACTGTTTCGGAACAAGTCCTCACCATTCTTAAGTGTAGAATGAACAGCCAGAAGTCTGCCATATAGTGTAATCTTTCCCATTGTAGTGTAGGTTACATGGTCAGCACAACACTGTGGGCCGAAGGGTCTGTAATGTGCTGTAGATTTCTATGTT
This sequence comes from Mobula hypostoma, assembly GCF_963921235.1. Taxonomy (NCBI): domain Eukaryota; kingdom Metazoa; phylum Chordata; class Chondrichthyes; order Myliobatiformes; family Myliobatidae; genus Mobula; species Mobula hypostoma. The sequence continues at coordinate 67,477,630 of NC_086113.1, read as the reverse complement.
CTGTGTTCTATGTTAAATTATGGACCATGTAGCTACCAATGACATGGGTAGGCTGAGTGAAGAGGTTCTACATTGGGTGTTCAGGAAGTTAGGGCAGAACCTGCAGGGTTGTGATCTCAGGTTTGCTATTCGTGCTACATGCTAGTGAGGCTAGGACTAGGAAGATTATACAGTTTAATACATGGCTAGGGAATTAGTGTAGGAGGGAGGGCATAAGATTTTTGGATCATTGGCCTCTCTTCCAGGGGAGTTGGGACCTGTACAGAAGGGACAGTTTGCACCTGAATTGGAGGGGAAACAAGTATCCTTGCGGGAATGTTTGTTAATGCTGTACGGTGAGGTTTAAATTGCATTGCAGGGGGATGGGAACCAGAGCGGCAGAACAGTTAGCGGAGAGGTTGAAGAGGCAGATTTTGGTAAGACCTCAGGCAATGTTAGGAATCAAAAGGTTGAGCATGGTGTGACAAAATGGAAAAGGGTTAATACAGGACTGAAGGAATGTATCTGAATGTGCACAGTATACGGAATAAGATAGATGAACTTGTAGCACAGTTGTAGATTGGCAGGTATGATGTTGTAAGCATCACTGAATCATGGCTGAAAGATTACAGCTGGAAGCTTAATATCCAAGAATATGGCTTGTATTGAAAGGACAGGCCAGAAGGCAGAGGGGTTGGCGTTGCTCTGTTGGTAAAAAATGAAATCAAATTATTAGAAAGAGGTGACATAGGGTCGGTGGTTGTTGAATCATTGTGAATAGAGCTAAGGAATCACAAGGATAAAAAGACCATGATGGGAGTTACTCTTATGGGCAAGAAATCATAATATGATTGAATTCACCCTGAAATTTGAGAAGGAGAAGCTGAAGTCAGATGTATCAGTATTACAGTGGAGTAAAGGGAATTACAGAGCCATGAGAGAGCAGATGGCCAGTGTTGATTGGAAAAGAACACTGGCAGGGATGACGGCAGAGCAGCAATGGCTGGAACTTCTGGAAGCAATTTGATAGGTACAGGATATATATATATATATATCCCAAAGAGGAAGAAGTGCTCTAAGGGAAAGATGACACAGCTGTGGCTAACAAAAGAAGTCAAAGCCAACATAAAAGGCAAAGAGAGAGCATATAATAGAGCAAAAATTAGTGAGAAGTTAGAGGATTGGGAAACTTCTAAAAACCAACATAAGGCAACTAAGAAGTCATTAAGAAGGTAGAGATGGAATAAGAAAGTAAGCTAGCCAATAATATTAAAGAGGATACCAAAAGAGGTAGTAATGGGAGACAACAAAATAGCTGACCAACTGTGAATAAGTATCTTGCATCAGTCTTCACTGCGGAAGACACTAGCAGTACGATGGACGTTCCAGGTGTCAGGGGGCATGAAGTGTGTGAAGCTACCATAATTAGAGAGAAGGTTCTTGGGAAACTGAAAGGTACGAAGGTAGATAAGTCATCTGAACCAAATGGCATACACCCCAGAGTTCTGAAAGAGATGGCTGAAGAGATTGTGGAAACATTAGTAATGATCTTTCAAAAATCACTAGATTCTGGAATGGTTCCAGAAAATTGGAAAATTGAACATATCACTTCGCTCTTCAAGAAAGGAGGAAGCAGAAGGAAGGAAACTATAGGCCAGTTAGTCTGACCTCAGCGTTTGGGAAGATGTCGGAGTCAATTATTAAGGATGAGGTCTCAGGGTACTTACAGGCACATGATAAAATAGGCCACAGTTAGCATGTTTTTTTCAGGGGAAAATCTTGCCTGACAAATCTGTCGGAATTCTTTGAAAAATATCAAGCAGGATAGACAAAGGAGAATTGGTTGATGTTGTGTACTTGGATGTTCAGAAGGCCTTTGTCAAGTTGTCACATATGAGACTGCTTAACAAGCTACAAGCCCATGGTATTATAGGAAAGATTCTAGCACGGGTAAAGCAGTGGCTGATTACCAGGAGGCAAAGAGTGGGAATGAAGGGAGCCTCTTCTGCCAAGCTGCCGGTGACTAGTGCTGTTCTACAGGGGTCTATCTTGAGACAGATTCTTTTTACGTTATATCTCAATGTTTCAGATGATGAAACTGATGGCCTTGTTGCAAAGTTTACAGATGATATTAAGATAGGTGGAGGACAATGGGACAAATTGGCAGATGGAATACAATGCTGAGAAGTGTTTGGTCGTGCACTTTGGCAGAAGAAATGAAAGGGCTGACTATTTTCTAAAAGGATAGAAAATACAAAACACAGAGGTACAAAGGGAAGGGAGTGCTTGTGCAGGAAGCACAAATTGCAGGTTAAATTGCAGGTTGAGCCTGTGGTGAGGAAGGCAAATGCAATGTTATCATTCATTTCAAGAGGACTAGAATATTAAAGCAAGGATGTAATGTTGACACGAGGAATTCTGCAGATGCTGGAAATTCAAGCAACACACATCAAAGTTGCTGGTGAACGCAGCAGGCCAGGCAGCATCTCTAGGAAGAGGTACAGTCGACGTTTCAGGCTGAGACCCTTCGTCAGGACTAACTGAAGGAAGAGCTTCAATCTGATGGCATGAACATTGACCTCTCTAACTTCCGCTAATGCCCCACCTCCCCCTCGTACCCCATCCGTTATTTATTTATATACACACATTCTTTCTCTCTCTGTCCTTTTTCTCCCTCTGCCCCTCTCACTATACCCCTTGCCCATCCTCTGGGTTTTTCCCCCCTCCCCCTTTTCCTTCTCCCTGGGCCTCCTGTCCCATGATCCTCTCATATCCCCTTTGCCAATCACCTGTCCAGCTCTTGGCTTCATCCCTCCCCCTCCTGTCTTCTCCTATCATTTTGGATCTCCCCCTCCCCCTCCCACTTTCAAATCTCTTACTCACTCTTCCTTCAGTTAGTCCTGACGAAGGGTCTCGGCCTGAAACGCCGACTGTACCTCTTCCTGGAGATGCTGCCTGGCCTGCTGCGTTCACCAGCAACTTCCATGTGTGTTGATGTAACGTTGAGACTTTACAAAGCACTAGTGAGGCCTCATTTGGAGTATTGTGAGCAGTTTTGGACCCCTTATCTTAGAAAGGTTATGCTGACGCTGGAGACGTTCACAAATATGATTCCAGGATTGAAAGGCTTGTCATATGAAGAGAGTCTGATGGCTCTAGGCCTGTATCACTGGAATTCAGAAGGATGAGGGGTGACCTCATTGAAACCTATTGAATAGTAAAAGGCTTTGACAGAGTGGGTGTGGAGAGGACGTTTCCTCTGGTGGGAGATGGTTCCTCTGGTGGGAGACGTTTCCTATGGTGGGAGAAGTTTCCTATGGTGGGAGATGTTTCCTATGGTGGCATAGCTTCTGGATAGGTGTCCTATTAGAATGGAGATGAGGAGGAATTTCTTTAGCCAGTGAATCATGTATCTGTGGAATTCGTTATCACAGGTGGCTATGGAGGGCAGGTAATTGGGTTTATTTAAGGCAGAGGTTAAAAGATTGTTGATTAGACAGGACATGGAGGAATATGGGGAGGAGGCAGGAGATTGGGGCTGAGAGGGGAATGGATCAGCCATGATGAAATGGCAGAGCAGGCTCGATGGGCTAAATGACCTAATTCTTCTCCTATATCATATGGTCTTATTATCACAGAATTAGTGGTTCAACTCTGTTATTATTTATTAAATCCCCAGGCTGGAGTCTAGTGCAACTCCTCCTGATTGTCTCCTCTTGCAGACACTCTACTTGTGTGTTCCACTTTACTGAAGCATAAGACCGTAATTGGATCAGCCATGATGGGCCGAATGGCCCATTTCTTCTCCTATATCTTATGGTCTTATTGGTGATAAAAGAACAAAATCAATCAGAAAGCTCAAATTAAATAACTGGTGCATAGCAAGCTCCAATAAACTATAAGTCATAATGATGACATAAACTACTTTATAGGGTATGGGATGAAAATTGACCAGAACATATAGCTTCACAGTGTTTCTCATAATCCTTCAGAGATTGCCATGCGAAAATGCAGTGCTTTTTGCTGCTGTCTGTAACCTTTTTGTGCTCAACACTTTCATTTGGCACATGCATGAAGCTACATTTGTATAAACTCAGTGAACTCAGATCTGCTTGCAGATATCATGTAATCCCCACATTCACACGTACTGAGGCATCATCTGCAAATGTGCAATCTCTTCCCCAGCAACTTCTCTGCATCATTAATGATGGCAGTAAACAGCCACCGACACAACCAGATATTCTGTGTTATGTTTTCTAACTTCAAAACATTAAACTAATTCAAAGGAAGCCATGGAAGTCCAAAATGTGAGTCTAACTTCATGTTTAATTTAAGCGAAATGTGCACATATCACATGGTCGCAATATGTTATATGTAATTCATGTATAACTATAATGAATTATATAAACAACAAAGAATACTTAATCAAGCAATATATTTACAAGATTACTCAAATACACAACACTCTGCCCTGTTTAGCTATAAACTCTAACTCAACAGAGAATGGATCTCCACTGTATAAACAGTATACTATATAATATAACTACTATATACAGACATCCCAGCATAGTCAGTTTTTAAATTGTCTCATTCAGGCCTAAAGAGTTAATGGCTGTGAAGCATTTCTTCCTCTTGTGGGATAACGTCTTTCCTGGCACAGAGGATCGCTCTACATGGTAGGTGTGACTGTAAACAATCGCAGGTTCAGGAGTCTGCTCCATGGTGGTTGTAGGAGTTGATGCTGAGGCTGCAGGAAGTGGTTCTGACAGCTCTGGACACATTTCTTCTTCCTTATTCTTCTTCTAGTTTGTGCATCTTTATCTTGGGAAGGTGCATTTATTTCACTGAAGTGTTTTCTTATTAATCCTTCTATTGCCCCCTTTATGATTTCATCTCTCCTCTTGGTTTACTCAGCCACATCACCTGACAGATCTTCTGTTTTGTACTGTCATTGACTCCTTTCCTTTTGTCCTTCCATTCATCCAGCTGGGTTTGGTCTTTGCATCTATTTTCACAATCAGCTTTTTGTCTCCCACTTGAAGTTTATGCAATAACTTCAATACATGCAGAGTAGATTCTAGTTCTTTATACTTACAAAAGCTGAATGTTTCCAGCTTTCCTGAAGCTCCTTGAAATCTCTTCCAGTTTAAAACGAAGCCACATTTCAAGATAACTATCCGATTCACATATCAGGAGCTTTCTCAGGTACGTGGGTAGCTTACAAAAACGATTGTAGTTAGAGGGCTCCTTTCATTGCTTTCCCGATTCCTCAGAGCGGCATGGTCCTACCTTGGTCCAACTTACTTTCCAACAAGAGGCACAGAGGCTGGCACTAAAGCCTCTTTGAGCACCAGTTCATGGGATACACCATGGAGACAGTTGTGGCGTCATCCAGTACCTTCCTTCATTCACTTACAGCTGACTTTATTGCAGGGGATGTGGCATGAAAATGGAGTTTAGCTGTCTCAGCCAATCACACCACCACGATGCTGGTCCTCCTGTTTTTACCACATACAAATTCAATGTGGCTTTTTGGTTATTGTACTTCACTGTTACGAATAGCATTTCCACAGAAGTTATCTGTTCTCCAGAGTAAGTTCTTAGCTGGGTATTGGCAGGCTTCTGTTTAGTATCTCTGAAATGCTGTAGAAACTCATTTTGTAGAATGACTCAAACAAATGAACCAGCATCCAATTCCATCTTAATTAATTTGACATTCTCTTCTGGTGTAAGCTATATTGCTTGTCTATTGCTACCTTTCACATTGTAAATTTCAAAACTTCTTAGTCCTGCCTCACTCACATCATTATCAGATTTTTCAGCAACAGCATGTAGATTAGTGTTCTTTTGAATCTGCAACCTCACCTTTTATCTTTTCCTCTTGTCTGAGCAGTCCATTTATTTTTGTCTGCCCAACATACTCTTTCTATATGTCCTACTTTGTTGATTTTCTACAAGTTTCGCCTCTAAATCTGCATTGGTCTAGTCTATGTGAACGCCTGCCAAACTGGTAACACAATTTTTTGGCCAGATGGGTTTCTTTTTAGACATTGCAATTTTGTTCATGCTCATTTTTAGCTGCAACTCAATTGTGTTTCTGTGTGCTGTTATCAATGATACAGCAGTTTCAACTGCTCTTTTAAATAAAAGTTATGCTTCAGTTAGGGGACATTATAGAATGCTTTCTTGAGAGATTTCACAAACTAAGCTATCTCTCAGTGCATCATTAAGCCCAGTACTGAACTGATATGCTCAGTCAATCTCTTCATTGCAGCCACGTCCACTGAAATGGACACCCCTTCTTTTTGATTTTGCTTATGAAAACTAAGGTATTCTGTAATTAATAATGGTTTCAATTCTAAATGTCCCTGCATTACTTTCATGAAATCACCAAAGCTAATTTCTGCTCGTTTGGCTGGAGCAATTAAACTTCAAAGCAAACGTTATGCCTTTGAACTCAATGCACTCAGCAAAATTGGTGCTAATTTCTCATGGGGTATTCCATTTGCTTCAAAATACTGTCCAGTTAGCTCATTATTGCAGCTGTATCGCACCCTGGTCAGACCCCACTTGGAATACAGTGCTCAGTTCTGGTCGCCTCACTACAGGAAGGATGTGGAAACCATAGAAAGGGTGCAGAGGAGATTTACAAGGATGTTGCCTGGATTGGGGAGCATGGCTTATGAGAACAGATTGAGTGAACTGGGCCTTTTCTGCTTGGAGCGACGGAGGATGAGAGGTGACCTGATAGAGGTGTATAAGATGATGAGAGGCATTGATCGTGTGGATAGTCAGAGGCTTTTTCCCAGGGCTGAAATGGTTGCCACAAGAGGACACAGGTTTAAGGTGCTGGGGAGTAGGTACAGAGGAGATGTCAGGGGTAAGTTTTTTACTCAGAGAGTGGTGAGTTCCTGGAATGGGCTGCCGGCAACGGTAGTGGAGGCGGATACGATAGGGTCTGTTAAGAGACATTTAGATAGGTACATGGAGCTTAGTAAAATAGAGGGCTATAGGTAAGCCTAGTAATTTCTAAGGTAGGGACATGTTTGGCACAACTTTGTGGGCCAAATGGCCTGTATTTGGCTGTAGGTTTTCTATATTTCTATTATACATGAGCCAGTTACCCAATGAGCAATCAAATGCTTCTGTCTTTCCAATGTAGGCAACCATTTCTGCTATATTTTTATTATCACCAGATACTCACTGGTTATGAACCTGTGAATTCCATATTCTGACGTTTTAAAAAACTTCCAAAGTATGGCTGCTCTCCTTTTTTTTTAATTTGACCTTTCAATGCTGCTCTTCAACAGGTTGGTAGCCATTCGGGTTCTTTTTAAAAATACCTCCTTGTCACTGTCGTATATTGTAACTTCAAAACATTGAACTAATTAAAAGGAATCACGGGAGTCTGAAATGTGAGTCTAACTTTGTGTTTACTTTAAGTGAAGCCTGCACATATCACATGGTAGCATCATGGCATTTGCAATTCATGTATTTTTACATATAAACATAATGAATTATAGAAACAGGAAAGAATGATTAATCAAACAGTATATTTACAAAATGACTCAAATATTAAATACATGGCACTCCTGAAACAGAGGGAATATTTGTGGGGTAGACATCAACACATAAACACACACACACACACACACATGCACAGCTAATGGCTGTTTGCACCACTTCAAAAAGATTTCCAGCATCTGCCATGTTCTGTAGCTCACATATGCAGCGTGTTTTTTCAAACCTCTCTCTTCTCTGTTATCTTTCATCTCCAGCTGGGTCGGCTACAATTGACAAACCTACATTGCCTCTCTCAGCCAGCACCTGAGAAAATCAGTAGTTAAAGATCCAGCATCAAACCTGACATCAAACTGATAGGTGAGCACGCAGCACTGATCACTGTCCACTCGAACATTCTTGCCACTCTGTCCAGGGGAATCAGAGACACACAATAAGCACAGGGTCAGAGAGTCATAGAAAAGTACAGCAGAGCATCAGGCCTTTCAGCCCATCTAGTCTGTGTTGAACCATTTAAATAGCCTACTTCCATCAACTTGCCACACATATCCCAACCATCCATATACCTATCCAACCTTATCTTAAACATTGAAAGCGAGCTTGCATGCACCACTAGTGCTGACAGCTCTCACAATCCCCTGAGGGAAGAAGTTTCCCCTAATGTTCCCCTTAAACTTCTCACCTTTCACCCTTAACCCATGAATTCCAGTTGTAGTCCCACTCAACCTCAGCAGAGACATAGCAGAGTGCAGATGTTGGAATCTGGAACAACAGGAAACGGTGTTGGAAGAACCCAATGGGGCAGGCAGGATCTGTGGGGGAAATGGACAATCATTGTTTTAGTTCGAGATCCTTAATCTGGACTGTAAGATCGAGCAGAGGCAGCCAGTGTAAAGAGGTGAGGGGAAGGGATGGAGCAAGAGCAGGAAAACAATAGGTGGATCCGAGTGAGGAGGGAATATCGGCAGATGGAGGTGAGGAGAGTGAGAATAACGACAGGAGCAGGGAGATGGTGGGTGGAGGTGACAAAGGCCGGAAGGTAATGGAATCTGATAGATGGGGAAGCTGGGACATGGAAGGAAAACATGGCAATAAATGTCACAAATCCTGAAAATGAATAAATAAAGCAAAAGTCTCCCCCTAGATCAGGGTTTCTCACCCAGAGTTCTGCAGAACCCAAGGTTTCCGTGAAAGGTTGCTAGAGGTTAATGAGAGATCATGATTAAAATAAATAAACATGGTTTGTGGAACTTTGTGCGATGCTAGCACCTGCATGCTTGGCAGTACTGAGCATCCCCATTAGCAACCTTGTTAGAGGTCCCTTGTTTACTTAGCTAAGTCCATTCTCCGTTTTTGACGCAAGATAGGGGAGGCCAGTGGTAATTGCACAGAGGGGAGGACGGTAGGCTGATAATTGGTGAGCGCTGTATTGCACAGAGGGAGGACGGTAGGCTGATAATTGGTGAGCGCTGTATTACACAGAGGGGAGGATGGTAGGTTGATAATTGGTGATCACTGTATTGCACAGAGGGGAGGACAGTAGGCTGATAATTGGTGAGCGCTGTATTGCACAGAGGGAGGACGGTAGGCTGATAATTGGTGAGCGCTGTATTGCACAGAGGGAGGACGGTAGGCTGATAATTGGTGAACGCTGTATTGCACAGAGGGAGGACGGTAGGCTGATGAGGAGCGTGAAGTGCGTTTTCCAAGCATTGAATAGACTCATCCAACTTGGGCTGTGACGTCAGCCTCTCCCTTCCGAATTATCCAGGTTGATGAGTCAACAGATTTCACTAATAAATGTCATGTTGTAGCATTTTCAAGATTTGTAAATGATGTGAAATTCAAGAAAACTTTTTCCGTTGCAACATCAGTAAGACGAAAGAGCTGATTGTGGACTTCAGGAAGGGTAAGGCAAAGGAACATATACCAATCCTCATAGAGGGATCAGAAGTGGAGGGAGTGAGCAGTTTCATGTTCCTGGGTGTTAAGATCTCTGAGGATCTAACCTGGTCCCAACTTATAGACGTAGTTATAAAGAAGGCAAGACAGTGGCTATATTTCATTAGGAGTTTGAAGAGATTTGGTATGTCAACAAATACACTCAAAAACTTCATAGTAGTATGGAGGGGCTACTGCACAGGACTGAAAGAAGCTGCAGAGGGTTGTAAATCTAGTCAGTTCCATCTTGGGTTCTAGCCTACAAAGCATCCAGATATCTTCAGGGAGTGGTGTCTCAGAAAGGCAGTGTCCATTATTAAGGACCTCCAGCACCCAGGGCACGCCCTTTTCTCACTGTTACCATCAGGTAGGAGGTACAGAAGCCTGAAGGCACACACTCAATGATTCAGGAACAGCTTCTTCCCCTCTGCCATCCGATTCCTAAATGGACATTGAACCCTTGGATACTACCTCACTTTTTTTAATATACAGTATTTCTGTTTTTTGCATGTTTTTTTAAATCTTTTCAATATACGTATACTGTAATTTATTTATTCATTTTTTAAAATTTTATTTATTATTTTTTTTCTCTTCTGCTGCTAAGTTAACAAATTTCATGTCACACGCCAATGATAATAAGCCTGATTCTGATTCTGAACCAAGTGAAGGGCAAGATATATTTAATGTTTTGTCTTCATATCTGGAAACAGAAGATCTGTCTTGGAGGAACTGTGTTGGTATCTGTACTGATGGTGCCCATTAATGGTCAACTCTGTGAGAGGTTTTGTTTCTCTTGTACAAAAAGGGAACTCCTGGCGTTGTCACCACACACTGCTTTCTTCACAGAGGGGTGCTGATGTCAAAAACTCCTGGACATTAAATGAAAAAGCTTTGGATGATGCTACAAAAATGGTTAACTTTATTAAACCTCTCCACTTCCCCCACTGGGAAGGTCAGATCACAGCCTGGTGCATCTAAAACCCTGCTACGTGCCTCTGGTGAAGAGTAAACCTGCAACCTCGAGGACAGTGAGGAAATGGTCGGAGGAGGCTTATGAGACGCTCCAGGGTTGTTTTGGGGTGACAGACTGGCAGGCACTCTGTGAGCCACATGGAGAGGATATTGATGGACTCACAGAGTGCATCACTGATTACATCAACTTCTGTGTGGACTGCAATGTTCCGACAAGGACTGTCCTTTGTTATTCAAATAACAAGCCATGGGTGACAAAGAACATTAAGGACATCCTGAACGCTAAAAAGAGGGTGTTTAGAGATGGAAATAGGGAGGAGCTGAGGGCAATGCAGAGGGACCTGAAAGCCAGGATCAGGGAGGCTAAAGACAGGTACAGGAGGAAGCTTGTGTGGAAACTCCAGCAGAACAACATGAGAGAGGTCTGGAGGGGGATGAGGACCATCATTGGGTTCTGGCAAACCAGCAACAGAGGAGCTGAAGGCAGTGTGGACAGGGCCAATGAACTTAACCTGTTCTTTAACAGATTTGACATTGTGGCCCCTGCCCACCCCCCCACATGATTCATCTGTTGTTGGCCCCCAACCAATACATATTCCACTCTCCCCTCCTACCCCTCCTCATAGCCCCCTACCCTGCTCTCATGACTATACCCCTTCCCCACACGAAACCACCACAGTGGGCTTCACAGCTGAACAGGTGAGAAGACAGCTGAAACGTCTCAACCCAAGCAAAGCTGCAGGACCGGATGGTGTCAGTACCAGGGTGATCAAAGCCTGTGCCCCTCAGCTATGTGGAGTACTTCGCCATGTCTTCAACCTGAGCCTGAGGCTCCGGAGGGTTCCTGTACTGTGGAAGACATCCTGCCTCGTCCCTGTGCCGAAGACGCCGCGCCCTGGCGGCCTCAATGACTACAGACCGGTGGCATTGACCTCCCACATCATGAAGACCCTGGAGAGACTTGTTCTGGAGCTGCTCCGGCCTATGGCCAGGCCACACTTAGATCCCCTCCAGTTCGCCTACCAGCCCCGACTAGGAGTTGAGGATGCCATCGTCTACCTGCTGAACCGTGTCTACGCCCACCTGGACAAGCCAGCGAGCACTGTGAGGGTCATGTTTTTTGACTTCTCCAGTGCGTTCAACACCATCCGCCCTGCTCTGCTGGGGGAGAAGCTGACAGCGATGCAGGTGGATGCTTCCCTGGTGTCATGGATTCTTGACTACCTGACTGGCAGACCACAGTACGTGTGTGTCCGACAGAGTGATCAGCAGCACTGGGGCTCCACAGGGGACTGTCTTGTCTCCCTTTCCCTTCACCATTTACACCTCGGACTTCAACTACTGCACTGAGTCTTGTCATCTTTAGAAGTTTTCCGATGACTCTGCCATAGTTGGATGCATCAGCAAGGGAAATGAGGCTGAGTACAGGGCTACAGTAGGAAACTTTGTCACATGGTGTGAGCAGAATTATCTGCAGCTTAATGTGAAAAAGACTAAGGAGCTGGTGGTAGACCTGAGGAGAGCTAAGGTACCTGTGACCCCTGTTTCCATCCAGGGGGTCAGTGTGGACATGGTGGAGGATTACAAATACCTGGAGATACAAATTGACAATAAACTGGACTGGTCTAAGAACACTGAGGCTGTCTACAAGAAGGTTCAGAGCCGTCTCTATTTCCTGAGGAGACTGAGGTCCTTTAACATCTGCCGGACGATGCTGAGGATGTTCTACGAGTCTGTGGTGGCCAGTGCGATCATGTTTGCTGTTGTGTGCTGGGGCAGCAGGCTGAGGGTAGCAGACACCAACAGAATCAACAAACTCATTCTTAAGGCCAGTGATGTTGTGGGGATGGAACTGGACTCTCTCACGGTGGTGTCTGAAAAGAGGATGCTGTCCAAGTTGCATGCCATCTTGGACAATGTCTCCCATCCACTACTTAATGTACTGGGTGGGCACAGGAGTACATTCCCCCAGAGACTCATTCCTCCAAGATGCAGCACAGAGCGTCATAGGAAGTCATTCCTGCCTGTGGCCATCAAACTTTACAACTCCTCCCTTGGAGGGTCAGACTCCCTGAACCAATAGGCTGGTCCTGGACTTATTTCCTGGCATAATGTACATATTACTATTTAACTATTTATGGTTCTATTACTATTTATTATTTATGGTGCAACTGTAACGAAAACCAATTTCCCTGGGATCAATAAAGTATGACTATGACTAAACAAAGACCAGTTCACACGAGAATGTTTAAAAAAGCTGTGTGAAAATCTGGACAAAGAGCACACCAGTCTCCTGCCAATCTCTGGTGGCTTAGCAGAGGAACAGTTCTCAAAAGAGTGTTTGAGCTGAAACGTGAATTGTAGGAGTACTTTCCAGAGAATAGTAGGCCAGATTTTGCTGTTTACTATTCTGAAGATGAAGAATGGCTGCAGAAATTAGCCTACTTGGCAGACATTTTTCATCCTAGGAACCAGCTGAACATGTCTCTGCAAGGCTCTGGAGAAAATGTTTTGAGTTTAAGTGACAAGATTCTTGGATTTAAAAGGAAACTGAAATTTTGGAAATATCATGCTGCAAAAGGAAACCTTGAGATGTTTCCACTGCTGCTTGGGCTTGAGAGTAAGAAAGGATGTCAGAAAGTCTCGACTCTTGTTGAAAACCACCTGGAAGATCTGCAGAACAAAATGATTTTTCCTCCCTTTCAGCACATGTGTATGACTGAGTGAAGGACCCTTTCTCTAAATCTTCTGCTCAGCCTGACAACCTGACTTTGAGAGGAGAGGATGAACTTTGCGAGCTGCGGTCTGATTGTGCACTGAAGATGAGATTTACTGACCTGCCCCCAGACAAGTTCTGGATTTCTGTGAGAAAAGAGTATCCTGCCATTCATTGGAAAGCAATGAACATTTTGCTGCAGTTTTCAACTTCTTACATGTGTGAGCAAGCTTTTTCTTATTTAACAAGCTTCAAGAGAGGGATAGAAATCATCTTATTTTAGTTGAGGGTGAAATCCGTGTGTGCTCATCTCAAATTTGACCCAGAATTGAGTATTTGTGCAACATAAAACAAACACGTTTCACATACTAAGCTTATATTTGAGCCTGATCATGTCACTTAATAAGAAAATGTTTTTTCAAAGTTTTGTATAAAGTTGTGACTATATTTTTATTCATGTTGCTTTGGCTTATGGTTTTTGGTAACTTTACTATTCAAAATTGTCAATAAATTTTCATGTTGTAACTAGCATTAATTAATATCAATTTACAACATTTTTACAAATTAAATCTACTGAGCCTACCTTTAGAAAAATTAAATCCCACTTTGGCTTAAACCAGTTATTTAACACAAATTTATTATGTTTGCCTAATGAGTTTAAAAAATTTATGAAAGGGAAAGAAAGAGATTAATTTTAAGAAAGGTAAGCTAAGCTTAACTACCTTTTTTTCCCGAGAAACATTGCCTAAAAATTCATTCTCTACTCAGAGGAGCATTGACAACTATTTTTGGATTATTATATCTACAATTTACTGATCATACTACGTATTGTGAGCTGTAGATATAATAATGCTCCCTGAGACCTGAAAATTATTTCAAGGGTTCTTCCAGGGCAAAAAGATTAAGAAAGGCTGGTCTAGATGTTTGAGTGAAAATTTCAAGCCTGGTAGTGCTGCAGTATTTTGGGTGAAATATAAGACTGAGATAGGGAACAGCAGTGCCACAGAAGGAAACAAACTCAAAAAAGATTATGTTCTTGCTTTTTCAAAGTTGAAATAAATTACACCATTAAATTACGTAGAAGAGGAGCAGGAGAGTTTTCCTTGTTGTTCAGTTTGATATTTAAGTCTCAGCCATGACTGTTATTTGTTTGCTAATTGCTGGTGGGAACTCAGTTATGGTCGCGTTCTCTGTATTACAAGAGTGGCAGCAATTCCAGAAGGATGTAAACAGCTCTAGTCAATAAAAAAAAATTAAAACTTACTTAATTCTCAGAGGAAGTTTGCAAATATGCAGATTTGGCAAAATCTTTCAAATCTCCAGCATCTGGGGAGTCTGTGGTTAAAGGGAGTCACTGGCACAGAGCTCACGGTGCTCGCTGAAGCAGGAGCGCCCTCTGCTGTACAGACAGCTGAGGTTCAGACAGCACTTTTTCACCAGAGCAGCCTCAGGCAATCAAGGTCTTTATAGCTTCTGCCTCCCAGCTTCATACTTCATCTTCCATTACCTACCCACCTTCCCCCTCACCTGTCTTCACTCATGACCTGATAGCTTGTCCTCCTACTTCTGGCTACTTCCTCCTTTCTTTCCAGCCCTGATGAAAGGTCTTAGTCTGAAACGTAAGAGTATTTATTCCTCTGCATTGATGCTGTCTGAACTGAATTCTTCCAGCCTTTTGTGTGTGTTTCTCTGGGTTTCCAGAACCCCTTGTGTTTAAATGTTGTTATTGTATCTGTCTCTACCACATTCTCATTAAGTAAACCCAGCAATTTTGATGAAAGTTTTCTTTAAATTGTGCTTAATATATTTTTTGCACTGATTGACAGTGTTGTCTGTATTTCCATTAGACATCACCACCAAAATTAAGTGAAGTAGCAAGAAAATCTACTGATCCAGAGCTGCCCTTCTGCAGTGTCTATGGGTTTATTTGAGCTATGGATGGAACAGTCTTCATTAAAGACAGCATTTCACAACTAAAACAGCGATCAATATCAATATCTGGTACAAGATCTCTCCAGGTCATGTCATACTTAGCTCTTACAATTAGAAAGTCACAAAACCAAAACTGGCTGCAAATCAAATAAAGGATATTAGGCAGAAAATAAGAAACTTGGACTTGAGGACTGAAGAGGAGGAAGGAGAGACTGGAAGACAGAGGGGCTCGAAGATAAAACTCAAGCACCTAAAGCAGAACTGTCAATGACAGAGTGATTGAGAACATAAAACAGAACAAGACAGCACTGGAACAGACCTGTAGGCACACAATGCCTGTGCCAAACATGATCTAATCCCTTCTGCCTGCATGCAATCCATTTCTTTCTGTTTCCTGTCTATCCATGTGTCTATCTAAAAGCCTCCATCAACATTTTCACATTTGCCCCCACTACCACCCTAGAAGCCCCTTCCAGGCATGCATCACTTACCCTGATCCCTTTTAAACTTGCCCTCCCCACCTTAAAGTTACACCCTTTATACCTTGAGAAAAAAGACTCTGCCTACTCTATCTATGACTCTCATGATCTTATAAACTTCTATCAGATCTCCAGCACACCACAGAAAACAACCCAAGTTTGTTCAGTCTAACAGCACATGCCCTCTACTCCAGGCCGAATCTTCACAAACATCTTCTGTACCCTCTCAAAAGCCTCCACAGCCTTCCTCTAAAAGGCTGACCGGAACTACATGCAGAACTCCAAGTGGAAACTAACTACAGTCTTACACAACTGTAGCATTATTTTCTGGTTCTGATACTCTAAGCAACCATGCCATCAGCTTTCTTTATCACTCTATCTATTTATGTTATCTCTTTCAGGGAGCTATAGACTTGGACCCCAAGATTCCTCTGTACATTTGAACAGAGGAAAATGCAGGAATGATAACGGAGTCGACTGTGGAAGATGCAGGTCTGTTGGTGTGGGCAGCAGGTAGATAGAGTGGAATTAATTAACATCAGTTACAATCACAGACAGCAAGGTGGACATCAGCAGCAAGGATAAGGCCGGTTATTGAGAGTTTGAGCTGCCATTTACTATTTGTAAAAGTGAAGTTGCTCTTTCTACGATCATTCTACATTAAGTTACCCCCTATATTGGCTACTATAAGTTACCCCCTGTATAGGGGATGGTGGGAAGAGCAGAAGGCAGGAGTTGATGGGCCTGTGAGAACAAATAAGTAGGAGAATGGAAGTGATGAGATTTCCCTGATAGGCACACACAAAATGCCGTAGGATCTCAGCAAATCAAAATGTCATCTGTTTATTCCCCTCCACAGGTGCTGCCTGGCTTGCTGAGTTCCTCCAGCACTTAGCAAGTGTCGTTCAAGATTTGCAGCATCTGCAGAATCTCACGTGTTTAAAATTTCTGAGTGCCAGCATAGACTCCATGGGCCAAATGGTCTCTTTCTATGTCATAAAGAAACAGAAAATTCATCGCAGTGTTGACCTTTGCCTCAGTCAACTAACTTAGGGTCAATAACTGCACAAGTCTTAATTAATTCAAACAATTAACTGATTCAATTTTGTTATATCCAATGGAAATATTAACTTAAATTATATTGTCACAAACAAGGGAAATTCTGCAGATGCTGAAAATCCATGTAACACACACAAAGGAGGAGGATGTTATGAGAATGCAGGGTGACTTTAACAGGCTGGGTGAGTGGGCAGATGCATGGCAGATGCAGTTTAATGTGGATAAATCTGAGGTTATCCACTTTGGTGGTAAGAACAGGAAGGCAGATTATTATCTGAATGGAGTCAAGTTAGGAAAAGTGGAAGTACAACGAGATCTAGGTGTTCTTGTACATCAGTCACTGAAAGCAAGCATGGAAGTACAGCAGACAGTGAAGAAAGCTAATGGCATGCTGGCCTTCATAACAAGGGGAATTGAGTATAAGAGCAAAGAGGTCCTTCTGCAGTTGTACAGGGCCCTGGTGAGACCACACCTGGAGTACTGTGTGCAGTTTTGGTCTCCAAATTTGAGGAAGGACATTCTTGCTGTTGAGGGAGTGCAGCGTAGGTTCACGAGGTTAATTCCCGGGATGGCGGGACTGTCATATGTCGAAAGATTGGAGCGACTGGGCTTGTATACACTGGAATTTAGAAGGCTGAGGGGGGATCTTATTGAAACATATAAGATTATTAAGAGATTGGACACCCTGCAGGCAGGAAGCATGTTCCCGCTGATGGGTGAGTCCAGATCCAGAGGCCACAGTTTAAGAATAAGGGGTAGGCCATTTAGAACGGAGTTGAGGAAAAACTTTTTAACCCAGAGAGTGGTGGATATATGGAATGCTCTGCCCCAAAAGGCTGTGGAGACCAAGTCTCTGGATGCTTTCAAGAAAGAGATGGATAGAGCTCTTGAAGATAGCGGAATCAAAGGTCACGGGGATAAAGCAGGAACTGGATACTGATTGTGGATGATCAGCCATGATCACAGTGAATGGCGGTGCTGGCTCAAAGGGCCGAATGGCCTACTCCTGCACCTATTGTCTATTATAAAATGCTGGAGGAACTCAGCAGGCAAGGGGCATCTATGGAAAGAAAGCACAGTCGACATTTTCAGCCGACACCCTTTATCAGGAAGTTTGATATTTTTCCTTTTTCACCTGTACTCCCACAACAACGGGTTAGGGAATCTCCCTGACCCAGGCATGGGAGGTCTTCCTTGCAATAGTCAGTGTCCTGAGTTCTCATTGCAACTCTTCAATTTTATTCTTATCAGTTCTGTACTATTGGATTTTTATTCTGTCGGTTCTGGTCTCTCTGGCTCAGCTGTCACCACTTTCCACTGGCTCTAGCCCAGGGCTACAGGTAGCATTACCTCCTTGCAATTTTTCCAAAGAAGATATGTCTCTGACGTCACTTCTGTGCTTTTTGCTGAATCAGTCTATTTGTAACCCCACAAGTAGTCTCTTATTTGGAAATCTGATTGACAGATTAGCAGTAGGACCTTCTTTATGCTCACTTTCAAGTACTTCAAAGTTCAAATTAATTTATTATCAAATTACATTTATATCACCACATAGTACCCTGAGATTCATTTTCTTGTGTGCATTCACATAAATACAAAGACAAAATAGCATCAATGAAAAACTGCACACAAAGACACACAAACAACCAATGTGCAAATACAACAAATTATTCAAATGCAAAAAGGGAAAAAAAAGTAGAAAATAATAATAATAAACAAATTATAAATATTGAGAACATGAATTGTAGAGTCCTTGAAAGTGAGTCTATGTGGTATCAGTGCAGAGTTGAGATGAGTGAAGTTATCCACTCTGGTTCATGAGCCTAATGGTTGAAGGGTGATAACTGTTCCTGAACACGGTGGTGTGGGACCTAAGGCTCCTGTACCTCCTTCCTAATGGCAGCAGCGAGAAGAGAGAATGGCCTGGATTTTGGTGGTCCTTGATGGATGCTGTCTTCTTGTGACAGCGCTTGTAAATGTGCTCAGTGCTGGATCAGCTATGCTGTAACAACTACATTTTGTAGGTTTTTTTCCATTCAAGGATCTTAGTGTTTGCACACCAGGCTGTGATGCCATCTGATGCTAACTTTCCACCATGCATCTACAGAGGCTTGTCAAAGTTTGAGATGACATTTCAAATCTCCGTAAACTTTTAAGAAAGTAGAGGCACTGTATGCCTTCTTTGTAATGGTACACAAGACAGGTGCTCTGAAGTGATAACACTAAGGAATTTAAAGTCACTGACCCTCTCCATCTCTGATTTCCTGATGAGGACCAGCTCAGGGACCTCTGGTTTCCTCTTCCTGTCGTCAATAACCAGAATATGACAGCCTCGCTTCCTCTAATCACCTGGCAAGAACTAAGACATTCGGTGTGTCTACTCATCCACTGCCCTTGACTTGTCCCAACCAGCTGTTCCACAGGTTTTTAATTTCTTCAGGTTAAGGGCAGACGACCCCACTACTCCAAATTGAGGAAATGCTTCTACATATTCCCCATGTGTGGACTTAAAGTTATCAACTGCCTTCAGCAGAAATGGGCCAGGTCCAGGGCCAGGTATTCCCAGGAGAGCTTGGGGATGTTGCTTTGTTTTTTAAAGTGGCATCACCCTTTGTCCATGGACTCCCTTATCTATTTATCCCACCTGATCTTTCTCCTGACACCTCACACCTCCCCCCTCACCAATTATTACTTCCAGGTGAGATGACACTTTATCTGTGAGCCTGTGAACTTTGAGATTGTCTGGGTCATCTGCTGCATCTTGTGCTCTTGGTGCAGCCTCCTCCATTTTGGTGAGCCCTGATGCAGGTTGGGAGACCACTTCATTGAGTGCCTTTGCTCTGTTCACTGCAAAAGGCAGAATCTCCCAATAGCTGGTCAATCCAATTCTGATTCCCGTTCCCATTTCATCATGTTGGTCCATGGCCACCTCTACTGCCACGATGAGGCCAAACTCAGGTTGAAAGAGCAACAACTCATTCTGTCTGGGTAGTCTCCATCCTGATGACATGAACATCGATTTCTCTAACATCTGGTAATTTCTCCTCCCCTTCTCTTTCTTCCATTTCCCCATTCTGTCTACCTTCTCTCCCCTCTTCTCCTCACTGGCCCATCACCTCCTTGTGGTTCCCATCTCCCTCCCTTATTCCATGCTTCACTCATCTCTATATTAGATTCCTTCATCAGCCCTTTACCTCTTCCACCTATCACCTTCTAGCTTCCTATTTCATCTCCCTCCCCCACCCACCCATCTTCCCCCTCACCTGTTCTCACCTGTCACCTCCCAGTGTCTCACTTCATCCCCCTCCCCCAGCCACCCACCTTCCCCCTCACCTATTCTCACCCATCACCTGCTAGCTTCCTATTTCATCACCCTCCCCCACCTACCCACCTTCCCCCTCACCTGGTCTCACATATCACCTCCCAGTGTCTCACTTCATCCCCCTCTCCCCACCCACCTTCCCCCTCACCTGTTCTCACCTGTCACCTCCCAGAGTCTCACTTCATCCCCCTCCCCCAGCCACCCACCTTCCCCCTCACCTATTCTCACCCATCACCTTCCAGCTTCCTATTTCATCTCCCTCCTCCACCCACCCACTTTCTCCCTCACCTGTTCTCACCTGTCACCTCCCAGAGTCTCACTTCATCCCCCTCCCGCAGCCACCCACCTTCCCCCTCACCTATTCTCACCCATCACCTGCTAGCTTCCTATTTCATCACCCTCCCCCACCTCCCCACCTTTCCCCTCACCTATTGCCTCCCAGTGTCTCACTTCATCCACCTCCCCCAGCCACCCACCTTCCCCCTCACTTGGTCTCACCTGTCACCTCCCAGTGTCTCACTTCATCCCCCTCCCCCAGCCACCTTCCCCCACACCTGTTCTCACCCACCAGCTTGTACTCCTTTCCCCACACACACCTTCTTATTCTGCATTCTGCCCCCTTCCTTTCTAGCCCTGATGCAGGGTGTCAGCCTGAAACATCAACTGTTTATTCCCCTCCATAGATGCTGCCTGATATGCGAGTCCTTTTAACTTTTTGTATGTGATGCTCAAGATTTCCGGCATTTCTAGAGTCTCTTGTGTTACCCTTTGCCACTCTGAAGTGATCTCACCATTTTACATATGTAAATGGGAAGAAATGAGATCATTTTGCAAACATAACTGTGAATATGTCATTGCACCCCACACAGATTAGCTGTAGAAATAAACAGTCCATCTGCAATTGCCAACCACAAGTCTCAATTTACCAAGTGCCAGATGAGCTTCTGGCTTGGTTAAATATCTGAAGATAAAGGTGCAGAAAATGAGCTACTCAGTCACTGTCACGAACAAGAGAAAATCTGCAGATGCTGGAAATCTGAGCAACACACCCACACACAAAGTGCTGGAGGAACTCAGCAGGCCAGGCAGCATCTACGGATAAAAGTAGAAAAGTGGCCTTCCATCCTCACCTATCAGACTCCCCCTTCTCCAGCCCTGTATCTCTTTCACCAGTCAACTTCCCAGCTCTTTGTTTTCTCCTTCCC
The DNA here is from genome assembly GCF_963921235.1 of Mobula hypostoma. Classification (NCBI taxonomy): domain Eukaryota; kingdom Metazoa; phylum Chordata; class Chondrichthyes; order Myliobatiformes; family Myliobatidae; genus Mobula; species Mobula hypostoma. The sequence goes on along the minus strand of NC_086113.1, from coordinate 67,456,504 downwards.
CTTGTATTTCTCTCTCCCCTCCCCCACATTTTAAATCTACTTTTATCTGTTTTTCTCCAGTCCTGCTGAAGGGTGTCAGCCCAAAACGTCGACTGTACTTTTCTCTATAGACACTGCCTGGCCTGCTGAGTTCCTCCAGCATTTTGTGTGTGTTATGAAATCACTGTTTTCTGTGCAATTGTGAGGGCAGGTTAATTGACGGAGATGTGAATATTTAATTCAGTAGGCTACTCAGAGACTGGTCTGGAAGCTTGTGAAAACAATGCAACAGTTCAAGGACAGTGGCCAAAGAAACAGCTATCTTCAAAGGACATCACCTTTACCACCAACTCAGCATTACAGCAACCCCCTGTTTCAACCCAGTCATTGTGTTTCCAGGGATGGAGTAAAAAAGTATATTGTATTTCTGTAGTGCCCTTCATAGCCCTTTATTAGTCCCTTAGGATCAAGAAAAGCTTCTTTCCACTCAAGATCTACATTCTTTTTAGGTACCTGATAGGGCAGAAATGGGTCATGTAAAGTGATCCATTCCTCCTGCTGATGAAACTGAACTTCTGTCTGCTCCCAATGCACAGACTTGAGGCTCCCAGTGCCGTCTCAAACGTTCCTTCTCCAGTTTAAGTGCTCATGGACTAGAGGGGGTGTTGGATTTCTTCATGGAGGTTTGAGCACATCATCGAATCTGCGGACCTGGACCTGGGAGGTAGACCCTGCTCTTCAAAGACAAGCCATTTGCTTATTAAATAATCTTGACAGGACACAATGGGTCCTTGATTTAACTTCATTTCTGTACTGGCACATAGTCAAAGTTTTGCACACAAGCTATATTCAAATGGCAGAATAGTACAACCATGGCTGACAAGGGAAGTCAAAGCCAATGTAAATGCAAAAGAGAGGCATACAACAAAGCAAAATTAGCAGGAAGATAGAGGCTAGGGAAGCTTTTAAAAACTCACAGGGAGGACCTAAAAGAATCATTAGGATTGAAAAGATGAAATATGAAATTAAGCCAGCAAACAGTATCAAAGTAGATAGTAAAAGGTTTTTCAAGTATGTAAAAGATAAAAGAGATGAGAGTTGACATAGCACTGCTGGAAAATGAGGCTGGAAAAATAATAACAAGGGACAAGGAGATGGCAGATGAACTAAATGAATACTTTGCATCAGTCTTCACTGTGGAAGATGCGAGCAGTGTGTCAGATGTTGAAGGGTGTGAGTGCAGTTACTATTACAAGGGAGAAGGTGCTCAGAAAGCTAAAATTCCTAAGGGTACATAAGTCACCCGGACCAGATGAACTGCACCCTAGGGTTCTGAAAGAGGTAACGGTAGAGATTGTGGTGGCATTAGTAATGATCTTTCAAAAATTATTGGACCCTGGCATGGTGCCGGAGGACTGGAAAATTGCAAATGTCACGCCACTCTTTAAGAAAGGAGGAAGGCAACAGAAAGGTAATTATAGACCAGTTAGCCTGACCTCAGTGGTTGGGGAGATGTTGGAGTCAATGGTTAAGGATGAGATTATGGAGTACTTGGTGACACAAGACAAGGTAGGACAAAGTCAGCATGGTTTCCTTCAGGGAAAATCCTGCCTGATGAACCTGTTGGAATTCTTTGAAGAGATTACAAGTAGGATAGATAAAGGGGATGCAGTGGGTGTAGTATATTTGGACTTTCAAAAGGCCTTTGACAAAGTGTCACACACGAGGCTGCTTACCAAGATAAGAGTCCATGGATTACAGGAAAGTTACTGGCATGGTTAGAGCTTTGGCTGATTGGTAATAGGCGGTTGAGTGGGAATAAAAGGATCCTTTTCTGGCTGGCTACCAGTGACTAGTAGTGTTCCACAGGGGTCGGTGTTGGGACCACTTCTTTTTATGCTGTATGTCAATAATTTAGATGATGGAATGGATGTCTTTATTTTTAAGTTTGCAGATGATGGAGGGGCAGATGTTTTTAAGGAAATAGGTAGGCTACAGGAGGATTTGCACTGATTAGGAGAATGGGCAAGAAAGGGGCAAATGAAATACAATGTTGGAAAATGCATGGTCATGCACTTTGGTAGTAGTACTAAATGCACAAACTTATCTAAACCGGGAAACGCTAAGGGATTTGGGAGCCCTTGAGCAGAACAGCCTAAAGGTTAACTTGCAGGTTGAGTTGGTGATGAGGAAGACAAATGCCATGTTAGCTGTCATTTCAAGGGGTCTAAAATACAAGAGCAGGGATGTGATGCTGAGGATTTATAAGGCACTGGTGAGCCCTCACCTTGAGTATTGTGAACAATTTTAAGCTCCTCATCTAAGAAAAGATATGTTGGCAGTGGAGAGGATTTAGAGGAGGTTTACAAGGATGACTCCAGGAATGAAAGGGTTATCAAACAAGGAGCATTTGATAGCTGTGTCTGAACTTGCTGGAATTTAGAAGGATGAGGGGGATCTCATTGAAACCTTTCGAATGTTGAAAGAGCTAGACAGAGGTGATGTGGAAAGGATATTTCCCACAGTGGGGGAGTCTAGGGCAAGAGGGCACAGCCTCAGGATAGAGTGGAGTCCATTTAAAACAGATGGAGAGAAATTTCTTCAGCCAGAGGGTGGAGATTTGTGGAATTTGTTACCACAGGCAGCTGAGGAGGCCATGTCTTTGGGTGTATTTAAGGCAGAGCTTGATAGGTTCTTAATTGGACACAGCATCAAAGGTTAAGGGGAGAAGGCCGAGAAGTGGGGCTGAGGATAGGAACAAAGGATCAGCCATGATTGAATGGCAGAGCAGACTCGATGGGCCAAATGGCCTAATTCTGCTCCTATGTTTTATGGTGTAAGTGTTAGCAGCGGATTGAAGCTACAGACCTTGCAAAGCAGTGACACCAAAGGAGATGTGAACCACTCCTGACCTGTGTAGCTGAATGCCTCCAGAACTCACTGCCCACAGGGCCGACTTCAGTCTGTTAACCAGACTCTGTTGCTGTGAGTTTAACAAGGTGTATAAAATGCAGGATTCTTTAAAGAAACAACCTTTAAAATGTATACAAAGTAATGATGTTGTTGATTAATAGCAATCAAAAGTATACCTATTGTTTCTGAAACTATTGATCTTAAAGCACAGGCACTAATAGTAACTATAATTTACTTGACCGTGTTCGAGACTCCCTACTTATAGTTGCTCAGATGTGGACTCACCTCCAGAAAGGAATCAATTATTCCTGCAGGAAGTGCTTTAATATCAAAAACATGGAACAGTATGTTAATTACATGACAAATGCAGAAACCACAACTCTAGCCTCAGCAGTGTTTCCTCTCTGGTAGCATTTGACTTGGTTTCAAGTTGTCCTTGATGCCACACATAGTTAAATGCAGTTCTCATCTGTTCTCATACGTGCTCCAGAAGAAGGGTCAACGTGAAACACTCTCCCTCCACAGATGCAGCCCGACCCACTGAGTTCCTTCAGCAGTTTATTTACTCCTTCTCACATCAGCTCTGCAGTCTACATGTCCAAATCTGAACCAAGGCTGTGTGAGATCTGGAACAAAGAAATCTTGACAAAATTCAGCTAAGGCAATAGCTAGCAGGAATCTATGCATTAAAGTTACTGAAACAGCATTATCAAACATAATTTCCATCATCATGGGCTGATGACTGAGATTTGACTAATTTAAATCAGAATCTGTTTTATTATCACTGATTCAAGTAGCATGAAATTTGTTGTTTTGCAGCAGAAGTACAATGACATAGAGTTTCTATAAATTAATAGTGCAAAAATTGGAATAATGAGGTAATGCTCATGGGTTCATAGACCACTCAGAATGTCTGATGGTGTACTGGAAGAAGTTGTTCTTGTATTGTCGAGTGCATATCTGCTCACCAATGGTAGCAATGAGGAGAAGGCATATCCCATATCGTGAGGGTCCTTACTATTAGATGCTACCTTTGATGCGGCAGTTCCTGAAGATATTCTTGGAGAGGAGTATTGTGTTGATATGGAGCAGGACGTGTTGACAGACCTTGGCATCCTCTTGCAGTTCTACGCATTGAACCCACACCATACTGTGGTGCAACCAGCCAGAAAACTGTCTACTGTACATCTTTAGAAAATTGCAGTGTAGTTAAATAGATTGGACTAGTAAACATACCCGGGAAAATTTTCACAGTGCTGGGTGGAGCTTACAATGGGAACAGTAGATGCACAACCTGTTCTGGAGCTCAGGAGGTTCAGTATTACAACATAGATGTTGTCTTGTTCCACAGCACTTGCTGCTTCCAGTGCTCCCAGGCATCGGTGGAGTACTGTATACTTAATCAGCCGAACACTCATTTTCTGTTTTAGTGGAGACTTTGGCGGCAGCTCAGATAAATCATCCACTCCATATTTCTGGCTGAGTGTGTCATTCTTGTCTTCAGTTCTCACTCGCAGGACCCAGATATCATTTAGGAATGGGATGATATTGAAGGAGCCTCCTTTCAGTGATAGTTTAATATCCACTAACATTCACGACTCAGTATGATAGGACTGCAGAGACACGATGAGATGGTTTAGCTCTGACCACTGCATGTGCTTTTGCTGTCCAGTAGACATATAGACTTGTGTTTCATCTCCACCAGCTTAGTGCTTCACTTTGGGCACAGCTGCTCCTTCTCCCAATGTGCCCCCTGGCATACTTCAGGGCTGATAACAGTGACAAAATGAAGGAATATATGTGATTATGTACATTTCTGATGCAGTTGATAGTCACTGTTTGAGGCAATAATGTCTGTTCCAAACTTGAGTAAGAAACAGGTGAAGGACATGACTATCCAGTCCTTCAAACCTGCTCCACTCTTCATCCAGATCACGGCTGATCTTCCATCTAAACGTCACTTTGCTGCACCATCGTCATTCTCTTCATTCCCTTCATACCCAGATATCTATCAGGCTGTGTTTTCAATTAACTCAGTGGTTGAGTTTCTACAGTCCTCAGGGGTATTGAATTTAACAGCTTCTTTACCCTCTGAATGAAGGTGTTTTTCCTCATCTGTCCTAGACTCAATCCTTAAAAATGAGGAGTCTCATAATAGACTACCAGTCTGAGTACACACGATAAGATAAAAGGAGTGCTAGCTGTGAAGATAGGATTGTGACTACAACAGGACTATATCATCATCACTTCTACCATTCTCCTCTTCAGTGTAGCTGAATTATGAGCTATTCAGAGGGCAATTCAATGTCAACTACATCAATAGCTCGTTTGTCTTACATTGAGTAAAGGTGACTGTTTCTTACTATATAAAGGGTATCAACCCAAAATCTCAACTGTCCATAGATGCTGCCTGCCCTGCTGAGTTCCTGCAGTGTGCAAAGATTGCTGATTTCCTTTTCTGAAGAACATTTGAAGAACCAATGACAGTGAGCTTAGAGACCATTGATGTTAGGCTAGTTTATTTTAGTTAACTTCCACAGCTGCCATGGTAGGATTAGTGTTCTATGTTGTTCATCCAAATTCTGTGGAATGCACAGTATACCTTCTGAAGTCAGCAACTGTTATGTCTCTCCTAAGTTTATGCAATGGAATATGTTTGTCAAATCCATCCCTCTATAGCATGGGAAGGGTGGAAACTGAGCCAACGGCCAAACTGTACACTTACAACTGTTCCTTCATTAAATTCCATCCAAGATTCAAGATCCCCCTGGAGCTCACAGACTAGGATGTATTTCCATAATAGATGGGGACCTGCAGCCGCCAATATTCGCCTTGGCTGCAACAAATCAATCTTTGGAAATACGTTAAAATAAACTTAATGCTTGGAAATGGCATTTTTGCCACTCCTTGATTCTTTATAAATTGAAATTAGCCAATATTACATTAGTATGCTTTTACTGCACACTGTTAACTGGAGATTAATGGTGACCAGTTAATTGGATAATGGTTTTGCCTTACTATGATGTGTATGTGTACAGGAAAGAGTTTATAAATGAGAAGTTCCACACTTACCAACATTTTACATCTTATGATAAAATCAGAAAAGCAAAATTGCAGTGGCATCAAGATTGCAAAAACCAGGGAGAAGATACTTACTGCCTTACATTTGTAACACGGTTCACTATAGAGACCTGGCAAGAGAGGTGCCAAGGTGAAGCTATGTCTATACCAAAGGAGGTGTAAGGCATTCTTTCCCTCCACTAGCCTTCAGGTCACCCTTGGGCAAGGTGTAGCGCCTGCGTAGCCCCATGGTCACATGAAGCCAGGAGAGCAGGTGGTGGATGATCGTATGAGCAGCTGATGCAAATCACAAGTCCTGGTTATGTGACCAGTAAAGCCATGCAGACAATCTCTGAAGAATATTGATAATGGCTGGAGTCACCTGCCTTGTAAAAGACACAACCCATAAGGCAATGGCAAACCACTTCTGTAGAGAAATTGCCAAGAACAATCATGGTTATGGAAAAACCATGATCGCCCACAACATACGACACGGCAAATAATGAATGAACAAATGGCAAGCGAGGAGAGACCTAGTAGCACAATAGGAAAGACAGGGCTTATGGAGGGTTTCGAAACGTGAAGGGATAGGAGAGAAGCGGGGAAACTAGGATCAGACAGCATCTGTGAATGAGGAACAGAATTAATGCTACAGGTCACAAACGCAAAGCATTAACCGTTTCTCTCCACGGACGCTGAGAATCTCCATTTGGTTTGCTTGGTTACACTGGCTCACCACTCACCAGCAATTTCAGTGAGCTTCTGCTCACCACCCTGCTCAGTAAAGGACACTTTGAATTCTTCATGGAATAAAAAGGCAAGACGACGAGTTGAACAAGTGTCATAGAGTCACTGAGTTTTACAGACAGAAACAGATCTTTAGCTCAACTGATCCATGACAACCAAAATCCCCATCAGAACTTGTCCTATTTGCTCCAGTATGGCCCATAGCGCTCGAATCTTTCCATCCATATACTGTACCTATCGAAGTACCTTTTAAATGTTGATAATGTATTGGCCGCAACCACGGTCTCTGACAGCTCATTCCATATATGACCATACTCTGGTGAAAAAGTTGCACCTCAAATTCCTATTTAATCTTTCTCCTCTTGCTTTAAACATTTGCCTTATAGCCATTGTTTCCCCATCCCTGAGGAAAAAAAAAGATTGAGTGCATTCATTCATTCTATGTTCCTCATGATTTTATACACCTCTATTAGATCACCCCTCTTTCTCCTGGGCTCCAATGAATAAAGTCCTAACCTGCTCAACCTCTCCTGATAACTTATTGCCTCAAATAGTCATCTTACTTCTCCTTTCGGATGGGCTCCTCAAGGAGGAAATATTCTCTTCTATCCGGCACTTTTTAAAAACACAGGAGCACACACAAAATGCTGGAGAAACTTATCCGAAGTCATACTTTCTAAAATATATCCACCCTTGTAATGGAGACAATATCATCATCTATTTGGTCTAAACAAGCTTCTACAAACACCAAAACAACAATGAGCAGTCAATCTGCTTTAATAAGTCTGGTTGAGAGTTAAACTTTGAATTCTCTTGCTCTTCTCTACATTCACTGGGATGGTGCCACAGTTAAATATTACATTTGTAAGACATCAGCCCCAGCAATACAGCACTCTCAGCATGCTGTTCTAGATTGTCAGCCCAGATTTCTGTACATACAACCTGGGATTGCAGAGTGAAGGTTGTACAGCCAACTAGATCCCAGCTAACATAGTCACTGTCACTTACAGTATGCTTTCCAAAACAAAGCAAAATTACTTGGAATAAACTCACTCCCCCACCATTTACACTTGCCTGCATTAGTTCCCTAGCAATGGGAGAGACTTGATAGTAAATCTTTATTCATTAATGCACATCAACATTGCAAAATAGTACAGTATTCATCATCGTCATGCAAATTTTTCAACAGAACACAGCCTTACATGATAACAATGTGTTATATATAATGAGTGTCTTTCAAGAAATGAATTTTCAGTAATCAAAGCAGCAATAAATTACGAGTCAGGAAAAGGATTAAAGAAGCAGTAGTTTTGATGGCTGACAGACAGGCTGCTGCCCTCACTTGCAATGGAGAGCGGTGGGAGAGTTTATGGTCTGCTGCAGTAGCTGTAAAGTTTTGATTTCCAGTGAAGGAATGCTGTGTCTTTGCTGTGATGATAACAGAGGTTTTTATTGTTTCCAATTACATTACCTACTTTATCTAAATTCCTGCATTCATTTATTAATGACACATCAGTTCTAAACCCAATTTCATTCTCTCTAAAAGCTTTCCTCATTACTTGCCAGATGATATTATGGTAAATGTCGAGCTGGTGTGAACACAAATGTATTCAAAGATTATGCATAATTAAAAAATGTATCCAGTCATTAATGAATACATGAAATATAATATTAATGGCTTGAGAAATGCTTTAAAACTGCCTGGGACAGTTTCCATAAGGTCAGAATTCCATAAGTCAGATCATCTGTAACCTGGGGAGCTTCTGCATTGTTAAATGCTCACTGATTTCTCTGATTTAAACTATGTGCTACATTACTACTGCTTGTGGGTGTATACGAAACTCCCACTGATGGTTTTTTATATCTCTGGATCTGCAGAGATCCGACGATTTTTAATGCTGTGAACCTCCTTCCTTTAACTCATTGCTTAAGACTTCAGACTGCCCCACCTTTCAAATTCTGCCTCTCTCTGCCAAAAGTTTAGTGCCTTGGAATATTTAATTCCTAACTTTCACTTTCCAATCACGTCCCTCTAATGTCTATTCGTTTGTTCCCAGAATCCCCTCTTGTTTTGAAGATGTCTGGTTTCAGATAAAGAATCTTTATTGAATTTTGTCATTGTTTTCATTTTCCCTGCCCTGACTTTAATTGAAGATATATTCTAAAGTTTGAATCTTCATCTCCTTCCTGCCACATTATGATGATCAGTACCCATATCTTTCTCCTTGTCCCTAGTCTCTAACTTTCTAAATTTCACCTCGTTAGACAGTTGACGAGTTGAAGATTATTAGAATAGTTATGACAAAACAGAACAGCAAGGACATAAAAGGTTTGAAAAATAAGTAGGCCACTTGGCCCTTTCAGATAGCCCTCTTTATCTCTGGAATTAGTGAATTCCTTTGGACGACATATATTCTCTCTCAAACAAGGGACCACAACGGTGCACAGTTCTCCAGCTGTGACCTCAAGAGCAACTTGTACAACTGTAACAACTATACTTGCCCATTTCTTAACTCCAATCCTTCTCCAAAGGCCAAGATGACATTTGCCTTTCATACTACTTACTACACCTATCACCCATTTTGTAATTCATGAACTAGAATACTTGGAACCCTCTTTACATTGCTCATCTGCAATCTTCTCCCTCTTAGCCAACTGTCTGTTTTTAGATTAGGTTCAGCTGCAATGGAGGCCAAAGGGTGAGACTAGTGGATGGTGACATTCTGTCAAACTCCATTCGGCAATTACTTGCTCAAACTTCTATACTTGGTCACATAGCCACAATATCCACATGACAACTTGCCCTCCCACCTTATTTTTCTGTCATTGGCAAACTGGAAGGAAGTCATTTGGACAAGTTTCTGGCACAATGGGGTGCTGGGAATGGAACCAAATGCAGACACAGACACTGAAGTACAAGGAACAGGACTTGACTAGAGTAGGGACATGACAGGTTACAGACAAGGAGCAGGGACAAGAATGCAGACTTGGGCTTGGACCCCGAGCCAGAGACTGGACAAGGACCCACTACCTGGGTCTTGCCTCGGGCTCGGGCCCCAGAACCAGGCATGGACATGACATGACTGCAGGACTGGAGGCTGGGGTCTTGAGGCTTGGGGCTCGGAGACAGGCTTGGGGTCTTGAGGCCTGCAGGCTGGGGTCTTGGTCTTGAAATGCAGAGGCTTGGGTATGGACTCCAAGCCAGAGACTGGGCAAGGACCCCAAGCCAGAGACTGGGCAAGGACCCAGAACCTGGGACATGACTCGGGCTCAGACTCCAGAACTAGGCGAGGACAAGACAAGGCTACAGGACTGGACATGGCTTGGGTGTGGAACTCCTGGGTAGGGCGAGACACAAGGACAGGTAAAGGCATATGGACAGGACTTGGATAGGACTGGACTAGGCACAGACTGGATGAAGGCCTTCAGGAACACAGAGCCTTGGACTAGAAGAGACAGGAGCATGGAACACAGAGCCAGGACCCCTCCTTGGGAACAGGACATAGGGCTGGGACTCACACACATAACAGAACCAGGACCCCTCCTTGGGAACAGGCCATAGGGCCAGGACTCATACACAGAACACTGAACATGAAGAGACAGATCCCAACACAAGGTGGCAGCAAATAGCCAGACCCACCTAGCAAAGGCATGGACACAGAAACAGATCCCAACGCTAGGTAGCAGCAAATGGCCAGACCTACTTCGCAAAGACATGGACACAGAGAGACAATTCCACACAACAAAAGACAGTTCCTTATCTTGACCTAACAAGGCTCCAGTCTTGCTCCGGCAGTAAGACTTCAGCAATACAGGCGGGATATCCAGGCTAGGTGAGCAGGCAAAGAGTCAGGCAAGGCATCCAGGCAGAGAGTCAGGCAAAGGGGGAAAAGACAGGGAGGGGAACAGGACAGTCCAGCAGGGAATCCCTGATTTGCAGAGGTATTTATGTCTCAGCCCCAAAACGAGTAACATGTGCCCACAACAGAAACTGGGGAAAACCAGAAACTTCGGAACCAGAAACCATGGACCGGACAGTGAACCGGAACTGGACTTCACAGACCGGACTATAACAGTTTCACCTTCCTTCTTCAAGGCCTTGCAGATTTCTGTTACTGTAGTTACAAAATCCATTTTAGGAACCATTGTTGAAATATTTTTGACCCTCTCTAAAGACCTCATACCTTTACCATAATGAGGTGACCGGAACTGAACATTATACTCCAAATGAGGCCAGATAAGTGGTTTAGAATGTTTTAGCGTTACTTCCTGGTTTTTAGATATTAAACCCAGAATTTTATATACCGTATTCACTGTTTTTACAACTTGCCCGTAATTCCTTTAATTCCTCTACTCCTGACCGCCAACCATCCCACCCCACACACATTTTAGAACAACACTCTTCAATTGATACTCTCCGTCCCCATTCTTCCCAAAGTATCACTTCCCATTGTTCCACATTAAATGTCACCTGCCACACAACTGCCTGTCCTGAAAGACTGTTTATATCCTGATGCAAATTAGCACCATTCTCTTTATATCTTTATATTACTGCCAAGCATTGAGTCACCAGTAAATTCCCCATTAATATAGATCAGAAAGCATAATGGTCCTAATGTAGGTTTCCACAATTAAAATGAAGTGAGGTGTTTTATGTTCAATGAAACCTGTAACACATTTCATTAAACTCCAAAAACCTACACAACAATAGCGCGCTAAAAACCTTTTTCATAATAACATCATCTCATCGGACCAGCCTCTTAGAGCGAAACCCCAACTCAACATTGGTGGTTGTGAATTATGTACGTTTCTCCCAATTACACTAATAACAGACCCTGAGTAACACCACTATATATTCTCCTTCGGTCCAAAAAGCAACTCAGCGCTTCCTCTGTCACCTATCACTTAGCCAGCTTTCTATCTAATCCATCTATCTATCTCTCCTTTAAAATCGTGTGTTTCAGTTTTGCTGATCAGCTGTAATGAGATTGTATTACTCTCACCAGCTCTACCCATTATTTCTCCATTATTTCCAGAGCACTTCTAAGCATTCAGTTAACACAGACATTACTCATAGTCTGTTTCAACTGAGGCCAGTCCCATGCAGCAGCTCCCTCTTTCCAAATACCTGTTTCGATGCCCCATGAAGAGAAACCCATTTCAACCACACCAGCGTTTGAGCCATACCCTCAACCCAGTTAGATCCTATGCTAAATAGCCTATGGCTTACTGATTATATGCTGGATGTTCTGCTTTAGTTTGGACTTTGGCTGCCCATGGTCCTTTTACAGAACCACATGCTTTGTCCCTTCTTTTGCTTTCAGATAGACCATGCCAAACTACATTAGCCTTTGCTGTTCCTTTGGGTTCATCAGATGCATGGAGAGGGGGAGCTCGCTACATGGGCAACAGCTCGTTCTCCATGTTGTACTGTCCTGGCTTGCATATCTAAGACAGCTAGTATGCAACATCCGTGCAACACACATCAAAGTTGCTGGTGAACACAGCAGGCCAGGCAGCAACTCTAGGAAGAGGTACAGTTGACGTTTCGGGCCGAGACCCTTCGTCAGGACTAACTGAAGGAAGAGCTAGTAAGAGATTTGAAAGTGGGAGGGGGAGGGGGAGATCCAAAATGATAGGAGAAGACAGGAGGGGGAGGGATGGAGCCAAGAGCTGGACAGGTGATTGGCAAAAGGGATACGAGAGGATCATGGGACAGGAGGCCCAGGGAGAAGGAAAAGGGGGAGGCGGGGGGACCCAGAGGATGGGCAAGGAGTATAGTCAGAGGGACAGAGGGAGAAAAAGGAGAGAGAGAGAAAGAATGTGTGTATATAAATAAATAACGGATGGGGTACGAGGGGGAGGTGGGGCATTAGCGGAAGTTAGAGAAGTCAATGTTCATGCCATCAGGATGGAGGCTACCCAGACGGAATATAAGATGTTGTTCCTCCAACCTGAGTGTGGCTTCATCTTCACAGTAGAGGAGGCCATGGATAGACATATCAGAATGGGAATGGGATGTGGAATTAAAATGTGTGGCCACTGGGAGATCCTGCGTACCATCCGTTATTTATTTATAGACACACATTCTTTCTCTCTCTCTCCTTTTTCTCCCTCTGTCCCTCTGTCTATACCCTTTGCCCATCCTCTGGGGTTCCCCCCCTCCCCCTTTTCCTTCTCCCTTGGCCTCCTGTCCCATGATCCTCTCATATCCCTTTTGCCAATCACCTGTCCAGCTCTTGGCTCCATCCCTCCCCCTCCTGTCTTCTCCTATCATTTTGGATCTCCCCCTCCCCCTCCCACTTTCAAATCTCTTACTAACTCTTCCTTCAGTTAGTCCTGACGAAGGGTCTCGGCCTGAAACGTTGACTGTACCTCTTCCTAGAGATGCTGCCTGGCCTGCTGCATTCACCAGCAACTTTGGTGTGTGTTGCTTGAATTTCCAGCATCTGCAGAATTCCTCGTGTTTACGTTATCTATGATCACACTGTCTTGTCCCTCCAATCTGACTATCTTTTCAGTACTTCATGATGGAGTCACACACCCTTTGGCCTAACTCATGCATGCTGAATAAGATACTCATTCAAACTAATCCCATTTGCTAGGCCCATATCCCTCCCAAACCTTTCCTATGTTCGATTGGATTACTGTGCAGACGCAACAGAAGAGTTCCCGCACAGGTCCGGTGAAGAGCTTTAAGAACCCAGTCTCTATAAAAGAGAGGTACTGCCTAGTGTACCGGTCATCGTGCGAGTAGTCGTCATCAGAGAAGTCTGAGCCAGACTAGTAAGGCTTTGGCAAGAACAGGCAGAGGCAACGTAATTAGGTAAACTCATTCCTTATTTCTTCTTTTTTCCTGAATTAACTCTTGAGAGAATAGGCAGCATGTCTGCCGAGTCAGTTTTTTTGTTCTGGGTGTCAGAGGTGGGATTTCTGGGAGACAACCAGCCTCCTCAATGGCCAGATCTGCACGAGGTGCATCAAGCTGCAGCTCCTTAGAGACCAGATTAGGGAACTGGGGCTGCAGGTCGATGACCTTCAGTTTGTTAGGGAAAGTGAAAGACAGCAGCTAGAGGCTATCCCAAGGCTAAAGAAGACAGATAAATGAGTGACTGGCAGGAGTGGGAAGGGAGAACATCAGATAGTAGACAGCACCCTGTAGACAACCCCTCAACAATAAGTGCTCCATATTGAGTATATTTTGGGGGAGCAACCTACCTGGGGGAAGCAACAGCGGCCATGCCTCTGGCACAGAAGGGCAGGGAACTGAAGAGGATGGCGGCAGTAAGAGTTTGGGGGACAGGTAGGCAATTCTATGGACATGAAAAAGAAACACGGATGGTAGTTTTACAGGGTTCACGATCTTTCTGAACGTGTCCACAATATCCTGAAAAGGGAGGGTGAGTAGCCAGAGGCTGTGGTACATATTGGTAAAGCCAAGGAAAGGGCATATAAGGTAGCAAAAGTGAGTAGGAAGTTGGATGATTGGGAAGCTTTTAAAACCCAACAAAAGGCAGCTAAAAAAGCTATAAGAAGGGAGAAGATGAAGTATGAGGGCAAACTAGCCAATAATATAAAGCAGGATACCAAAAGTTTTTTCAGTTATATAAAGAGTTAAAGTGATGTGAGAGTTGATATTGGACCACTGGAAATTATGCTGGAGAGATAGTAATGGGGGACTAAGAAAGGGCAGATGAACTTAATAAGTACTTTGCAATAATCTTCACTGTGGAAGGCACTAGCAGTTTGCCAGAGGCCCGTGACTGTCAGGGAGCAGGGTGAGCTCCATTGGCACAAAGGAAAAAGTGCTGGGCAAACTCAAAGGTCTTAAGGTGGAGAAAACCCGAAGGGGACCAATATCCTGGCGGGGAAGTTTAATAGAGCTGTTAAGGAGGGTTTAAACTAATTTGGCAGGGGGATGGGAACCGGAATGATAGAGCGGAGGAAGGGGAAAACAGAAATAAATCTAAGATAGTGAGCAGTAAAGATGTCAGGAAAGACAGGCAGGTGATGGGGCAAATGTGTAGCCATTGGGGTGAGTTGCAGTGCAATAAAGTTGCAGTGAAATCAAAGCAAAAAGTATCAAATACTGGTCTTAAGGTGTTGTACTTAAATGCACGCAGCATAAGAAATAAGGTGGATGATCTTGTTGTACAGCTACAGATTGGCAGGTATGATATTGTGGCCATCACTGAGAGCTGGCTAAAGGATGCATGTCTCTGGGAGCCGAACGTTCAAGGATACACGGTGTATCGGAAGGATAGGAAGGTAGGCAGAGGGGGAGGCGTGGCTTTATTGGTAAGAAATGATATTAAATCATTAGAAAGAGGTGATATAGGATCGGAAGGTGCAGAATCTTTATGGGTTGAGCTAAGGAATAGCAGGGGTAAATGAACCCTGATGGCAGTTATTTATAGGCCTCCAAACAGCTGCAGGGATGTGGACTACAAATTATAACTGGAAATAGAAAAGGCTTGTCAGAAGGGCAGTGTTATGATAATTGTGGGGGATTTTAACATGCGAGTAGATTGGAAAAATCAGGTCAGCACTGGATCTCAAGAGAGAGAATTTGTAGAATGTCTGTGAGATGGCTTTTTAGAACAGCTTGTTGTTGAGCCCACTAGGGGATCGGCTGTACTGGATTGGGTATTGTGTAATGAACCGGAGGTGATTGGAGAGATTGAGGTGAAGGAACCCTTAGGAGACAGTGATCATAACATGATTGAGTTCACTGTGAAATTAGAAAAAGGGAAGCCGAAATCTGATGTGTCGGTGTTTCAGTGGAGTAAAGGAAACTACAGTGGCATGAGAGAGGAACTGGCCAAAGTTGACTGGAAAGAGACACTGGCGGGAAAGACGGCAGAGCAGCAGTGGCTGGAGTTTATGCGAGAAATGAGGAATGTGCAAGACAGGTATATTCCAAAAAAGAAGAAATTTTCGAGTGGAAAAAGGATGCAACCGTGGTTGACAAGAGAAGTCAAAGTCAAAGTTAAAGCAAAGGAGAGGGCATACAAGGAAGCAAAAATTAGTGGGAAGACAGAGGATTAGGAAGTCTTTAAAACCTTACAAAAGGAAACCAAGAAGGTCATTAAGAGAGAAAAGATTAACTATGAAAGGAAACTAGCAAATAATATCAAAGAGGATACTAAAAGCTTTTTCAAGTATATAAAGAGTAAAAGACAGGTGAGAGTAGATATAGGACCGATAGAAAATGATACTGGAGAAATTGAAATGGGAGACGAGGGGATGGCAGAGGAACTGAACAAGTATTTTGCATCAGTCTTCACTGAGGAAGACATCAGCAGGATACCGGACACTCAAGGGTGGCAGGGAAGAGAAGTGTGCGCAGTTACAATTACGACAGAGAAAGTACTCAGGAAGCTGAATAGTCTAAAGGTAGATAAATCTCCTGGACCAGATGGAATACACCCTCGTGTTCTGAAGGAGATTGCGGAGGCATTAGCGATGATCTTTCAAAAGTCGATAGATTCTGGCATGGTTCCGGAAGACTGGAAGATTGCAAATGTCACTCCGCTATTTAAGAAGGGGGCAAGGAAGCAAAAAGGAAATTATAGACCTGTTAGCTTGACATCGGTGGTTGGGAAGTTGTTGGAGTCGATTGTCAAGCATGAGGTTACAGAGTACCTGGAGGCATATGACAAGATAGGCAGAACTCAGCATGGATTCCTTAAAGGAAAATCCTGCCTGACAAACCTATTACAATTTTTTGAGGAAATTACCAGTAGGCTAGACAAGGGAGATGCAGTAGATGTTGTATATTTGGATTTTCAGAAGGCCTTTGACAAGGTGCCACACATGAGGCTGCTTAACAAGATAAGAGCCCATGGAATTACAGGAAAGTTACATACGTGGATAGAGCTTTGGCTGATTGGCAGGAAACAGAGAGTGGGAATAAAGGGATCCTATTCTGGTTGGCTGCCGGTTACCAGTGGTGTTCCACAGGGATCAGTGTTGGGGCCGCTTCTTTTTACATTGTACATCAACGATCTGGATTTTGGAATAGATGGCTTTGTGGCTAAGTTTGCTGATGATGCAAAGATAGGTGGAGGGGCTGGTAGTGCTGAGGAAACGGAGAGTCTGCAGAGAGACTTGGATAGATTGGAAGAATGGGCAGAGAAGTGGCAAATGAAGTACAATGTTGGAAAGTGTATGGTTATGCACTTTGGCAGAAAAAATAAACAGGCAGACTATTATTTAAATGGGGAAAGAATTCAAATTCTGGAATGCAACGGGATTTGGGAGTCCTCATACAGGATTCCCTTAAAGTTAACCTCCAGGTTGAGTCAGTAGTGAAGAAGGCGAATGCAATGTTGGCGTTCATTTCTAGAGGAATAGAGTATAGGAGCAGGGATGTGATGTTGAGGCTCTATAAGGCGCTGGTGAGACCTCACTTCGAGTACTGTGGGCAGTTTTGGTCTCCTTATTTAAAAAAGGATGTGCTGACATTGGAGAGGGTACAGAGAAGATTCACTAGAATGATTCCGGGAATGAGAGGGTTAACATATGAGGAACGTTTATCCGCTCTTGGACTGTATTCCTTGGAGTCTAGAAGAATGAGGGGAGACCTCATAGAAACATTTCGAATGTTAAAAGGCATGGATAGAGTGGATGTGACAAAGTTGTTTCCCATGATGGGGGAGTCTAGTACGAGAGGGCATGACTTCAGGACTTCAGCGCCCTTTCAGAACAGAAATGCGAAAAAATTTTTTTAGTCAGAGGGTGGTGAATCTATGGAATTTGTTGCCACGGGCAGCAGTAGAGGCCAAGTCACTGGGTGTATTTAAGGCAGAGATTGATAGGTATCTGAGTAGCCAAGGCATCAAAGGTTATGGTGAGAAGGCAGAGCGGTGGGACTAAATAGGATAAAATGGATCAGCTCATGATAAGATGGCGAAGCAGACTCGATGGGCCGAATGGCCTACTTCTGCTCCTTTGTCTTATGGTCTTATGGTCTAAATCACCTGGACCAGCTGGACTATATCGCAGAGTCCTGGGAGAGATTGCTGAAGAGAAAATGGATGCATTTAGTCATAATCTTTCAAAAACCACTTGATTCTGGCATAGTCCCAGAGGACTGGAAAATTGCAGATGTCACTCCACTCTTTAAGAAGAGAGAAAGACAAAAAAAAGGAAATTATAGGCCAGTTAGGCTAACCTCAGTGGTTGGGAAAGTGTTGGAGTCTATTATTAAGGATGAAGTTTCACGGTACTTGCAGACTAATGACAAAATAAGTCAAAGTCAGCGTGGTTTCTGTAAAGGGAAATTTTGCCTGACGAATCTGTTAGAGTTCTTCGAGGAAGTAACAAGTGGGATGGACAAAGAAGAGGCAGTGGATGTTATATACTTAGATTTTCAGAAGGCATTTGATAAGGTGCCTCACATGAGGCTGCTTAACAAGATAAAATCTTATGGTGTTACAGGAAAGATACTGGCATGGATAGAGGAATGGCTGACAGGCAGGAGGCAACGACTGGGAATAAAGGGGGCCTTTTCTG
The DNA here is from genome assembly GCF_963921235.1 of Mobula hypostoma. Lineage (NCBI taxonomy): Eukaryota > Metazoa > Chordata > Chondrichthyes > Myliobatiformes > Myliobatidae > Mobula > Mobula hypostoma. The sequence goes on along the minus strand of NC_086113.1, from coordinate 67,438,288 downwards.
GTTTGCTGCCAGTGACTACTAGTGTTGCTCAAGGGTCAGTATTAGGACTGCTACTTTTCACATTGTTTGTCAATAATTTAGATAGTGGAATTGATGGTTTTGCGGCAGATTTGCGGATGATATGAAGATAAGTGGAGGAGAGTGCTGATGAAGTAATGCGATTGCTGCAGGATGGACCAATTAGAGAATGGGCACAAAAGTGGCAGATGGAAGACAGTGTTGGAAAATGTATGATAATGCATTTTGGTAAAAGGAACAAAAGTGCAGACTAATATCTAAAACGGGAGAGGGTTCAATCATCAGAGGTGCAGAAGGACTTAGGATTTCTCATGCAAGACTCTCAGAAGTTTAATTCACAGGTTGAGTCTGTGGTAAAGAGGCAAATGCAATGTTCCAGTTATTTCAAGGGAAATAAAATATAAAAGCAATAAGATAATGCTGAAGCTTTATAAGGCACTAGTCAAGCTGCACTTGAAGTATTGTCAACAGTTTTGGGCCCCATATCTCAGAAACAGTGTACTGTCGTTGGGGAGAGTCCAGAGGAGGTTCACGAGGATTATTTCCGGAATGAAGGGGTTAACACATGAGTGGTGTTTGGCAGCTTTGGGCCTGTACTCACTGGAATTTAGAAGAATGAGTGGGGATCTCATTGAAACCTGCTGAACGTTGAAAGGGTGAGATAGGGTGGATGTGGAGAGGATGTTTCCTATGGTGGGGATATCCAGAACTAGAGGGCACACCCTCAAAATTGAGAGGTGACCTTTTAGAACAGAAGCAAGAAGGAATGTTTTAGCCAAAGAGTGGTGAATCTGTGGAATGCTCTGTTGCAGACTGCGGTGGAGGCCAAATCTATGCGTATATTCAAAAGCAGACGTTGATAGTTTCCTGATCCGTCAGGGCATCAAAGGATATGGGAGAGAAGGCAGGTGTACGGGGTTGAATAGGATTCAGGATCAGCCATGATGGAATAGTAGAGCAGACTCGATGGGCTGAATGGCCTAATTCTGCTCCTATGTCTTATGGTTTTATAGTATTATCCATGTACTCAAACCAAGTGTCTTTTAAAATGTATGAAACCCCTTTTTACCAGGTGTCTCTAGAAACACAGTTGGTTAACCCCTCACTAACAAGCCAATGGACCCAGCAGTGAGAACGCCACCTCTCTCGAACCCAGGTGTCTGGGGTTGATTTGACTGGGAGAGCCGGGATGTTTCCACCACCCACACCCCAATCTGAGCGAATACTGTGTAAATGCTGCCCAAATGCAACTACCTGTCAGCAAGAAATAACAGATTGTATGCTGCATACAATTATAAAGAAAGTATATTTTTAAAATTTCCGTTTCATGGAACAGATAGTGGTAAAAAGAAAAGAGAATACCAGTCAGTTCCCTGGTCACTCAATAGCAGTCCTCACCTTGGCACGTCCCACCAGTGGGTCCCGCTTGGTGGCAGTGGCAACCGATATCACCCGAGGTACCTCAGCCCTCCCTCAGATCTTTCACAACATCCTGCAAAATTCCCACTTGCTTGACTTTAGGGGTCGTTTTAGCAACCAAGGCTACTATTGAGGACTTTGTCCTGCTGACAGAGGCCTCCCAGTCCTCGATCGCGTTTTCCTCCTCTCTAACTTCCCTGAAGAACTCGGTAAAAGATGGAGGAGGGCGCATCTTGCAAGTCATTCGAATACGCAGAGCAATCAAGTCATGTGACAGTGCGCCCTTCACAACTTGCTCCCTCCTTAAGCGATTTCTCTCAGACAGTTGAATGCCCCCTTTGTGGCACCAACAACGCAGCAGCTTCTCCAACCTGTAAATGTGGACAGACAACTTCTCTCCTTCCTTCTGGAATGTGTGCCTAAACTTCATCCTCAGATGGGCTGTGCTTCCTGCAGTGCCAAAAGCATCTTCTAGAGCTTGCAGATAATTAGCTGCCTTGAGGAACCTCACTATATCAGCCGCTGGGCCCTTTAAGCTCTCTACCCATCTCTGTTTTTAATCATATTATCTGAGCACTGCCATTCATCCGGTAACTGAGACGTCTGCTCATCCTAAGCCTCATTTCCTTCTTCCCCACTGGGTGTGGGCTTGACCCCAGAGTACACTCCCAGCCTGCAATAACTTTGGCTCTCTGCAGATTTTCTTCTGCATTTATCAACCCGTGATGTAATTGCCAAAAGGAGCTCAGAATTTAAATCAATTGCTGAATGACTCATTAGACCTTTCCCATCAGACAAGTCCTTCCTGTCATTCTGCAGAAACAAGAGCAAATGTCTTTAAATTCTCTGCCCTCAGATACGGGAAACTCGTCTCCCAATTCTTCACCCTTTGCTCCACTCCCCACTTCTCTAAAGGTATGGACAGCCCTTGGTGTTCCTTCTCCAGGCGCCCCAGTCCGACCAGGCAGATCCACTCCCGTCAGATTTTTGCTGATCTGGACTATCACAACATCCTTACCAGCCATTTGATCAAAATGCCATTCAATGAGGGTAACTTTCCCTAATATTTTAACAGTACTTAAACCCCTAATCACCAATTCATCTGGGCTGCAGATTTCCACTCCGCTCAGAACACAAGCCTTAGTTGTGGATAATCTCTCTGAATTGCACCAAAGCTTAATCTCTGCGGCATCCATCTGTTAGTCTTACAAGACCATGGATCTGCGCCTGGAAAATCTTCACTCTCCAGGGCGCAGGCCTGGGCAAGGTTGTATTGAAGACTGACAGTTGCCCATGCTGCAAGTCTCCCCTCTCCACAGCACTGATGTTGTCCAAGGGAAGGGCATTAGGACCCATACAGCTTGGCACCAGTGTCATCACAGAGCACTGTGTGATTAAGTGCCTTGCACAAAGACACAACACGCTGCCTTGGCTGGGGCTCAAACTCGCGACCTTCAGGTCGCTAGTCGAATGCCTTAACTACTTGTCCATGTGCCCACATAATCACGGCATCCATAATCACGTATATTAATCACTTTCTTGGGCACCAGTTTAAACACAGGCTTACACTCACAAACCACTTCATCAATTCTTACTGCAAATACACAGTATTAGCAAATCAGATCGCGGACGATAGCCCACACTAACAAGCCAATGGAATCAGGGTTAAAAAACCACTTTCTCAAACTCCATATGTCTAGGGTCAATATGACTTAGGTCGCACCAGACCAGAAGAGCCGGGACATTTCGACCACCTGCATCACAATCTGAGCGAATACTGTGTAAATGCTGCCCACCAGTCAACAAGAAATAACAGATCATATGCTGCATACACTTATAAAGTAAATTTCAGCTTTATCAAACAGTTAGTAGGAAAAAGAAAAGAAAAAAATAAAAGGGTCCATTACAGTTACAATGCTGAGCCGAGCATGTACTTACCTTAGAAATTACCTAGGGTTACCCATAGCCCTCTGTTTTTCTAAGCTCCATATACCTGTCCAGGAGTCTCTTAAAAGACCTTATCGTATCTGCCTCCACCACCGTCACTGGCAGCCCATTCCACACACTCACCACTCTCTGCGTAAAAAACTTATCCCTGACATCTCCTCCGTACCTACTTCCAAGCACCTTAAAACTGTGCCTTCACATGCTAGCATTTCAGCCCTGGGAAAAAGCCTCTGACTATCCACATGATCAATGCCTCTCATCATCTTATACACCTCTATCAGGTCACCTCTCATCCTCCATCGCTCCAAGGAAAAAAGACCGAGTTCACTCAACCTATTCTCATAAGGCATGCTCCCCAATCCAGGCAACATCCTTGTAAATCTCCTCTGCACCCTTTCTATGGTTTCCATATCCTTCCTATAGTGGGGCGACCAGAACTGAGCACAGTACTCCAAGTGGGGTCTGACCAGGGTCCTATATAGCTGCAACATTACCTCTCGGCTCTTAAACTTAATCCTACGATTGATGAAGGCCAATGCATTGTATGCCTTCTTAACCACAGAGTCAACTTGTGTAGCAGCTTTCAGTGTGCTATGGACTCGGACCCCAAGATCCCTCTGATCCTCCACACTGCCAAGAGTCTTACCATTAATACTATATTCTGCCATCATATTTGACCTACCAAAATGAACTACCTCACACTTATCTGGATTGAAGTCTATCTGCTACTTCTCAGCCCAGTTTTCCATCTGATCAATATCCTGTTGTAACCTCTGACAGCCCTCCGCATTATCCACAACACCCCCAACCTTTGTGTCATCAGCCAATTTACTAACCCATCCCTCCACTTCTTCATCCAGGCCATTTATAAAAATCATGAAGAGTAGTGGTCCCAGAACAGATCCCTGAGGCACACCACTGGTCACCGACCTTCATGCGGAATATGACCCGTCTACAACCACTCTTTGCCTTCTCTGGAACAGCCAGTTCTGGATCCACAAAGCAAGGTCTCCTTGGATCCCATGCCTCCTTACTTTCTCAATAAGCCTTGAATGGGGTACCTTGTCAAATGCCTTGCTGAAATCCATATACACTACATCTACTGCTCTACCTTTATCAATGTGTTCAGTCACATTCTCAAAAAATTCAATCAGGCTTAATTCATGACCTACCTTTGACAAACCCACGTTGGCTATTCCTAATCATATTATGCCTCTCCAAGTGCTCATATATCCTGCCTCTCAGGATCTTCTCCATCAATTTACCAGCCACTGAAGTAAGACTATAATTTCCTGGGCTACCTCTACTCCCTTTCTTCAATAATGGAACAACATCTGCAACCCACCAATCCTCTGGAACCTCTCTCATCCCCCTTGATGAGGCAAAGATCATCGCCAGAGGCTCAGCAATCTCCTCCCTCGCCTCCCACAGTAGCCTGAGGTACATCTCGTCAGGTCCTGGTGACTTATCCAACTTGATGCTTTCCAAATGTTCCATCACATCCTCTTTCTTAATATCTACATGCCCAAGCTTTTCAGTCTGCTGTAAGTCATCACTACAATCGACGAGATCCTTTTCTATAATGAATACTGAAGCAAAGTATTCATTAAGCTCTCTCCTCCAGTTCCATACTCACTCTTCCCCTGTCACACTTGATTGGTCCTATTCTCTCACGTCTTATCCTCTTGCTCTTCCCATACCTGTAGAATGCCTTGGGGTTTTCCTTAATCCTGTCCGCCAAGGCCTTTTCATGACCTCTTCTGGCTCTCCTAATTTCATTCTTGTCACACTTCTTCCATACGTTTCCCTGAGAACATCTGTTCCCAATTTATGCTTCCAAGTTCCTGCCTGATAGCCTCATATTTCCCCTTACTCCAATGAAGCGCTTTCCTGACTTGTCTGTTCCTATTCCTCTCCAATGCTATGGTAAAGGAGATAGAATTGTGATCACTATCTCCAAAATGCTCTCCTGCTGAGAGACCTGACACCTGACCAGGTTCATTTCCCAATACCAGATCAAGTACAGCCTCTCCTCTTGTAGGCTTATCTACATATTGTGTCAAGAAACCTTCCTGAGCACACCTAACAAACTCCACCCCATCTAAACCCCTTGCTCTAGGGAGATGCCAATTGATATTTGGGAAATTAAAATCTCCCACCACGACAACCCAGCTATTATTACACCTTTCCAGAATCTGTCTCCCTATCTGCTCCTTGATGTCCCTGTTACTATTGAGTGGTCTATAAAAAAGACCCAGCAGAGTTATTGATCCCTTCCTGTTCTTAACTTCCACCCACAGAGACTCCATAGACAATTCCTCCATGACTTCCTCCTTTTCTGCAGTCGTGACACTATCTCTGATCAACAGTGCCATGCCCCCACCTCTTTTGCCTCCCTCCCTGTCCTTTCTGAAACATCTAAAACCCAATACTTGAAGTAACCATTCCTGCCCCTGAGCCATCCAGGTTTCCGTAATGGTCAAAACATCATAGTTCCAAGTACTGATCCACACTCTAAGCACATCAGCTTTATTCATAATACTCTTTGCATTAAAATAGACACACCTCAAGCCATTGGTCTGAGCGCGTACCTTCTCTATCACCTACCTATCCTCCCTCTTGCACTGTCTCCAAGCTTTCTCTATTTGTGAGCCAACTGCCTCTTCCTCCGTCTCTTCAGTTCAGTTCCCACCCCCCAGCAATTCTAGTTTAAACTCTCCCCAATAGCAAACCTCCCCACCAGGATATTGGTCCCCCTCGGATTTAAGTGCAACCCATCCTTTTTGTACAGGTCACACCTGTCCCAGAAGAGGTCCCAATTATCCAGAAATCTGAACCTTTGCCCCCTGCTCCAATCCCTCAGCCACGCATTTATCCTCCATCTCATTCTATTCCTATACTCACTGTCACATGGCACAGGCAGTAATCCTGAGATTACTACCTTTGAGGTCCTGCTTCTCAACTTCCTTCCTAACTCCCTGTGGTCTGCTTTCAGGACCTCCTCCCTTTTCCTACCTGTGTCGTTGGTACCAATATGTACCACAACATCTGGCAGTTCTCCTTTCCACTTCAGGATATCATAGATGCGATCAGAAACATCCCGGACCCTGGCACCTGGGAGGAAAACTACCATCCTTGCTTCTTTCCTGTGTCCACAGAGTCGCCTGTCTGACCCCCTAAGTATAGAGTCCCCTATCACTACTGCCTTCCTCTTCCTTTCCCTACCCTTCTGAGCCGCAGGGCCGGACTCTGTGCCAGAGGCACGGCCACTGTTGCTTCCCCAAGGTAGGCTGTCCCCCACAAAGTACTCAAACAGGAGTACTTATTGTTAAGGGGGACAGCCACAAGGATACTCTCTAGTATCTGACTCCTGTTCATTGCAACAAGCACAATAACAAACAGAGCGCAACAGCTCGGTGACAACTACTCAGTCACCTACAGATGGAGGAGGTGATTATCACCTACAGATGGAGGAGGTGATTATTACACACCTCGATTACATTCAGGGTGGCTCACAAACTCACAAGCGAGCAACTCAAGCTAAAGTAATTGAACTTGAACATCTCACCATAATTCTACTGAACACGCACACCATGAATGCATTTTAAAACAAGAGCAATAAGTAGCACTGGCTGCTAGGAATACTGGGGCGAGCTGTTGATCATGCCCCAGAGTGCCACAACATCGAGGCCTCAGAAGTTGACTCTACTGAAATTGTAGGACTTACTGCAGGAATATCTGTCATACTTCACAGTAATGAAGTGATTTTGGAGAAAGTTCAGTAAAATTTTACCACATTGATAGTTCTTACAGGCTTGACAAGTAGATGTGCAGCTAATGTTTCCTCGAGAAACACAGATTAAAGTACCAAATATAACAGATCACCATCAGAGAGGAAAATATATTTCTTCACTTAAGTGTGGTGTGGCATTGAAATTCTCCACTCAGGTGGGCTGTAGAGGCTCACCTTCAGGGCAGAAGATTAAATATATTTGGATAATAAGAGAATTGAAGGAAATAGGGTCAGTGCGGGAACTTGGCATTAACATAAAAGATTGCCGTGGTCTTACTGAGTAAGCACAAAGTCCACCCCTGCTCCTGTTCACAGGAAGACAAATCATCACAATCCCAAGCAAGGAGAAAGCTGGAGTCTTTAAGAAGTTAACTTCTTGCAAATATGTTAATATTCCATGCAATAAACAATGAACCCACTCTCTGTAAACAGTTTTGGAGTAGTTTGCCCAGCCTCTGTATGAATTGCTCACTGTAAATTCTCAAATGCTTACTGGGACTTCAAGTGAGTGTTCAAGCCCTGCACGTACTCCCATACTCCAGCCTTAAATCCTTAAGAGCCCTGTTCTTACATGGGTGAATGAAATGTATGTATGTCTCAAGATGGTGTAAAAGGGAGAAGGATAATATCTTATATACACAGATAGATAATTAAATTTCTTGGGGTAAGATGAGACGGCAAATGAGGTAATTTTCCAAAGAAGCAAGAAGAGCAATTCATCGTGAAGTATCTATGACCATACGACGATATCGTTCGTGTATTTCAGTTACCATCAGCACGGTTCCAATTATTAAAAATATCTGCATCAGCTTCAGTTCCCTTGTGCACTGAAATGCCTTTGTCTTTTCAAAAGTTTTAAACTTGCTTTAAGTTGCAGTCTGAACTAAATTAAATCCATCTATGGAGATAACAACACAGAAACTACCCTCACTCAGTGAAGTGGATTGATGTTACAGGTTTAACCCACAGGGTTGGTATAATGCAAATTCTTTAGTTGCCAAACAATAAATCAGGAAGAAACTAGACCAGGCTATTCAGCCCCTTCAGCTTCTTCTACTATTCTTTCAGCTCAGATCTTCTCTCATTGCCCTGTAGGTCTGTGAGACCCTTGCTCAATGAACATAGAAGATGGAATGTAGAAATTTACAGCACATTGCAGGCCAATGTTCTGCCGACCATGTAACCTACTCTAGAAACTGCCTAGCACATAGCTCTCTATTTTTGTAAACTCCATGTATCTATCTAAAAGGCTCTTAAAGACACTATTGTACTGCTTTCACCATCACCACTGGCAGCCCATTCCATGCCCCTACCACCCCCTGTGTGAAAAGCTTACTCCTGACATCCCCTCAGTACAAACACCTTAAAACTATGCCCCTAGTGTTAGCCATTTCAGCCTTGTGAAAAAGCCTCTGGCTATCCACACGATCAATGCCCCTCATCATCCTATATACCTCTATCAGGTCACCTCTCATCCTCCATCACTCCAAAAACAAAAGGCCAAGTACACTCAACCTATTCTCATAAGGTACACTCTCCAATCCAGGCAACATCCTTGTAAATCTCCTCTGCACTCTCTCTATGGTATCCACATCCTTCCTGCAGTGAGGTGACCAGAGCTGAAAACAGTACTCCAAGTGAGGTCTGACCAAGATCTTACATAGCTGTACCATTATGTCACTGTTCTTGAACAATCCCACGGTTGATGAATGTCAACACACCATACGCCTTCTTAACAACAATGTCAACCTGCAGGGCAACTTTGAGTGTCTTATCGACATAGACCCCAAGATCTCATAAATCCTCCACACTGCCAAAATTCTTACCATTTTTATTATATTCTGTCTTCACATTCGACCTACCAAAATAAACCACTTCACACTTATCTGGGTTGAAGTCCATCTGCCATTTCTCAGCCCAGTTTTACATCTAATCGATGTCCCACTGTAACCTCCGACAACCCTCCAGACTATTCACAACACCCCCAATCACTGTGTCATCAGCAGATTTATTAACCCACCTTTCTACTTCTTCATCCAGGTCATTTATAAAAATCACAAAGAGGAGGGCTCACAGAACAGATCTCTGCAGAACACCACTGGTCACCGACCTCCATGCAGAATACGAACCATCTACAACCACCCTTTGCCTTTTGTGGGCAAGCCAATTCCAGATCCACAAAGCAAGGTCTCCTTGGATCCCATGCCTCCTTCTTTCTGAAGGATCCTTGCATGGGGAATCTTATCAAATGCCTTACTGAAATCTATGTACATTATATCCACTGCTCTACCTTCATCAACGTGTTTTGTTACATCTTCAAACACTTCAATCAGTTTCGTAAGGCACGACCTGCCCTTGACAAAGCAATGCTGACTATTCCTAATCAGTCTCTCCAAATGCTCATAAATCCTGCCTCTCAGAATCTTCTTCAACAACTTGCCCACTACTGAAGTCAGACTCACTAGTGTAAGGGGTTTCTTCTTTTATGTTACTGCGTATGTTAATTAGAATGGCTTCTTTGTTATGTTAAATGCTGAGAAAGTCTCCAGCTAGCACTTTGCTTGGGTTATAACAGGTAATAGAGTAAATGAACCAATGGGTGTCCATGTTATTCTTTCTTGGGCTGATAGTGCTGTCTCATATGACTGGGAACCAGGGGCTTTTGGCGGGGAGTCGGAGGAGAGACCGTGAGGATGATCATATGACTGGGAACCAGGGGTTTTTGGCGGGGAGTCGGAGGAGAGACCGTGAGGACGATCATATGACTGGGAACCAGGGGTTTTTGGCGGGGAGTCGGAGGAGAGACCGTGAGGACGATCATATGACTGGGAACCAGGGGCTTTTGGCGGGGAGTCGGAGGAGAGACCGTGAGGACGACGGTCGTGCAGGAAAGCTCAAGTTGATCACTATGTGTGGGCCTGAGCTGCGAGTCGACGGGGTCAGAGGGGTCCCGAAGAGGTCCCCGAGTTCCAACATGTGCACAAAGAAATTGAACTTTGATATGTCTGGCACCATTTCCATTCCGTTTTTGTATTGAACTTCTATTAATCTCACAGAATTAGTAATATCTATAAAGTATAATTGGTAAAACGTACATTGTCTGCTGGCTGACAATTGATGTTTGAAGCTGAATCAGGTCGCAGTGGTACAGCAACCGACATAACCGGAGACAAGGTGTGCGGCGGATGGCGTTTCCCCTAGATAACTACGAGCCAATATAGCTGAGCGTTACACTGGTCTATAATTTCCTGGGTTATCTCTATTCCCTTTCTTGAACAAGGGAACAATATTTGCAACCCTCCAATCCTCCGGTACTTCTCCCATCCCTATTGATGATGCAAAGATCTTTGCAAGAAACTCAGCAATCTCCTCCCTCGCTTCCCACAGTAGCCTGAGGTATATCTCATCTGGTCCTGGTGACTTATCTAACTTAATGCTTTCCAAAAGCTCGGGCACATCCGCTTTCTTACTGACTATATGCTGAAGCATTTCAATCTGCTGTAAGTCATCCCTACAATTGCCAAGGTCTTTTTCCCTAGTGAATACTGGTGCAAAGTATTCATTAAGTACCTCTGCCACCTCCTCCGACTCCATGCACCCGTTTCCACTGTCACACCTGATTGGTCCTATTCTCACACGGCTCATCCTCTTACTCTTCACATACTTGTAGAATGCCTTGTTTTCCTTAATCCTGCTCGCTAAGGCCTTCTCATGGTCCCTTCTGGCTCTCCTAATTTCATTCTTCAGCTCCTTCCTAGTAATCTTGTAATTTTCTAGAGCTCTAACAGTACCTAGTTTCTTGAACCTTTTGTAAGCTTTTCTTTTCTTCTTAAATAAATTTTCTACATACTTTTTACACCATGTTTCTTTAACTCTACCATCCTTTCCCTGCCTCAATGGAACATACCTATACAGAACCCCATGCAAATGTTCCCTGAATATTTGCCACATTTCTGCCATGCATTTCCCTATGAACATCTGCTCCCAAGTTCCTGCCTAATAGCAATATATTTCCCCCTACCCCAATTAAATGTTTTCCCAAATTGTCTACTCCTATCCCTCTCCAGTGCTATGGTGAAGGAGATAGAATTGTGGTCACTATCTCCAAAATTCTCTCCCACTGAGAGACCTGACACCTGACCAGGTTCATTTCCCAATCCCAGATCAAGTACAGCCTCTCCTCTGGGTGGCTTATCTATGTATTGTGTCAGGAAATCTTCCTGAACACACCTAACAAACTCCACCCCATCTAAACCCCTTGCACTAAGGAGATGCGAATCAATATTAGGAAAGTTAAAGTCTCCCATCACAACAACCCTATTATTATTGCACCGTTCCAGAATCTGCCTCCCTATATGCTCCTCGTTACTGTATATCCCTGTTACTACTGGGGGGTCTATAAAAACACCCAGTAGAGTTATTGCCCCTTTCCTGTTTCTGACTTCCACCCACACTGACTCAGTAGACCATCCTTTCATGACTTCCTCCTTTTCTGCAGCCGTGACACTATCCCTAATTAGCAATGTCCCCACCTCTTTTGCTTTCCTCCCTGTTTTTTTTTGAAACTTCTAAAGCCCGGCACACTCAGCAGCCATTCCTGCTCCTGAGACATCCAAGTCTCCATAATGACCACAAAGTCACTGTTCCACGTATTGATCCATGCTCTAAGTTCACCCGTCTTGTTTATGAAGGAAACCCATCAATGTGAATTTCAAATATAAAACTAGTCCAGCATCTATTACCATTAACACAGGAAATGTAAAGCACAGGAATAGACTTGTCAGCCAATGACATCTGTGCCAAACATGATGTCAATTTAAACCATACATGGTCTATATCAACCCCTCCCTGTCTGTTCAAGCAACTGTGCTAAATACCTCTATCATATCTACTTCTACCACTTTCCCAGGCAGCGTATTCCAGGCACTCACCTGTCTCTGTGTAAAAACAAGATAAATCTCGTTTAAACTTTCCCCATCTCACCTTAAACTATGGCCTCCAGTATTTGACATTTCCACCCTGGGAAAAAGATGCCATCTGCCCTATGTACACCTCTCATAACTTTATTTACTTCTTTCAGGTTTCTGCTCAGCTTCTAACACTCCAGAGGCAACGATGTAAGTTATTCCAACTTCTTATAGCTAATAGCCCTAATCCAGCTGGCATCCTGGTGAACCTCTTCTGCACCCTCTTGAAAGCCTCCTCATCCTTCAAGCATGCGACAACCAGAAATTCACAGAATATTCCAGAAGTGGCCTAACAAGCTTTATACAGCTGCAACATGAGTTCCAGATTTTTATGCTCAATAAAGGCAAGATCCCAGATACCTTCTTTATCACCATGTCCACTTGTGTTGCCATTTCCACTCCAAGATCCCAATAAAACTCAAGCTATTGTATTGTACATAATGCGTATCAATACTCCTGAAGGTCCTGTCAATTACTGTATACTTTCCCCTTATATTTGGCTTCACAACATAGAACAGATCACATTTGTCTGGATTAAACCACATCTAACATTTCTCGACCCTTATTTCCAACTTGACTATATCCTATTGAATCCTTTGACAACTTTTTTCACTATGCACAACTCTACCAATTTTCATGTCATTTATAATTTTGCAAATTGGTTTACACAAAATTTTCATCGGAATCAGCAATATAAATTGCAAACAAAAGGTCACAGCACAGATGCTTAAGGAACACCAAAGGCCACAGACATCCTGTCAGAAAGCACCCCTCCATCGCTACCCTCTGTCTTCCATGGCCAAGCCAATTTTGAATCCAGTCTATGAAGTCTGGATGGATCCCACATATCTTAATCTCCTGGATCTGCCTGCTCTGAGGGCCTTGAAAGCTTTACGTCAACAATCTCTACTGCCTTATCCTCATCAATCACCTTTGTTCCCTTCTCAAGAAACTCAATCCAGTGTATAAAATATGACATTCCCTGCACAAAGACATGATGACTATCCCTAATGCAATAAGTCCATGCTTTTCCAGAAGTGTGTAGATCATATCCCTGGTAATCTTTTCCAATAATTTCCCTCTCCCTGATGTAAGGCTCACCAGCCTATCCTTCCTGCTCTGTCTCTATTCACCTTCTTAAATGGAGGAACAACATTGGCTCTTCTCCAATTCTCTATCACCTCACTTGTACAATACAAGTACTCTGTTAAGGACCCAGCAATCTCCTTTCTTACCTCTCTCATAATTTGCCATAGATTCCACCAAGTCTGGGGACAGCCATGTTGATGTTCCTCAGGAGTCCCAATAGATTTGAAATAGATTTCCAAGTCCCAATGTGCAGAAGTGTCTCCTAACCAGCAGAACCTGGGTGCATTTTGCAGATTCTATTGCCCAGGTCCAGGTCTCCCCATGCAGTGGAATCAGCTTCTAGTAATGGTAAATCAGTAATTAAGTCACTTGGGTACCCATTCACCTTCAAATACTCCTAGCCATTGGAAAGCAAATTCTTTTCTGGAGAAGAACTCAAATTACTTAGTCGTTCCAATTAAACAAAAACCTAAGACGACAATGGTTCACCGGTCCCTTACGGTTTGACGAAGTTCTGCATGGTAGCCTCAGCCAGAAGAATAAAGAAAATAGGACCCATGGTGAGTTTGTCATTTAGATTTAGAATGGTCTTACCCATAGAAGACAGAGAGTAGTAGTTAATGGAGCTTCGTCTGGCTGGCGGTGTTCCACAGGGATCTGTACTGGGACCTCTTCGATGGGTACGTTAGAAAGTTTAGTGGCAGTCTAGAAGATTGCCAGAGGATAAAGGATTATAATTCAGTCGCATACATAGGCAAAGAAATGGCAGGCGAGTTGTAATCTGAGCAAGTGTGAGGTGTTGTACTTTGGGAGATCAGAATTAAAGGGAATGTACAGAGTTAATAGGAGGATCATTAACAGCGTTGATATACAGGGGGATTTGGGGTCCAAGTCCACAGCTCTCTGAACATCACACGATTTGACATAGTGGTAAAGAAGATGTATGACATGCTTGCTTTTATTAGTTGAGGCATTGAGTTCAAGAGCTAGGAAGTTACACTATGTTGCAACTTTATAAAATTCTGGTTAGGCTGCTCTCTAATACGAAGGATGTGGAGGCTTTGGAGGAGTTTACTAAGCTGCAACCTGGATTATAGGGCATGATTTGACAAATTAGGTATGTTTCTCTGGAATAGTGGTGACTGAAGGGAGACCTGATAGAAGTTTATAAAAGTCTGAGAAGCACAGATAGAGTGGTTTGAAATGGATAACACGAGAGGACATGTTTTTTAAAGTAGGTCTGGGCAGAGGTTTTTGTGAGCTGTAGCAGACTTTTTTGCAAAGTGTGAGATAGCCGTCTGGGATGCACTTACAAGGATGGTGGTGGAAGCTAATATGATGGAAGTGGTATGATAGAGGCTTTTAGATAGGTGCCTGTCCATGCAGAGAATGGAGGGATATGGGCTGTATGCAAGCAGAAGAGATTAGCTGTCATTAGCTTAATTAGATTAGCACTAGGTTGAAGGGCCTGTTTCTGTGCTGCAGTTGTCTATGTTTCTATTGACTCTGTCAAAGACTAGGTGACGTGGTGCCTTCATACAACACAAAATCACAATACACAGAAGCCCTCTTTGTTCCTCTACCAGTTCCTTGTGTGAGCTGACCGGCACATTGTGGCCACTGTGAATCTGCACAGTAGCCATTTGTACTTTACACTGGCAATGAGAGAGATTGTGCCAAGCAATTTGAGGCTCCAGTCTCCACTGGCACTCAGCAGTAGGGCTCCAAGGTAAAAACAGCACGGATACAACATAATCCAAAACCAGGGAAATGAGAAAACCAGACCTAAAGGATTTTTGGAGCCAATCACAGTCTCCCCACTGCACTGTAAACAGCCAAGCAAAATAGCTACATATTTTGACTAAACAACAGTGATCGTAAATCTTTGATTGTTTGGCTAAATATTTGTATGTATTTTTCTCCACCATAAACACAAATCAAGGCAAACGATCTCAGGATCCTGAGAAAGTTTTCCATGATTCCTGAGGAATTTGTCTTGTGAAGTTCAGGAACTTGATAAGTAAAATAATTGCACTGGAAATTAGCAGACAAATTGTAATAACTGGATGATTAAATCTTACAACCTTGTTTAATTTAACACAGAAATTTTTTCAGTGCGATAAGAAACATAGTCATAGTCAAAGTCATACTTTATTGATCCCGAGGGAAATTGGGTTTCGTTACAGTTGCACCAACCAAGAATAGAGTATAAAATAGCAATATAAAACCATAAATAATTAAATAATAATATGTAAATTATGCTAGATGGAAATAAGTCCAGGACCAGCCTATTGGCTCAGGGTGTCTGACCCTCCAAGGGAGGAGTTGTAGAGTTTGATGGCCACAGGCAAGAATGACTTCCCATGACGCTCTGTGTTGCATCTCGGTGGAATGAGTCTCTGGCTTAATGTACTCCTGTGCCCACCCAGTACATATCTAGTGGATGGGAGACATTGTCCAAGATGGCATGCAACTTGGACAGCATCCTCTTTTCAGACACCACCGTCAGAGTGTCCAGTTCCATCCCCACATAATCACTGGCCTTACGAATGAGTTTGTTGATTCTGTTGGTGTCTGCTACCCTCAGCCTGCTGCCCAGCACACAACAGCAAACATGATAGCACTGGCCACCACAGACTCGTAGAACATCCTCAGCATCGTCCGGCAGATGTTAAAGGACCTCAGTCTCCTCAGGAAATAGAGACGGCTCTGACCCTTCTTGTAGACAGCCTCAGTGTTCTTTGACCAGTCCAGTTTATTGTCAATTCGTATCCCCAGGTATTTGTAATCCTCCACAATGTCCACACTGACCACCTGGATGGAAACAGGGGTCACCGGTACCTTAGCTCTCCTCAGGTCTACCACCAGCTCCTTAGTCTTTTCCACATTAAGCTGCAGATAATTCTGCTCACACCATGTGATAAAGTTTCCTACCGTAGCCCTGTACTCAGCCTCATCTCCCTTGCTGATGCATCCAACTATGGCAGAGTCATCCGAAAACTTCTGAAGATGACAAGACACTGTGCAGTAGTTGAAGTCCAAGGTGTAAATGGTGAAGAGAAAGGGAGACAAGACAGTCCCCTGTGGAGCCCCAGTGCTGCTGATCACTCTGTCGGACACACAGTGTTGCAAGCACACGTACTGTGGTCTGCCAGTCAGGTAATCAAGAATCCATGATACCAGGGAAGCATCCACCTGCATCGCTGTCAGCTTCTCCCCCAGCAGAGCAGGGCGGATGGTGTTGAACGCACTGGAGAAGTCAAAAAACATGACCCTCACAGAGCTCACTGGCTTGTCCAGGTGGGCTAGACACAGTTCAGCAGGTAGACGATGGCATCTTCAACTCCTAGTCAGGGCTGGTAGGCGAACTGGAGGGGATCTAAGTGTGGCCTGACCATAGGCCGGAGCAGCTCCAGAACAAGTCTGTCCAGGGTCTTCATGATGTGGGAGGTCAATGCCACCGGTCTGTAGTCATTGAGGCCGCCAGGGCGCGGTGTCTTCGGCACAGGGACGAGGCAGGACGTCTTTCACAGTACAGGAACCCTCCGGAGCCTCAGGCTCAGGTTGAATACATGGCGAAGTACTCCACATAGCTGAGGGGCACAGGATTTGAGCACCCTAGTACTGACACCATCCGGTCCTGCAGCCTTGCTTGGGTTGAGACGTTTCAGCTGTCTTCTCACCTGTTCAGCTGTGAAGCCCACCGTGGTGGTTTCGTGTGGGGAAGGGGTATAGTCATGAGAGCAGGGTGGGGGACTGTGAGGAGTGGTAGGAGGGGAATCATCCAGCATATGAGGCAGCATCTGTGTAGAGATATCGAGTCAACCCTGCAAAGCTATGAAAGTTTGAAATTAAACAATTTCTAAATTGCAGGAGGAGGACATATGTGAGATAGAGGAAGACCATGAGAGGTTGACTGCCACAAGTGGAGGTGCTGGCTCAGAAAGAGGGCAAGAGGAAGGTCCAGAAGAAGGAAGCAAGGAAAAAGAGAATGAAATATGAAATATGATAGAGGAGGCTGAAAATGTCAGGTACAAAATTGGAATGGTGAATGATGTGAAATTGTTGAGTTCAAAGCTGAGCTTTGAGGGGTGTAACATGCCTAGACAGAAGGTGTCATGCTGTGCTTTGACTTTGTGCTGAAATAGTGGAGGAGGCCAAAGGTAGATCAAAGGAAGAGTGGGATGCCTAATGTGACAGGTGACTGAAGATTTGGGCTCACCTTAGAAGGATTAATGGTGCCTAACAGCAACTCCTTTGCTTGCATCTTCAGAAACAGCTCTATTTCTATCTTTAGTATCTCTATTTTTCCCTTTCAGGGTTCTTTTGAAGACCCTGACCTGGAGCTACACGCTGACTATGGTTCTTTTTGGGAATGGGATCTGCTCTCGGGCTTTCACGACTGGCTGTTATTCGACACGCTAAGGGCTCAGCCTAAGAGCTCAGCTCGCCTTCAAAATTTCGCGATCTCATGGCTCTAGAGTTGGGGGGGATCGAAAGTCGGTGTCCGGGCAGGAGATCGTTGCGTTGTGCGAGATGGAAGATCTCTGGCTGTGTGCTTGGAGACCCGAGATCTTTGGGCACAGAGCTTGGAAAAAGCAATCCAATGGACCTTTAACATCGTAAACCAGCGAGTTGTTTGTTATGTCTCCCCTTTCGCTGTGAAAAGGAGAAACATCTTTCTCACTTATTTGGGAGAGAGAGAGCCTGTGGTATGTCGAATACTGGGTGAAACACAAAGTTTCTGGGGTAAATGCAAGTCTGTGTCTTTGCTGTTGCTTTGCTCACGCTTGAGTGCTCGATGCTTTTTTTTGCCGGTGGGGAGGGGGGATTGTTGCTTGCTGCCGTTTATGCACGGGAGGGAAGGGAGCTGGTGGGGGAAGCTGTGGGGTTCTAACATTTAACTGTCATTCATTCTTTGGGGCACTCCTCTGTTTTTGTGGATGTTTGCGAAGAAAAAGAATTTCAGGATGTATATTGTGTACATTTCTCTGACATTAAATGTACCTATCGTAACCTTCACACATTGAATGGGGATGTTCAGTGAAACAACCACCAAATCTGCTTTTGGTTTGTGCAGAATGAAGGAAACCATATTCCAAACACTGATGCAGTACGCAAGACAGGAAAAAGTGCAAATGAATTGCTGGTTTGCCTGGAAGGACTGTTTGTGGTTCTGCTTGTTGGGAAGGGAAGTGCGAGAGGGCAGGGCTGCAGATCCAGCAGTCGTGCAGGAAGGTGCTGTGAGGAGGGGAACAGAGTTTCAGAGAGGTAGAAGTCAGAAAGGGAAGTGCCCTTTGGAATGCTGAGAGGATGATGTGCTTGCAGACTGACTGAGATGGCAGAGGTGATGAACAATAGAGTCTGGTAGACTGGAGATAAGGCCCACAGTAGCTTATCCTTACTACATCTCTCCTTTTGCCAGCTAGTCTTCATCCTTAAGTCAAAGCTGTGTTAATGTTTTTGAGACTTTATTCCTATACCTTAAGATCAGCTGGCCTTCGAAACACCTTTTACGAGGGGTGATTGATAAGTTCGTGGCCTGAGGTAGAAGGAGTCAATTTTAGAAAACCTCGCACATTTATTTTTCAACATTGTCTCGTCCTACATTTACACACTTAGTCCAGCAGTTGTGGAGCATACGGATCTTGGACCTCCAGAAAGTGTCCACAGCAGAGGTGAATGATAAGTTCATGGCCTAAGTTAGAAGGAGATGAGTTATAGAGCTCTCATTACATGCACATGCAGTTCAATGCTTTGAGTGATTGTGCAGAAAGTTTGAAGTTAATAACTCATCTCCTTCTACCTTAGGCGGTTATCAATCACCCCTGATGAGTTATGTGTTGTTTAGCCATTAGTAAGACTTGGTTGCAGGATGGGCAGGACTAGCAGCTCAATATTTCGGGGTTCCATTGTTTTAGATGCAACAGAGTGGGAGAGATTAAAGGAGGAGGACTGGCAATACTAATCATAGAAAATGTCACGGCAGTGCTCAGTCAGTACAGACTGGGAGAACTCGTCTAGTGAGGATTTAGGGGAAAACTGAGGAATAAGAAAGGTATGAACATGTTAATGGGGCTATACCACAGAACCCCTCAACATTCCGAAGGACTTAGATGAATAAGTTTACGAGTGACCTCAGAGTGTGGCGTAAAACATAAGGTTACTATAGCAGGTGATTTTAACATTCCACATATTGACTGGGAATCTCATACTGTAAAGGGACTAGATGGGGTAGAGTTTGTCAAATGTGTTCAGTATGTAGAGGTCCCAACAAGAGACCGTGTGGTACTTGATCTGGGAATGAGACAGGGCAGGTGACAGAAGTTTGTGTAAGGGATCACTTTGCATTTAGTGATCAAAATGCCGTTGGTTTCAAGGTAATTATGGAAAAGGATAGATCTGGTCCTTGGGTTGAGATTTTCAATTGGAGAAAGGCCAATTTTGATGGCATCAGAAAGGATCTGGCAAATGTGAATTGGGATGGGTTGTTTTCTCGCAAAGGTGTACTTGGTAGGTGAGAGGCCATCAAAAGTGAAATATTGAGAGTACAAAGCTTGCATATACTTATCAGAATAAAAGGTAAAGATTACAGGTGTATTGTAGGGAACATTGGCACTCAAGACATATTGCGGCCCTGGTTAAGAAAAAAAGGAGGTGCATTGCAGGTATAGGCAGGCAGGAACAAATGAGGTGCTTATGGACTCAGCACCAGGGTACTCAAAGCTTACGCCCCCCGCCCCCCCCCCCCCGGCTATGTGGAGTACTTCGCCATGTCTTCAACCTGAGCCTGAGGCTCCGGAGGGTTCCTGTACTGTGGAAGACGTCCTGCCTCGCCCCTGTGCCGAAGACGCCATGCCCCAGCAGCCTCAATGACTACAGACCAGTGGCATTGACCTCCCACATCATGAAGACCCTGGACAGACTTGTTCTGGAGCTGCTCCGGCCTATGGTCAGGCCACACTTAGATCCCCTCCAGTTCGCCTACCAGCCCTGACTAGGAGTTGAAGATGCCATCGTCTACCTGCTGAACCGTGTCTATGCCTACCTGGACAAGCCAGCGAGCACTGTGAGGGTCATGTTTTTTGACTTCTCCAGTGCGTTCAACACCATCCGCCCCGCTCTGCTGGGGGAGAAGCTGACAGTGATGCAGGTGGATGCTTTCCTGGTGTCATGGATTGTTGATTACCTGACTGGCAGTCCACAGTACGTGTGCTTGCAACACTGTGTGTCCGACAGAGCGATCAGTAGCACTGGGGCTCCACAGGGGACTGTCTTGTCTCCCTTTCCCTTCACCATTTACACCTCGGACTTCAACTACTGCAGAGTCTTGTCATCTTCAGAAGTTTTCAGATGACTCTGCCATAGTTGGATGCATCAGCAGGGGCTATGAGGCTGATTACAGGGCTACGGTAGGAAACTTTGTCACATGGTGTGAGCAGAATTATCTGCAGCTTAATGTGAAAAAGACTAAGGAGCTGGTGGTAGACCTGAGGAGGGCTAAGGCACCGGTGACCCCTATTTTCATCCAGGTGGTCAGTGTGGACATGGTGGAGGATTACAAATACCTGGGGATACGAATTGACAATAAATTGGACTGATCAAAGAACACTGAGGCTGTCTACAAGAAGGGTCAGAGCTGTCTCTATTTCCTGAGGAGACTGAGGTCCTTTAACATCTGTCGGACGATGCTGAGGATGTTCTACGAGTCTATGGTGGCCAGTGCTATCATGTTTGCTGTTGTGTGCTGGGGCAGCAGGGTGAGGGTAGCAGACACCAACAGAATCAACAAACTCATTCGTAAGGCCAGCGATGACTATATAATGTACTGGTTGGTCACAGGAGTACATTCAGCCAGAGACTCATTCCACCGAGATGCAGCACAGAGTGTCATAAGGAGTCATTCCTGCCTGTGGCCATCAAACTTTACAACTCCTCCCTTGGAGGGTCAGACACCCTGAGCCAATAGGCTGGTCCTAGTCTTATTTCCTGGCATAATTTACATGTTACTATTTAATTATTTATAGTTTTATTACTACTTAATTATTTATGGTTCAACTGTAACGAAAAGCAATTTCTCCCGGGATAAATAAAGTATGAATATGATTATGAGTATAGGAAGTGCAAGGGAACACTTGAGAAAGAAATCAGGAGAGTTAAAAGAAGGCATGAGGTTGCCCTTGCAGACAAGGTGAAAGAGAATCCGAAGGGCTTCTAAAGATAAATTAAGAGCAAAAGGATTGCAAGGGAGAAAACTGGTCCTCTGGAAGATTGCAATGGTAATCCAAAAGAGATGGGCAAAATCTTAAATGATATTTTTGCATCTGTATTTGCTGAGGAGATGGACAGAGCCTGCAGAAGTGAGGCAAAATGCCATTAGCTTCACGGACCCTGTACTGATTAGAGAGGAGGAGGTGTTTGCTGACTTCAGGCAAATTAGGGTGGATAAATTCCAGGGTCTGACAAGGTGTTCCCTTGGACCCTGCAGGAGCCAAGTGCAGAAATTGCCAGCGCCTTAGCGGAGATATTTAAATCATCCATAGCGACAAGTGAGGTACTAGAGGATTGGAGGATAGCCAATGTTGTTCTGTTGTTTAAGAAAGGCTCTAAAACTAAACCAGGAAATTATAGGCCCGTGAGTCTGACATCAGTTGTAGGAAAATTATTGGAAGGTATTCTAAAGTACCCAATATATAAGTATTTGGATAGACATGGGCTGATTAAGGATAGTCATCATGGCTTTGTGCATGGTAGGTAGTGTCTAACGAATCTTATAGAGTTTTTATGGAAGTTAAAGGAAAGTTGATGAAGGCAAAGCAGTGGTTAGTGTCTGCATGGACCTTTGCAAGGCATTTGACAAGGTCCCGCTTGGGACATTGGTTGAATAGGTTCAATCACTGGACATTCAAGATGAGGTAGAAAATTAGATTAGACATTGGATTTGTGGAAGCAGATAGTCACCTCTGACTGCAGCCCTGTGACAAGTGCAGTGCCACAACGATCAGTACTGGGTCTGCTGTTGTTTGTCATCTACATCAATGATCTGGATGGTAATATCGTTGACTGGATCAGCAAATTTGGGGGTGACACCAAGATTGGGGTGTAACGGACAGTGGGGAAGATTATCATGGCTTGCAGCAGTATCTGGACCAGCTGGGAAAATGGGCTGAAAAATGGCAAATGGAATTGAATGCAGATTAAGTACAAGGTGTTACACTTCGGTGGACCAGCCAGGGTGGGTCTTACACAGAGAACGTAGGGCACTGAGGAGTGCAGTGCAACAACAAAATCTGGGAATATAGGTCCAGAATTAATTGAAAGTGGTGTCACAGGTGGATAGGGACAGAAAGAAATCTTTTGGCATATTGGCCTTCATAAATCAAAGTACTGAGTGCAGGACAACACACACAAAATGCTGGAGGAACTCAGAAGGCCAGGCACCAGTTGATGTTTCCGGCCGAGGCTCTTCAGCAGGATTGGAGAAAAAAGATGAAGAGCAGATTTAAAAGGTGGGGGGAGGGAGGGGAGAAACACAAGGTGATTGGTGAATCTGAGAGGGGGAGGGATGAAGTGAAGATCTGGGAAGTTGACTGGTGAAAGAGATATAGGGCTGGAGAAAGGGGAGTCTGATAGGAGAGGACAGAAGGCCATGGAAGAAAGAAAGGGGGGAGAAGCACCAGAGGGAGGCGATGGGCAGGCAAGGAGGTAAGGTGAGAGAGGGAGAGGGAGATGGGGGGCATTACCAGAAGCTCAAGAAATCAATATTCATGCCATCAGGTTGGAGGCTACCCAGGCGGAATGTAAGGATGGTTTTTTGAACCAACATGTCGAGGAACCAACTAGAGAGCAGGCTATTCTGGACTGGGTTTTGAGCAATGAGGAAGGGTTAATTAGCAATCTTGTCATGAGAGGCCCCTTGGGTAAGAGTGACCATAATATGGTGGAATTCTTCATTAAGATGGAGAGTGACATAGTTAATTCAGAAACAAAGGTTCTGAACTTAAAGAGGGGTAACTTTGAAGGTATGAGACGTGAATTAGCTAAGATAGACTGGCAAATGACACTTAAAGGATTGACGGTGGATATGCAATGGCAAGCATTTAAAGGTTGCATGGATGAACTACAACAATTGTTCATCCCAGTTTGGCAAAAGAATAAATCAAGGAAGGTAGTGCACCCGTGGCTGACAAGAGAAATTAGGGATAGTATCAATTCCAAAGAAGTAGCATACAAATTAGCCAGAGAAAGTGGCTCACCTGAGGACTGGGAGAAATTCAGAGTTCAGCAGAGGAGGACAAAGGGCTTAATTAGGAAGGGGAAAAAAGATTATGAGAGAAAACTGGCAGAGAACATAAAAACAAACTGTAAAAGCTTTTATAGATATGTAAAAAGGAAAAGACTGGTAAAGACAAATGTAGGTCCCCTGCAGACAGAAACAGGTGAATTGATTATGGGGAGCAAGGACATGGCAGACCAATTGAATAATTACTTTGGTTCTGTCTTCACTAAGGAGGACATAAATAATCTTCCAGAAATAGTAAGGGACAGAGGGTCCAGTGAGATGGAGGAACTGAGTGAAATACATGTTAGTAGGGAAGTGGTGTTAGGTAAATTGAAGGGATTGAAGGCAGATAAATCCCCAGGGCCAGATGGTCTGCATCCTAGAGTGCTTAAGGAAGTAGCCCAAGAAATAGTGGATGCATTAGTGATAATTTTTCAAAACTCGTTAGATTCTGGACTAGTTCCTGAGGATTGGAGGGTGGCTAATGTAACCCCACTTTTTAAAAAAGGAGGGAGAGAGAAACCGGGGAATTATAGACCGGTTAGCCTAACGTCGGTGGTGGGGAAACTGCTGGAGTCAGTTATCAAGGATGTGATAACAGCACATTTGGAAAGCGGTGAAATGATCGGACAAAGTCAGCATGGATTTTGAAAGGAAAATCATGTCTAACGAATCTCATGGAATTTTTTGAGGATGTAACTAGTAGAGTGGATAGGGGAGAACCAGTGGATGTGGTATATTTGGATTTTCAAAAGGCTTTTGACAAGGTCCCACACAGGAGATTAGTGTGCAAACTTAAAGCACACGGTATTGGGGGTAAGGTATTGGTGTGGGTGGAGAATTGGTTAGCAGACAGGAAGCAAAGAGTGGGAATAAACGGGACCTATTCAGAATGGCAGGCGGTGACTAGTGGGGTACCGCAAGGCTCAGTGCTGGGACCCCAGTTGTTTACAATATATATTAATGACTTGGATGAGGGAATTAAATGCAGCATCTCCAAGATTGCGGATGACACGAAGCTGGGTGGCAGTGTTAGCAGTGAGGAGGATGCTAAGAGGATGCAGGGTGACTTGGATAGGTTGGGTGAGTGGGCAAACTCATGGCAGATGCAATTTAATGTGGATAAATGTGAAGTTATCCACTTTGGTGGCAAAAATAGGAAAACAGATTATTATCTGAATGGTGGCCGATTAGGAAGAGGGGAGGTGCAACGAGACCTGGGTGTCATTATACACCAGTCATTGAAAGTGGGCATGCAGGTACAGCAGGCGGTGAAAAAGGCAAATGGTATGCTGGCATTTATAGCGAGAGGATTCGAGTACAGGAGCAGGGAGGTGCTACTGCAGTTGTACAAGGCCTTGGTGAGACCACACCTGGAGTATTGTGTGCAGTTTTGGTCCCCTAATCTGAGGAAAGACATCTTTGCCATAGAGGGAGTACAAAGAAGGTTCACCAGATTGATTCCTGGGATGGCAGGACTTTCATATGAAGAAAGACTGGATGAACTGGGCTTGTACTCGTTGGAATTTAGAAGATTGAGGGGGGATCTGATTGAAACGTATAAGATCCTAAAGGGATTGGACAGGCTTGATGCAGGAAGATTGTTCCCGATGTTGGGGAAGTCCAGAACGAGGGGTCACAGTTTGAGGATAGAGGGGAAGCCTTTTAGGACCGAGATTAGGAAAAACTTCTTCACACAGAGAGTGGTGAATCTGTGGAATTCTCTGCCACAGCAAACTGTTGAGGCCAGTTCATTGGCTATGTTTAAGAGGGAGTTAGATATGGCCCTTGTGGCTAGGGGGATCAGAGGGTATGGAGGGAAGGCTGGGGCAGGGTTCTGAGTTGGATGATCAGCCATGATCATAATAAATGGCGGTGCAGGCTCGAAGGGCCGAATGGCCTACTCCTGCACCTATTTTCTATGTTTTCTATGTTTTCTATGTAATCCTCCAGCTTGAGTGTGGCCTCATTGCAACAGTAGAGGAGGCCATGGATTGACATGTCGGAATGGGAATGGGAAGTGGAATTAAAATGGGTGGCCACTGGAAGATCCCCCTTATTCTGGCTGATGGAGCGTAGGTGCTTGGTGAAACAGTCTCCCAATCTACATCGGGTCTCACTGATATACAGGAGGCCACACTGGGAGCACTGGACACTGTGTATCACCCCAGCAGACTCACAGGTGAAGTATCACCTTAGCTGGAAGGACAGTTTGGAGCCCTGAATGGTAGTGAGGGAGGAGGTGTAGGGACAGGTGTTTCACTAGTTCACCCTGCAAAGATACTACTGTCTTTTTTCCATGGATGCTCCTGGCCTGCTGAGTTCCTCCAGCATTTTGTGGCTGTTGCTTTGTTTTCCAACATCTGCAGATTTTCTCTTGTTTGTACCGAGCACAGGAGATGGGATGCTATGTTGAAGTTGTGTAAGACATTGATGAGACCTAATTTGGAGTATTGTGTGCACTTTAAGTCACCTTCCTACAGTAAAGATGTAAATCAGGTTGAAAGAGTGCAGAGAACATTTACAAGGATGTTGCTGGGTTTGGAGGACCTGAGTTATAGGGAAAAATTGAATACGTTAGGACTTTATTCCTTGGAATGTAGAAAGCTGAGAGGAGATTTGATAAAGGTATACAAAATATACCTTTTCCACTGAGTTTGGATCGGTCTGCAACGAGAGGTCATGGGTTAAGGGTGAAAGGTGAGCATTTCAAGAGAAACATGGTGAAGTTTCCTCACTCAGAGGGCCCTAAGTGTGTGGAACAAACTGCCAGCACAAGTAGTGCATGTGAACTCAATTTTAACGTTTAAGGGAAGTTTGGATAGGCACATGGATTGTCGTGGTTTGGAGGCCTATGGTCAATTGGTGTAGACAGATTAAATGGTTCACATGGATGAGATGGGCCAAAGGGCCTGTTTCTATGCTTTACTTTTCTGTGACTCTAATTAGTAGAATGGTCACGTGCTCAAACGTCAATAATAAAACTTAAACAAAGGTGAACATATGAACAAGGAGAACAGGAGAGACCATACTGCAGGGTTGGTCAGGGTATTGCACCTGAGTGAGTTTTGTTGTGAAACTGGATAGCTACAGGAAAGAAACTTCAGAGATGATGTGCAGTCCTGGTGGAAACGGACTTGTAGCATCTCGAATAGTTGACTGCTAGGATTGGTGGAGTCAGCAATAATTGTTTTCAGCTTTTTTCTTCGTTGACAGCCAAAGATCTTCTCCACTGAGTGGACCACTCACTGCAACCTAGACTTGGAGAGTACAATGGGATTATACTACAGACACCACCCTTATCCCCAATTGCATTTGGGACATAGAAGAACAAATATGAAGGCAATTTAGGGAAAGCTGTAAAAACATCATGTTTTTCTAGTGATTGGTTTCAAATTCCCTAATCAAGACTGGGACCTTCTCAATACAAAAGGTTTAGACGACAAAGAATTTATTAGGTGCAACCAAGTGGATTTCTTAAATCAGTACTTGATAGTCCAATTAGAGAAGAGGCAATATTGGACCTAGTGTTGGGAAATGAGCCTGGCCAGGTGACTGAGAGTAGGAGAACAATTCAGGAACAGTTACCATCCTTAAATTTATTTTCTTAATTAAACTCTTTAAATTTTAGGATAGCTATAAAGCAGAATAAATATTGAGTTTGCAGGAGTATTTAAATTGGAGAAGAAAAATTACTGAGGACAAATGGGGAATATTTGTTTTTGGGCAATCCCACTTCTGACATGTATGGTGTATTTAAACACCAACTACACAGAGTTCAAGATAGGTATGTTCTGGTAAGAAGGAAGGACAAGGATGGCAAGGTAAAGATGAGAAGAGGTGACGAATTTGATTAAGAAGGAAAAAGAAATGTAATATTTTGGAAGCTGAAATCAAGTCACGGCTTTGAGAACATAGAACAGAATAGTACAGCACAGTACAGGCCCTTCAGCCCACAATGTTGTGCCAACCCTCAAACCCTGCCTCCCATATAAGCCCCACCTTAAATTCCTCCATATACCTGTCTAGCAGTCTCTTAAACTTCACTAGTGTATCTGCCTCCACCACTCACTCCACGCTCTGAGTAAAAAACCTTCCTCTAATATCCCCCTTGAACTTCCCACCCCTTACCTTAAAACCATGTCCTCTTGTATTGAGCAGTGGTGCCCTGGGGAAGAGGCGCTGGCTATCCACTCTATCTATTCCTCTTATTATCTTGTACACCTCTATCATGTCTCCTCTCCTCCTCCTTCTCTCCAAAGAGTAAAGCCCTAGCTCCCTTAATCTCTGATCATAATGCATACTTTCTAAACCAGGCAGCATGCTGGTAAATCTCCTCTGTACCCTTTCCAATGCTTCCACATCCTTCCTATAGTGAGGCGACCAGAACTAGACACAGTACTCCAAGTGTGGCCTAACCAGAGTTTTATAGAGCTGCATCATTACATCGTGATTCTTAACCTCTATCCCTCCACTTATGAAAGCTAACACCCCATAAGCTTTCTTAACTACCCTATCCACCTGTGAGGCAACTTTCAGGGATCTGTGGACATGTACCCCCAGATCCCTCTGCACCTCCACACTACCAAGTATCTTGCCATTTACATTGTACTCTGCCTTGGAGTTTGTCCTTCTAAAGTGTACCACCTCACACTTCTCTGGGTTGAACTCCATCTGCCACTTCTCAGCCCACTTCTGCATCCTATCAATGTCTCTCTGCAATCTTTGACAATCCTCTACACTATCCACAACACCACCAACCTTTGTGTCGTCTGCAAACTTGCCAACCCACCCTTCTACCCCCACATCCAGGTCGTTAATAAAAATCACGAGAAGTAGAGGTCCGAGAACAGATCCTTCTGGGACACCACTAGTCACAATCCACCAATCTGAAGAAAGGAAAAAAGCTAGAAAACAACTCAAGAAGGGAATTAGCAGAGCCAGGAGGGGCTATAACAAGACCTTGGCAAGTAGGATTAAAGGGAAACCCAAAGCATTCCATACATACATTGAAACAAGAAGATAACTAAGGAGAGGGCAGGACCATTCAAAGATAAAGGAGGGAATGGCAGAAGACGTGTCATGGTCCGGAATAAGTACGTTGCATCTGTACTGAGGAGAAGGATGTGGAGGAATGTAAGAAAAGTGTGGAGTGTGCTCGTACACTAGGGCATTTTGACATAAAGAAAGCAGTAGTGCAGGATCTTGAACAAGAATCAGATTTATTATCAATGATTTAAATGATGTGAAATCCATTGTTTTGTGGCAGCAGAACAGTGCAATAATATAAAATTACAAAAAAAATCACGTAACTAAAGAGTGTGACAAAAAATGAATAAAGTAGTGTACATAGATCCACGGACTCTTCGAAAATCAGATGGTAAGGGAAGAGCTGTTTCTGAATCACTGAGTCTGCACCTGGACTCCTCCCTGACGGTAGGAACAAGAGGAGGGTGTGGCCCAGCCTTGGGTATTACTCTCTTGAGACACTGCCTCTCGATGATCTCCTCAATAGTGGGGAGGGTGGAGCTGGCTGTGTCTGCAAACTTCTGCAGCCTCTTGTGATTCTGTGCATTGGAGCATCCTTAGCAGACTGTGATGCAACCAGTGATAACACCCTCCACCATGCATCTACAGAAATTTGTAAGCACCCTTACTAATATACTAAATCTCTCAAACCCCACGCTAAATAGAGACACTGGAGTACTTGCTTCATGATTCCATCAATCGGTTTCCGCAAGAAGCGAAAGAAGTTCATTATGTCCGCAGCCTTCTTCACTAATGGTTATCTCTGCACTTTAGGAAGCTTTGGGGAGCATTTCTGTACTACATTGATGACTGCATTGGTGCTTCTTTCTGCACACATGCTGAGCTCTTCAATTTTACTTTGCCTCTAACTTCCAATCTGCCCTCAAATTCACTTTCTCTACCTCTGTAGGGCACCTATCTCCCCTTTCTTGCTATCTCTGTCTCCATCTGTAGAAAAAGACTGTCTACAGATATCTTTTATAAACCTCCTGACCCTCACAGCTTACCCTTGCTCCACCACTTATGCTAACCTTACTTGCATCTCATCCATTTCCTGGGTATCTGCCCTCACCCCAATTTCCTGAAGCCATAACGGGGATAGAGTTTCCCTTGTCCTTACCTACCACCCTCCAAGCCACTGCATCCAGCACATAATTCTCCAGAACTTCTACAACCCTCACTGGGATCCTACCACTAAGCACATGCCCCTGCCATTTCCAATTTCTGTAGCGATCACTCCTTATGTGACTTTGTCCATTCATCGCTCCCCACTGACCTCCTTCCAGGCACAATGAGGACAAACTCAGGTTGGAAGAACAACACCTTATATTCCAACATAGAAACATAGAAAACCTACAGTACAATACAGACCCTTCAGCCCACAATGCTGTGCCAAGCATGTCCCTACCTTAGAAATTATTAAGCTTACCCATAGCCCTCTATTTTCCTAAGCTCCATGTACCTATCCAAAAGTCTCTTAAAAGACCCCATCGTATCCGACTCCACCACTGTTACCGGCAGCTCATTCCACGCACTCACCACTCTCTGAATAAAAAACTTACCCCTGCCATCTCCTCTGTACCTACTCCCAAGCACCTTAAAACTGTGCCCTCTTGTGGCAGCTATTTTAGCCCTGGGAAAAAGCCTCTGACTATCCACACGATCAATGCCTCTCATCATCTTATACACCCCTATCAGGTCACCCCTCATCCTCCATCACTCCAAGGAGAAAAGATCGAGTTCACTCAACCTGTTTTTTCGAAATCTTACGCTTTAGTCATATTATACTAACCGTGAGGACTGTCCGATATGGGTTTCTTTAGAAGCTAACTCTGTTAATAAATTTTCTATCATTTCTCTTCTTGAATCCTCACTTCCTTTTTCCTTAAGTAAATTAACTGATAATTTGGTAGTTAAACATACTTTGAGGATCTGGGTACAATTTAGCAAATATTTTGGTTTAATAGGATTTTCTCTTTCACAACCCATTTTTTTCTATTTTTTTTTAAACCCTCTATGACCGATCCAGTGTCTAAAGAATGGGATAGATTGAATATTAAATGCTTCCAGGATTTGTTTGTTCCAGGAAGTCTCCTTTCGTCTGAGCAATTGTCAGCTAAATATAGCTTACCAAAACCCACTTTTTCCGATATCTACAAATTAGAGGCTTTCTGCGTTCTCAATTATATACATTTCCTAATAGTCCTGATCAGGACTTATTAGATGTAATTTCTAATTTGAAACCCTTTCTTAATGGTTCAATATCCAATCTTTATGGTATGTTGTTGGGAATGAGAAATGCTCCTTTAGACAATATTAAAAATCTCTGGGAACAAGATTTACAGATTTCAATTTCTGAGGAAACTTGGAATGAAATTGTTTAATTAGTTAACACTGCTTCATTATATGCCCGCCACTCCCTCTTACAATTTAAAGTGGTCCATATGGCTTATATGACTAAGGATAAGCTATCTCCCTTTTGTGATAGATGTAACAATGGAGAAACTTCATTATTTCAAATGTTTTGGACATGTCCAAGTCTTGAAAGATATTGGAAGGAAGTATTCCAAATTTTCTCGGTACTTTTTAAGGTAAATTTTAAGCCTAACCCCTTGACCACCTTATTTGGTATTGTTGGAGGAAAAGATATTATTTTGGAGACAAGCAACATACATCAAAGTTGCTGGAGAACGCGGCAGGCCAGGCAGCATCTCTAGGAAGAGGTACAGTCGACATTTCAGGCCGAGACCCTTAGTCAGGACTAACTGATGGAAGAGATAGTAAAAGATTTGAAAGTGGGAGGGGGAGGGGGAGATCCAAAATGATAGGAGAAGACAGGAGGGGGAGGGATGGAGTCAAGAGCTGGACAGGTGATTGGCAAAGGGGATATGAGAGGATCATGGGACAGGAGGCCCAGGGAGAAAGAAAAGGGGGAGGGGTGGAAAACCCAGAGGATGGGCAAGGGGTATAGTGGGAGGGACAGAGGGAGAAAAAGGAGAGAGAGAAAAAGAATGTGTGTATATAAATAAATAAATAACGGACGGTGTACGAAAGGGAGGTGGGCATTAGCAGAAATTAGAGAAGTCAATGTTCATGCCATCAGGTCGGAGGCTACCCAGATGGAATATAAGGTGTTGTTCCTCCAACCTGAGTGTGCAGGACTCCCCCTTTTCTTTCTCCCTGGGCCTCCTGTCCCATGATCCTCTCATATCCCTTTTGCCGATCACCTGTCCAGCTCTTGGCTCCATCCCTCCCCCTCCTGTCTTCTCCTATCATTTTGGATCTCCCTCTCCCCCTCCCACTTTCAAATCTCTTACTAGCTCTTCTTTCAGTTAGTCCTGACGAAGGGTCTTGGCCTAAAACGTAGACTGTACCTCTTCCTAGAGATGCTGCCTGGCCTGCTGCATTCACCAGCAACTTTGATGTGTGTTGCTTGAATTTCCAGCATCTGCAGAATTCCTCGTGTTTGCGTTATTTTGGCGGCATCTGATTTGCACATTTTGACGTTTACTTCTCTTACAGCTAGGAGGGCGATCTTGTTTAAATGAAAGGATGTCATTCCGCCTACTCATGCTCAATGGTTATGTGATGTTATGTCATGCTTAAATTTAGAGAAGATCCATTGTTCAATTTCTTAATCTAGCCAAGACTTTTAACATTGTGGGGACCATTTTTTGAAGTACTTTCAAAACCTTTGACTTGCTGTTAAAGTACAGATGGTGACTAATAACATATTTTATGATAAGGACTTTTTTTTCCTTTTTTCTTTCTTTACCAAACAGCTTTGATCTTGGTAGTGGGTTTAGAATTTTTTTCTGTATAATAAAATTATTACATTTTGATATTACGATTTAATTTAATTTACATGAATATAGGGTAATGTGATTGCAAGTGTGATTCTAATATAATGTATTTGGTATTATTTTATCTTTTTTATGATTTACAACTTAGGTTCTTTCTCTTTCAATATTTTTATTAGTTTCTACGTATAAGAATACAGAGTACAAGAAGATATGTTTTCATAAGCCATGCTCCCCAATCCAGGCAACATCCTTGTAAATCTCCTCTGCACCCTTTCTATGGTTTCCACGTCCTTCCTGCAGTGAGGTGACCAGAACTGAGCACAGTACTCCAAGTGGGACCTGACCAGGGTCCAATATAGCTGCAACATTACCTGTCGGCTCTTAAGTTCAATTCCACGATTGATGAAGGCCAATACACCACATGCCTTCTTAAACACACCATCAACTTGTGCAGCTGCTTTGAGCGTCCTATGGACTCGGACACCAAAATCACTCTGATCCTCCATACTGCCAAGAGTCTTACCATTAATTCTATATTCTGCCATCATATTTGACCTACCAAAATGAACCACCTCACACTTATCTGGGTTGAACTCCATTCTGCCACTTCTCAGCCCAGTTTTGCATCCTATCAATGTCCCGCTGTAACCTCTGACAGCCCTCCACACTATCCATAACACCTCCAACCTTTGTGTCATCAGCAAATTTATTAACCCCTCCCTCCACTTCCTCATCTAGGTCATTTATGAAAATTATGAAGAGTAAGGGTCCCAGAACAGCTCCCTGAGGCACACCACTGGTGACCGACCTCCATGCAGAATATGACCCATCTACAACCACTCTTTGCCTTCTGTGTGCAAGCCAGTTCTGGATCCACAAAGCAATGTCCCCTTGGATCCCACACCTTCTTACTTTCTCAATAAGCCTTGCATGGGTTATCTTATCAAATGCCTTGCTGAAATCCATATACACTACATCTACTGCTCTTCCTTCATCAATGTGTTTAGTCACATCCTCAAAAAATTTAATCAGGCTCGTAAGGCATGACCTGCCCTTGACAAAGTCATGCTGACTATTCCTAATCATATTATACCTCTCCAAATGTTCAGAAATCCTGCCTCTCAGGATCTTCTCCGTCAACTTACCAACCACTAAGGTAAGACTCACTGGTCTATAATTTCCCGGGCTATCTCTACTCCCTTTCTTGAATAAGGAAACAACATCTGCCACCCTCCAATCCTCCAGAACCTCTTCCATCCCCATTGATGATGCAAAAATCATTGTCAGAGGCTCAGCAATCTCCTCCCTTGCCTCCCACAGTAGCCTGGGGTACATCTCACCTGGCCCCAGTGACTTATCCAACTTGATGCTTTTCAAAATCTCCAGCACATCATCTTTCTTAATATCTACATACTCAAGCTTTTCAGTCCCTTGCAAGTCATCACTACAATCACCAAGGTCCTTTTCCACAGAGAATACTGAAGTAAAGTGTTGGCGCATGGCCAAGTGGTTAAGGTGTTCGTCTAGTGATTTGAAAGTCGCTAGTTCGAGCCTTGGCTGAGGCAGTGTGTGTGTCCTTGAGCAAGGCGCTTAACCACACATTGCTCTGTGATGACACTGGTGCCAAGCTGTATGGGTCCTGATGCGCTTCCCTTGGACAACATCGGTGGCGTGGAGAGGGGAGACTTGCAGCATGGGCAACTTCTGGTCTTCTCTACAACCTTCCCGAGGCCTGTGCCCTGGAAACCTTCCAAAGCGCAAATCCATGGTCTCATGAGTCTAACGGATGCCTATATATATAGAAGTGAGGTATTCATTAAGTACCTCTGCTATTTCCTCCGGTTCCATACACACTTTCCCAATGTCACACTTGATAGGTCCTATTCTTTCACATCTTATCCTCTTGCTCTTCACATACTTGTAGAATGCCCTGGGGTTTTCCTTAATCCTGCCTGCCAAACTTTCTCATGGCCCCTTCTGGCTCTCCTAATTTCCTTCTTAAGCTCCTTCCTGTTAGCCTTATAATCTTCTAGATCTCTAACATTACCTAGCTCTCTGAACCTTTTGTAAGCTTTTCTTTTCTTCTTGACTAGATTTATTACAGCCTTTGTACACCATGGTTCCTGTACCCTAGCCTAACTTCCCTGTCTCATTGGAACGTACCTATGCAGAACTCCACACAGATATCCCCCCTGAACATTTGCCACATTTCTTCTGTATTCTGTCTGGGTAGTCTCCAGGATGATGGCATAAAAATCAATTTCTCTAAATGCTGGTCATTTATCTCCCCTCCCTTTCTCTTTTTTTTCCATTCCATATTCTATCTCCCCCTTACCCCTCTTCTCACCTGCCTATCACCTCCTGCCGGTGCCCTCCTTATTCCCTTTCTCCATGGTCCACTGTCCACTCCTATCAAATTCCCTCCTCTTCACCTATCACCTGCTGGCTTCTCACTTCATCCACCCTCCCCCACCCACCCACCTTCCCCCTCACCTGGCTTCACCTATCACCTGCCTGCTTGCCCTCCTTCCACTACCCCATATTCTAATTCTGCTTTCTCCTCCCCACTTTCAAACCAGTCCTGATGAAGGGTCTTGGCCCGAAATATTGACTGTTTATTCCTCTCCATAGATGCTGCCTGACCTGCTGAGTTCCTCCAGCACTTTGCATGTGTTACTCGGAACCTCCAGCTCCTGCAGAATCTCTCGTGTTTATGGACGATATGCTTTTCACTGTACTGCAGCACCTGCGATGATAATAAACCAAGTCACAGAGGTATCTTGGGGTCCAAGTCCATAGCTTGTCTGAAGCGGCTGCTCAGGTTGATAGGGTGATAAGGAATGTTTATTACACATTTGCCTTTAGTAGTTGAGGCAGCAAAGTGCAGTATTTAAGAAGTCTGTTGCATCTTTATAAATCTCCGTTTCAGACACAGCAGGGGTAGTGCATTCCACTCTGATCACCACATAGGAAGGGTGCAGAGGAGGTTTACTAGGGTGTTGCCTGAATTCAAAGTAAATGTATTATCTAAGTATATATATGTCACCATATACAACCCTGAGATTCATTTTCTTTCAGGCATACTCAGTAAACGCAAGAAACGTAAATGAAAGACCGCACCCAACAGGACAGACAAGCAACCAATCAAAAGACTACAAACTGCAAATATAAAAGAAGAAAAGTAATGATAAATTAAAAAAAGCATTAAATATCAAGAACATGAGATGAAGAGTCCTTGAAAGTGAGTCCATGGTTTAAGGAAGAGTTCAGTGATGGGTCGAGAGAAGTTGAGTGACGTTATCCCCACTAGTTCAAGAGCCTGATAGTTGAGGGGTAATAACTGTTCCTGAACCTGGTGGTGTGGGCCCTGAGGCTCCTGTACCTTCTTCCTGATGGCAGTAGAGAGGTGAGAGCATGACCTAGGTGGTGGGGCTCCCTGATGATGGATGCTGGTTTCCTGCAACAGTGTACCATGTAAATGTGCTTACCAGTGAGGGACTGGGACGTAATCACCACTTTTTGTAGGATTTTCCATTCAAGGGCATTGGTGTTTCCATACCAGGTCTAATGCAACCAGTTAACATACTTTCCACCACATCAAAGTTTTAGATGTCATTCCAAATCCTCGAAAACTTTAAGGAAGAAGAGGCACTGCCGTGCTTTCTTCATCATTACACTGAGGTGCTGAGTGCAGGATAGGTCATCTGAAATAATAAAATAGAGGAGTTTAAAGTTGCCAATACTCTCCACCTCTGATCTCCCAATGAAGACTGGCTCATGCACCTCCGTTTTCCTTCTTCTGAAGTCAATAATCAGCTCCTTTGCCTTGCTGACATTGAGTGAGAGATTGTTGCTGTGGTACCACTCACTCCAATATGTTGATGCATCGCCACCTTTGACACGGCCAATGACTATGGGTGACATCAGCAAACTCACATGTGGCATTGGTGTGGTGCTTAGCCACAGAGTCCTAAGTGGAAAGGTAGAAGAGCAGGGCCTAAGCACACAGCCTTGTGGTGCACCTGTGCTGATGGAGATTGTGTGCGGCAGACGTGCTGTCAGGAGAGGTTAGATGTTACAGGGTTGTTTCCTTTCAAACAGCAGAGGCAGGGCGGACATCTGATGGATATTTATAGGAGTAGAGTAGTATAGATAGATGGTGTAAACACGAGGAATTCTGCAGATGCTGGAAATTCAAGCAACACATATCAAAGTTGCTGGTGAACGCAGCAGGCCAGGCAGCATCTCTAGGAAGAGGTACAGTCAACATTTTGGGCCGAGACCCTTTTTCCTGATGAAGGGTCTCGGCCTGAAACGTCGACTGTACCTCTTCCTAGAGATGTTGCCTGGCCTGCTGCGATCATCAGCAACTTTGATGTGTGTTGCTTAGATAAATAGTGAATAGCTTTTTCCCAGGATCAAAATGACTGATGCCAAAGGTCATGCCCTTAAGCAAAGAGGGAGCAAGTTCAAAAGAGATGCAGGAACTGAAATGCATTGTAGGTCACAGTAGTGGAGTCAAATACAATAAAGGTGTTTAAAAGACTTTTGGATAGAGACATAACTGCAAAGAATGGAAAGATATAGATGTTGTGTAGGCAGAAGGGATCAATTTAGTTAGGTGTTTATTTTTAGTTTAATTAGTCAGCACACCATTGTCAGCTAAAGGGACTGTTCCTGCATAGTACAGTGGAATGTTCCATGAGTCTGTTCCTGAACGGTACAGTGGAATATTCCAACGATCTGTTCCTGCATTGTACAGTGGAATGTTCTAATGGTCTGTTCCTGCACTGTACAGTGCAATGTTCTAATGATCTGTTCCTGCACTGTACAGTGGAATGTTCTAATGATCTGTTCCTGCACTGTACAGTGGAATGTTCTAATGATCTGTTCCTGCACTGTACAGTACTATGTTCTACGAGTCTGTTCCTGAACTGTACAGTGCAATGTTCTAATGATCTGTTCCTGCACTATACAGTAGAATGTTCTAATTATTAGTTCCTGAACTGTACAGTGGAATGTTCTAATGGTCAGTTCCTGCACTGTACAGTGCAATGTTCTAATGATCTGTTCCTGCACTGTACAGTGGAATGTCCTAATGATCTGTTCCTGAACTGTACAGTGGAATATTCTAACGATCTGTTCCTGCACTGTACAGTGGAAGGTTCTAAGGGTCTGTTCCTGCACAGTACAGTGCAATGTTCTAATGATCTGTTCCTGCACTGTACAGTGCAATGTTCTAAGAGTCTGTTCCTGCACTGTACAGTGCAATGTTCTAATGATCTGTTCCTGCACTGTACAGAAGAATGTTCTAATTATTAGTTCCTGAACTGTAGAGTGGAATGTTCTAATTATTAGTTCCTGAACTGTACAGTGGAATGTTCTAAGGGTCTGTTCCTGAACTGTAAAGTGGAATGTTCTAAGGGTTTGCTCCTGAACTGTACAGTGGAATGTCCTAATGATCTGTTCCTGAACTGTACAGGGGAATATTCTAACGATCTGTTCCTGCACTGTACAGTGGAATGGTCTAATGGTCAGTTCCTGCACTGGACAGTGCAATGTTCTAATGATCTGTTCCTGCACTGTACAGTAGAATGTTCTAATTATTATTTCCTGAACTGTACAATGGATTGTTCTAATTATTAGTTACTGAACTGTACAGTGGAATGTTCTAAGGGTCTGTTCCTGAACGGTACAGTGGAATATTCTAACGATCTGTTTCTGCACTGTACAGTGGAAGGTTCTAAGGGTCTGTTCCTGCACAGTACAGTGCAATGTTCTAATGATCTGTTCCTGCACTGTACAGTGCAATGTTCTAAGAGTCTGTTCCTGCACTTTACAGTGGAATGTTCTAATGATCTGTTCCTGAACTGTACAGTGCAATGTTCTAAAGTCTGTTCCTGCACTGTACAGTGCAATGTTCTAATGATCTATTCCTGCACTGTACAGTAGAATGTTCTAATTATTAGTTCCTGAACTGTACAGTGGAATGTTCTCAGGGTCTGTTCCTGAATTGTACAGTGGAATGTTCTAAGGGTCTGTTCCTGAACTGTACAGTGGAATGTTCTAAGGGTCTGTTCCTGAACTGTACAGTGGAATGTTCTAAGGGTCTGTTCCTGAACTGTATAGTGGAATGTTCTAAGGGTTTGTTCCTGAACTGTACAGTGGAATGTTCTAATTATTAGTTCCTGAACTGTACAGTGGAATGTTCTAAGGGTCTGTTCCTGAACTGTACAGTGGAATGTTCTAATTATTAGTTCCTGAACTGTACAGTGGAATGTTCTAAGGGTTTGTTCCTGAACTGTACAGTGGAATGTTCTAAGGGTTTGTTCCTGAACTGTACAGTGGAATGTTCTAATTATTAGTTCCTGAACTGTACAGTGGAATGTTCTCAGGGTCTGTGCCTGAACGGTACAGTGGAATGTTCTAAGGGTTTGTTTCCGAACTGTACAGTGGAATGTTCTAAGGGTCTGTTCCTGAACTGTACAGTGGAATGTTCTAAGGGTCTGTTCCTGAACTGTACAGTGGAATGTTCTAAGGGTTTGTTCCTGAACTGTACAGTGGAATGTTCTAAGTATTAGTTCCTGCACTGTACAGTGGAATGTTCTAAGGGTCTGTTCCTGCACTGTACAGTGGAATGTTCTAATAATCTGTTCCTGAACTGTACAGTGCAATGTTCTAATTATCTGTTCCTGCACTGTACAGTAAGTACTATGTTCTACGAGTCTGTTCCTGAACTGTACAGTGCAATGTTCTAAGAGTCTGTTCCTGCACTGTACAGTGGAATGTTCTAATGGTCTGTTCCTGAACTGTACAGTGGAATGTTCTAATGATCTGTTCCTGAACTGTACAGTGCAATGTTCTAACGATCCGTTCCTGCACTGTACAGTGGAATGTTCTAATGGTCTGTTCCTGCACTGTACAGTGCATTGTTCTAACGATCTGTTCCTGCACTGTACAGTGGAATGTTCTAATGGTCCGTTCCTGCACTGTACAGTAAGTACTATGTTCTACGAGTCTGTTCCTGAACTGTACAGTGCAATGTTCTAAGAGTCTGTTCCTGCACTGTACAGTGGAATGTTCTAATGGTCTGTTCCTGAACTGTACAGTGGAATGTTCTAATGATCTGTTCCTGAACTGTACAGTGCAATGTTCTAATGGTCTGTTCCTGCACTGTACAGTGCATTGTTCTAACGATCTGTTCCTGCACTGTACAGTGGAATGTTCTAATGGTCCGTTCCTGCACTGTACAGTGCAATGTTCTAATGATCTGTTCCTGCACTGTACGGTAGAATGTTCTAATTATTAGTTCCTGAACTGCACAGTGGAATGTTCTCAGGGTCTGTTCCTGAACTATACAGTGGAATGTTCTAATTATTAGTTCCTGAACTGTACAGTGCAATGTTCTAAGCGTCTGTTCCTGCACTGTACAGTGGAATGTTCTAATGGTCTGTTTCTGCACTGTACAGTGCAATGTTCTAACGATCTGTTCCTGCACTGTACAGTGGAATGATCTAATGGTCTGTTCCTGCGCTGTACAGTGCAATGTTCTAATGATCTGTTCCTGCACTGTACAGTAGAATGTTCTAATTATTAGTTTCTGAACTGTACAGTGGAATGTTCTAATTATTAGTTC
Organism: Mobula hypostoma; assembly: GCF_963921235.1. Lineage (NCBI taxonomy): Eukaryota > Metazoa > Chordata > Chondrichthyes > Myliobatiformes > Myliobatidae > Mobula > Mobula hypostoma. The sequence continues at coordinate 67,398,306 of NC_086113.1, read as the reverse complement.
CTGAACTGTACAGTGGAATGTTCTAAGGGTCTGTTCCTGAACTGTACAGTGGAATGTTCTCAGGGTCTGATCCTGAACTGTACAGTGGTATATTCTAAGGGTCTGTTCCTACACTGTACAGTGGAATGTGCTAAGGGTCTGTTCCTGCACTCTACAATGGAATGTTCTGAGGGGCAGTTCCTGCACTGTACAGAAGAGACTATGGAGCTGTCTTCAACTGCCACACATACCCCAAGAGGTCACATCGCCTTCTTGTGACTAGCATCAGGGCAGGAGGCCCGGCACTACCGGATTTAGGAAGTTATAACCCTACAACTATCGGGCTCCTGAACTGGTGTGGATAACTTCATTCACCACAGTGAACTGATTCTATGACCTACAGACTCACTTTAAAGGACTCTTTACAACTCTTATTCTCAGTATTATTTTTATTTGTAGAGTTTGGCTTCTTTTGCACCTTGGTTATTTAACTGTCTTTGTTTATGTTTTGTTTCATAAAATTCTATTGCATTTCTCTTTCTCTGTAAATGTCTCCAAGCAAATTCAGGGAGTATACGATATCATATCTACTTTGAACATTCACTTCATCCTGCCTGGGGATTTCAGTAAGTGCGAGATTTAAAAACCGAGCGGAGCCTGTCAGGACTTTCAGCAGATCAGTTGGATTATTAGACACTTGGCAAGGGTCAATAAAAACAGGTTTAAGTGGAGCAAACATTGTGGGAGCAGCCATACTTTCAGTCAGCCAATGTTAGAGTAGAGAGCTGAGGTTATGGCTCAACAGGCTTCAGCAAGAACAAACAGAGGCTGCTGGTAAGTTTCTTTCTTTCTTATCACACAGTTAGAGCAGTGGGAACAACAGTTAGGACAGTAGGGTGCTCCTTTTGCAGGATGTGGGAAGACAGGGAGACCTTCTATATAGTATTCCTGACAAGAGGTGAATATAGCTGTACCTCCTTGTAGGGAAATAGAACTAATAGTTATTATGGAGGCTGAGGGGTTGATTGACAGGAGATACCAAGGTTCAGTTACACCAAAGATGCAGGACACAGGTAACAGGAGAGGGAAAAGAGATAGGAGCGAGGGCAGGATATGTTCATAGCTGTTCCCCTCAGTAACAAGTACGTTAGAGACATAGAGCACTACAGCACAGAAAAAAAGCCTAGTCCCATCAACCTGCACCTGGGTGTTGAGTGACAGGTAGGCATATTTACTAGTCAAGTGCTTAATTTGTTCCTTACTGCCCATATCTACTATGGCATCTCCTTTTTCTTCTTAACCAGGGTCTCAAATCCTCTCAAAATTCAACGTTCTCTAAACCTGTTAATTATGTATTTCTTTGACAATAATATACAAACTCTGTACTCTCAAAATTTCACTCTTGAAGCTTTGCACTAACAAAGAATTGCTTTTTGTTTTGGATACTATAGGGGAGATGGAAATGAGATCTGGCAGAAGGAAGCCACAGTAATCAGATCTCTGGCATTGAATCTAGCTCTTCATAAAGAAAGTGTTTAGAAGAGGAGAATAAAAGTGATTGGAGATTTATTGGTTAGGGAAACAGACAGAAGGTTCTGTGGACAAGAACCAGATGCCTATATGGTATCTGCCAGGAAGGCCTCAAAGCTCTCCATTTCTTTCTGGACACCAGACCCAACCAGTTCCCCTCCACCATCACTCTCCTTCACCTAGCAGAACTTGTCGTCACTCTAAACAATTTCTCCTTTGGCTCCTCACACTTCCTTCAAACGAACGGTGTAGCCATGGGCACTTAAGTGGGTCCCAGCTATGCCTGCCCTTTTGTTGGGTTATGTTCCAAGCCTACACTGGTGCCATCCCCCACTTTTCCTGCACTACATTGATGCTGCATTGGTGCTGCTTCCTGCACCCATGCCAAATTCATCTACTATATCAACTTTGCCTCCAACTTCCACCCTGCCCTCAAATTTATCCAGTCCATTTCCAACACCTCCCTTGATCTCACTGTCTCTCTCTCTGGAGACAGCTTATCTGCTGATGTCTATTATAAACCCATGGACCCTCACAGCTACCTGGACTATACCTCTTCCCACCCTGTTACTTGTAAAAATGCTATCCTCATCTCTCAATTCCTCCATTTCCACCACATTTGCTCTCATTCCAGCAAAAAGAGATGTCCTCCTTTTTTCAAAGAAAGGGTTTCCCTTCCTCCATCATTAACATTGCCCTCAACTGCATCCCTTGCATTTCATGCAAGTCTGTTAATATGACATCCTCCCGACACCCTAACAGGGACAGAGTTCCTTTTGTCCTCACCTACCACCCAGCACATAATTCTCCGGAGCTTCCACCATCTCCAACGGGATCCCACCACCCAGCACATCTTTCCCTCCCCCCCAATTTTTGCTTTTCACAAGGATCGTTCCCTATGCAAATCCCTTGTCCATTCGTTCGTCCCCACTGATCTTCCTCCTGGCACTTATCCTTGCAAACGGACCAAGTGCTACACCTCCACCCTCGCTATCACTCAGGACCCAAAGCAGTCCTTCCAGGTGAGGTGACATTTCACCCGTGAGTCTGTTGGGGTCATTTACTCTGTTTGGTGCTCCTGATGTGGCCTCCTGTATATAGGTGAGACCCAACGTAGATCAAGAGACCATTTCACCAAGCCCCTACGCACAGTCCATCAGAAGAATTGGGATCTTGCAGTGGCCACCCATTTTAATTCCACTTCCCATTCACATTCTGATATGTCAATCCATGGCCTCCTCTACTGTTGTGATGAGGCCACACACAGGTTGGAGGAACATCACCTCATATTCCGTCTGGGTAGCCTCCAACCTGATGGCATGAACATTGACTTCTTGAATTTCCGGTAATGCCCCCACCCCCTTCACCATTCCCCACCCCTTTTCCCTCTCTCACCCTATCTCCTTGCCTGCCCATCACCTCCCTCTGGTGCTCCTCCCCCCTTTTCTTTCTTCCATGGCCTTCTGTTCTCTCCTGTCCGACTCCCTCTTCTCCAGCCCTGCATCTCTTTCAACAATCAACTTCCTAGCTCATTATTTCATCCCTCCCTCTCCCGGTTTCACCTGTCACCTTGTGTTTCTCTTTGCCCTCCCGTCCTTTTAAATCTACTCCTGATTTTTTATTCTCCAGTCCTGCTGAAGGGTCTCAGGTCAAAATGCGACTGTACTATTTCTGTAGATGCTGCCTGGCTTGTTAAGTTCCTCCAGCATTTTGTGTGTGTTGCTTGGATAAATAGTGCAGATTTTCTTTTGTTTGTGAGTTGATTCCCTTATGGTATATTTTCTCCCAGTTGCCTGGGTAAGGAGCATCTTGGATTGAGTCCATAGCATTGATAAGAGGCAGGGTTTGCAGCCAGCGGTCCCAGTCCACATCAGTACCATTGACAGAGACAGGAAGGGTGATGAGGTCCTGCAGACTGAGTTCAGAGAGTTAGGTGCCAGTGATAGTGAGGCTAGAAACATAGAAAACCTTCAGCACAATACAGACCCTTCGGCCCACAAAGTTGTGCCGAACATGTCCCTACCTTAGAAATTACTAGGCTTACCTATAGCCCTCTATTTTTCTAAGCTCCATGTACTTATCCAAAAGTTTCTTAAAAGACCCTATCATATCCGCCTCCACCACCGTCGCCAGCAGCCCATTCCACGCACTCACCACTCTCTACGTAAAGAACTTACCCCTGACATCTCCTCTGTACCTACTCCCCAGCACCTTAACCCTGTGTCCTCTTGTGGCAACCATTTCAACCCTGGGAAAAAGCCTCTGACTATCCACACAATCAATGCCTCTCATCATCTTATACACCTCTATCAGGTCACCTCTCATCTCCGAAATAGGAAGATAATACAGTTTCACATGTGGCTAAGGAGGGGGTGCTTCAGAGTTTTGGGTCACTGGGCTCTTCCAGGGAAGGCTGGAGCTGTACAAGTTTGAACCTGAACTGGAGGGACCAATTTTCTCGTGGGATGGTTTGCTAGTGTGACTCCAAGGGCTTTAACCTGAGTTGCAGGCGATGGGAAACAGAATACCAGAGCAGCTAGTGGAATGGTTGTGGGGAAAGTAGATGTTTAACCTACACACAAAGAGAGGAACCAGAAGGAACCGTTGTTTCTCTTTCAAAGCAAGAAGCATTGTAAGCAAGGCAGGGGAACTATGGAGCATGGATCAACATGTGGAATTATGATATTAGCCATTGGTAAGACTTATTTGCAAGACAGGCAGTACTAGCATCTCAATATTCCAGAGTTTTAGACACGATAGATGGGTGGAGTTATGAAAGGAGCAGGAGTGGCATGACTAGTGAGGAGAAGTGTTACAGCAGTGCTCAGATAGGACAGACTAGAGTGCTTGCCTACTGAAGCTACATGGGTGGAACTGAGGAAAATGAAAGGGATGACTACAGTAATGGACCATACAATAGTCAACGAGATTTAGAGGAGCAAATTTGTAGTGAGACAGCAGACAATTGCAAGAAAAATAAGGTTATGAGGTAGTAAATAAATATCCACATGTGGAATGTGATTACTAGACTGTAAAAGGACTGTATGGGATAGAGTCTGTCAGATATGCTTAGGAAAGTTTCATTAATCAATATGGAGAGGTCCCAACTCAAGAGAGTGCAATACTGGATCTCCTATTAAAGAACGAGACTGGGCAGCTGACGGAAGTGTTAGTGATCATATTTCCATTAGTTTTAAGGCAATTAGGGAGAAGTATAGGACTTGTTCTCAGGTTGAGATTCTAATTGGAAGAAAGGGTGATTTTGATGGCATCAGATTAGGATAGGTTGTTTTCTAGCAAAGGGATTCTTGGTAAGTGAGAGGTCTTCAAGGGTGAAATATTGAGAATTTGTACGTTTCTTTTAGAATAAAATGCAAGGTTAACAGCTTTAGACAGCCTTAGGATTCAAGGGATATTGAGACCCTGGTTAAGAAGCACAAGGAGGTGCATCGCAAACATCAGCAGCAAGGAACAATGAGGTGCTTGAGGAGTATAAGAAATGCAAGAGAACATTTAACAGGAGAATCAAGAGTGATAAAGGAGTACATGAGGTTGCTCTGGCAGATAGGGTGAAGGAAAATTCATAGAGCTTCTACAGATATATTGAGCAAAAGGGTAGCAAGGGACAAAACTGTTTCTCTTGAAGACCATCGTGCTCACTGATGCATGGAGACAAAGGAGATAGGAGTAATCTTAAATTGATCTGCATCTGTATTTACTTGGGAGATGGACAGAGTCTACAGAACTGATCACAACCAGTGAAACATAGAACACTGTTGCACAGTATAGGCCCTTCACCCATGATACTGTGTCAGCCTTAGAGGTTAAGTCATAGACAGTGTCCAGATTACAGAAGCGGAGGTGATTACAGTCATGGAGCAGATTCCGCTGAATATGCCCCCAGCACCTGACAAGATGTCTCCCTGGACCTTGTGGGGAGTTAGTGTAAACAATACAGGGGCCTGGTCAGAGGCACTTAAAACATCCTGAATGAGACAAATAGTTTAACTAGATTAGGATTGTTTTCCCTGGAACACAAGAGATGAGGGGAGATTTAGTAGAGGTAAACAAAATTCTGAGGGGTATATCCTATTGGCAATGTTCTTTACATACTCACTGGCCACAGCAGTAGTACCAAAAAATTGGAGAGTGGCAAATGTTATTCCTTTGTACAAAAAAGGGAGTAGCTATAACCCTGGGGATTCTAGAATAGCGAGAGTTACATCAGTTGTGGACAAATCATTGGAGACAGGACTTACAAGCTTTTGGAAAAGCATATACTGATTAGGGATAATCAGCATGGCTTTGTGAGGGACAGGTCATACCTCACAAGCCTGATAGAATTCCTTGAGGAAGGTAGAACAGTGCATGTGGTGTATATGGATTTTAGACAAGGTAATGTATTTATTTTATTTATTGATTGATTGATACAGCTCAGAATATGCTCCTTGATCTGCACCACCCCAGAAACCCCTGCCTACCTCAGTTTAACCCTAACCTAATCACTGATCAAACAGCAATTCACCAACTGGTGTGTCTTTGGACTGCAGGAGGAAACCAGAACAGCCGGGGAAAACCCACGTTTCCACTGTAGGCTCATCCAGAAAATCATCCAGGGAAGCTTCAGAATTAAACTTTCAATTTACAATTGGCTTACTCACAGAAGGCAGAGAATGGCAGTTAATATAACAAATTTTGCCTGGAGGTCAGTAACCAATCGTGTTCTGCAGGAATCTGTTCTTGGATGTTTGTTGTATGTGATTCTTCTAAATGAATTGAATGAAGAAGTGGAAGGGTTTGTTAGTAAGTTTGCAGTTGGCATGAAGGTTGGTGGTATTGTGGAAGGTTATTAGCGGAGCAGCCATTGTTGGAGTGAGGAGACTGGCTTTGGCTCATCAGACTTGGGCAAGGTAAATATCTGGTAAGGTTCTTCTTCCTCTTTATTCTTCATGTCTCATCTGTTATGTATAATTAGAGCAGTGAGGATGACTCCAGGGTGTTATGTTCTTTGTGTAAGATGTGGGAATTCTGGGAGACTCACAGCCTCTCAGATAACCACATCTGCACCAGGTGCACCGAGCTGCAGCTATTCAGAGAACATGTTAAGGAACTGGAGCTGTAGCTCGATTAAATTGGGCTCATATAGGAGACTGAGCAAATCATAGATAGGAGATACAGGGAGGTAGTCACCCCAAGGTTGCAGGAGGCGGGTAACTGGGTGATTGCCAGGAGAAATAAGGAAAATGAGCAGCCAGCACAAAGCACCATGTGGCTGTTTTGAATACTGTTGAAGGTGACAACCTACCAGGGGGAAATCACAGCATTCAGGTCTCTGGCACTGAGACTAGCACTGTGGCTTAGAAGAGAAGAGAAGTGGAGGTCAGCTGGACAAGATGGACTCCACCCCAGGGTTCTGAAAGAGGTCACTGAAGAGATCGTGGAGGCATTAGTGATGATCTTTCAAGAATTAATAGATTATGGCATGGTTCCAGATGATTGAAAAGTTACAAATATCACTCCACTTTTCAAGAAAGACAGAGAGTCATAAGAAAGGAAATTATAGGCCAGTTAGTCTGACCTCAGTTGTTTGGAAGATGTTGGAGTCGATCATTAAGGATGTGGTTTCAGGGTACTTGGAGGCGCATGATAAAATGGGCTGATGTTAGCATGGTTTCCTTAAAGGAAAATCTTGCCTGATGAATCTGTTGGAATTCTTTAAAGAAATAACAGGCAGAGTAGACAAAGGAGAATTGACAGATGTTGTGTACTTGGATTTTCAGAAAACCTTTGATAATTTGCTGCACATGAGGCTGTTTAACACATTAAGAGCCTACAGTATGGTATTACAGGAAAGCTACTAGCATGGATAAAGCATTGGCTGATTGGCAGGGAGCAAAGAATGGGAATAAAGGGAGACTTTTTTGGTTGGTTACTAGTGATTAGTGGTGTTCCACTAGGGTCTGTGTTGGTGCCACTTATTTTTACGTTATATGTCAATAATTTTGATGACAGAATAGATGGCTTTGTGGCAAATTTTGTGGATGATACGAAGATAAGTGGAAGGGCAGGGAGTGTTGAGGAAGCAGGGAGACTGCAGAAGGACTTAGACAGATTAGGAGAAAGGGCAAAGAAATGGCATATGGAATACAGTGCTGGGAAAAGTATGGCCATGCACTTTGGTAGAAGGAATAAAGACATTGTCTATTTTCTAAATGGAGAGAAGTTTCAAAAATGCAAAGGGACTTGGGAATTTGCAGGTTGAGTCAGTGGTAAGGAAGGCAAATGCAGTGTTAGCATTCATTTTGAGAGAACTAGAATTTAAAAGCACAAATGTAATGTTGAGGCTTTATAAGGTACTGGTGAGATCTCACTTGGAGTATTGTGAGCAGTTTTGGGCTCCTTATCTAAGAAAGAATGTGCTGACATTAGAGGTTCAGAGGAGGTTCGCAAGAATGATTCCGGGAATGAAAGATCTTCCATGTGAGGACCTATTGATAGCTTTGGGCCTATACTCACTGGAATTCAGAAGAATGAGGAGGGATCTCATTGAATCCTATTGAATGTTGAAAGGCCTTGACAGTGTGGATGTTTCCTATGGCATGGAACTCTAGGAACAAAGGGCACTGCCTCAGAATAGAGGGGTGTACTTTTAGAACAGAGACAAGGAGGAATTTCTTTAGCCAGAAAGTGCCACTGGTGGTTGTGACGGCCAAGTAATTGGGTATATATAAGGCAGAAGTTGACAGGTTCTTGATTAGTCAGGAGGTGAAGAGTTACAGGAGAAAGTGGAAAATTGTGGCTGAGAGAGATTTGGATCAGCCACGATGAAACAGAGCAGATGGGCCAAATGACCTAACTTTGCTCCTATATCATATGGTTTTATGTCCATAGATCTGTCAAAGTTGCCACACAAGTTGATAGGATGGTTGAGAACGAGCATGGTGTATTGGGTTTCATTAGTTGGTGTATTGAGTTTAAGACCGACAACGTAATGTTGCAGCTCTATAAAACACTGGTTAGAGCACACTTGGAATATTGAGTTCAGTTCTGTTCACCTCATTATAGGAAGGATATGAAAACTTTAGAGAGGGCCTGCAGAGAAGGTTTAACAGGGTGATGCCTGTTTAGAGGGCATGTTTTATGAGGATAGGTTGAGCAATGTAGGGTTTTTCTCAAGAGCGAAGGAGGATAAGAGGTAATTCGATAGAGTTTCACTGAGGTTGGGTAAGTCTCAAGCTATAGGTCACAGATTAAGGGAGATCAGTCAAATATTGAAGGGCGACCTGAGAGGTTTTTCTTCACTCAGGGGCTGATGTAAATATGAAATGAGCTATCAGCAAAGTGGTGGATGTGAGCTTGACTGCAACATTTCAGAGACGTTTGGATGGTGCATGGACGGGGCTGAGGTATGGAGGGCTATGGTTCAGGTGCAGGTCCATGGGATTAGGCAATTCCACACATACTAGATAAGTCTAAGGGCCTGTTTCTGTGCTTTAGTGCTGTATGATTCTATTACCAGAGGTGAACAACAAAATAAAAGCTTTTTGTAAAGAGCTGCTCTCAGTCCCCATCCCTGAGCATGGAGTGGCATCAACATCTCAATTCCCACTCTTACACTGCCCCTCTGTTCCAACAGCCGCTTCAGAATGTCTGCTGCACTTGAACCTACATTATTTTCTCGGCTGCTCTTAATTTGCCCGTTAGCTAAGCGACTATTAAGTAACAATTTGAAAATGGCCCTCTTTTAAAGTCCTATTAAGTGAAACTCATGTCCCAACTCCTGTCTCCTGTTATTGTCCCAAAAAAGGTACATGGGCGGGAGTGATATGGGGGGCTATGGTCCCAGTGCAGGTCGATGGGACTAGACAGAATAACACTTTGGTGTAGCCTAGATGGGCTGAAGGGCCTATTTCTGTGTTGTTGTGCTCTATGACTCAGACTCTATATCCTGGGCTTTGGGACAAGGGTAAAAGCTGCTAGTTAAGAGGCTATTAGACACATGATAGGTTGAGATAGGCTGAGAAAGCTAGGCTTTTCTCGTTAGAGCAGAAGAGAATGAGAGGTGACATGATAGAGCTCTATAAGATGATAAGAGGCATGGATAGAGTGGACAGCCAGAGATGCTTTCCCTGGGCAGAAATGGCTAATAGGAGAGAGGGGAGAATTTAAGGGAAATATAGGGGAGATATCAGAAACAGGTTTTTCTTAAATACAGAGAGCAGCTAGTGCTTGCAATGTACTACAGAGATGGAGGCAGCGGTAGATGCACTAAGGACATTTAAGGGGCTCTCAGATAGGCACTTGGATCAAAGAAAAATAGAAGACAACATGGTTAGAGTGATCTTCATGTAGAAAGGTCAGCACAATATCGTGCACTTGAACACGGGACAAAATTAATATTCTGGGGTTCTGTTCTCTTAGACATGATAGAGCAGGAGGGGTTAAAGAGGAAGGCATGGCATTTCTAGTCAAGGAAAATGTCATGGCAGTGTTCAATCAGGACAGACTGGAGAGCTCATCTAGTGAGGCTTTATGAGTAGAACTGAGGAATAAGAATCACATGACCACGTTAATTGGATCATATTATAGACCACCCAACAGTGTGGAATTTAGAGGAAAAAATTTGCAGAGAGATCACAGACTGTTGCAAGAACCATAAGGTTGTGATAGTAGGTGAGTTAAACTTTCCACATATTGACTGTGACTCTCATACCGTAAAAGGGCTGGAAAAGAGTTTGTCAGATTTGTTCAGGAAAGTTTCCTTAATCCGTACAAAGAAGTCCCAATAAGAGAAAGTGCCATGCTGGATCTACTAATAGGGATTGAGACAGGAAAAATGACATAAGTTTGTGTAGTTTTACATCTAGTGATCATAATGCCACTAGTTTCATGGTAAAGGATAGGCCTGGTCCTCAGGCTGAGATTCTAGACTGGAGAAAGGACAATTCTGATGGATTTGGCAAGTGTGGATTGGGACAAAGGTTTACTTGGTAAGTGGGAGGCCTTCACAAGTGAAATTTTGTATCTTACAGTCAGAATAAAAGTTAAAGATAACATGTTTTGGGAATCCTGTTTTTCAAGAGATATAGAGTTCTAGAGTCATAGATAAGTAAGCACAGAAACAGAGCCTTTGGCCCATCTAATCCATGCCGAACCATTTAACCTACATAGTCCCATCGACCTGCATCCGGCCCAGAGCTCTCCATCCATCCATATAGCTATTTAAGCTTCTCTTAAGCATTGATATCAAGCTCACATGCACCACTTGTGCTGGCAGCTCATTCCACATACTCACCGTCCTATGTGTGAAGAAGTTTCTCCTCATGTTCCCCTTAAACCTTTCTGGATGTGACTCAGCCCTCAGCAGCTTTCTGTACAGCCAGGGCAGCTCCTACAAAACAGCGCAGCTAATGCTTACCACGAGGAACCATTAGCTGCATACCTCCTGTAGGCTATGTCCTCGGTGCAGAAAGTGCACCTCCAGCACATTCCATTTTGGAGGGTGGTCGTATTCAGGTATCTCTGCAGGGTCCTGAGGCAGAGAGGCACCAGCTAGGTATGTACGCACACCAGTGGCTGACTCCCCTCTGCAATCAGAAGACTCAGGACCACAGCAGACACCCAATGCCTCTTACCTCCATATTTAATCTTTTCTCTCGTCTTTTTTTAAAAGTTGCCTTCTGTCGGTTTTTAAAAGCTTTCCAATTCTTTAACTTCCCACTTAGTTTTGCTCTATAATATGCTCTCTCTTTGGCTTTGACTTCCTTTGTCAGCCACAGTTGTTTCATCCTGCCTTTAGAATATACTTCTTTGGGATGTATCTATCCTGTGTCCTTCAAATTGCTCCCAGAAATTCCAGACATTGCTGCTCCGCCATCATCCCAGCTAGTGTCCCTTTCCAATCAACTTTGGCCAGCTCCTCGCTCACGTCTATCTAACTCCCTTTACTCCACTGTAATACTGATACATCAGACTTTCCCTTCTCCCTCTCAAATTGCAGGGTGAATTCTATCATATTATGATCACTGGCTCCTAAGGGTTCCTTTACCTTAAGGTCTCTAATCAAATCCAATTCATTACACAACATCCAATCCAAACTTATTTTTTCTCTGGTGGACTCAACCACAAGCTACTCTAAAAAGGCATCTCGCAGACATTCTACAAATTCCGTCTTGGGATCCGACATCAGCACCAACCTGATTTTCCCAATCTGCTTGCTTACTGAAATCCTCCATGACTATTGTAAGATTACCCTTTTTCTAATCACTCCCATTGTAAGTTGTAGCCCACATCCTGGCTACTACTCAGAGGTTTCTAGGTAATTCCCATTAAGGTCTTTTTACCCTTGCAGTTTCTTTACTCACAAGAATTCTACTTCTTCTGACCCTGTATCACCTCTGGATTTGCTTTAATTTTCCACTAAAAAAGCCACCCATCCCCTCTGCCTACTTGCCTGTTCCCTTCAATTCAAAGTGTACCTATGGATGTTTAGCTTTCAACTATAATCCTCTTTCAGCCATGACTCAGAGATGCCCACAACATCTTACCTGCCAATCTTTAAATGTGCTACAAAATCATCTACCTTATTTTGTATACTGTGTGCATTCAAATATAGCACCTTTAGTCCTGTATTCATCACCCTTTTAAATTTTCTCCCCATTACATTGCAACTGACTGCAATTTTGCCCATCATCTGCCAGTCCTTCCTGACAGTCTCACTATATACTGCCTCTGCTTGTACACCAACTGCCCCATCCTCAGTCATATCACTGTTTCCCAACCCACAGCCAAATCAGTTTAAACCTTCTCCAACACTTCCAGCAAACTTTCCCCGAAGGATATTGGTCCCCCTCAGATTCTGATGTAACCCATCTCTTGTACAGATCATACATTCCCAAGAAGAGATCTCAATGATACAGTAATCTGAAACCCTGCCCTCTGCACCAGATCCTCAGCCACACATTCATCTACCAAATCAATCTGGTCTTACTCTCACTGATGAGTTGCACGGGCAGCAATCACTATCCTGGAGGTCCTGTTTTTCAGCTTCCTACCTAACTCCCTAAATTTGCACTTCAGGACCTCCTCTCTTTTCCAACCCATGTCATTAGTGCCAATATGTACCAAAACTTCTGGCTGCTCACCCTCCCCCTTTAGAACGTTATGGACCTGATCTGAGATGTCCTGACCCCGGCACCTGGGATGCAACATAGCAATAAGGTGTTTCTTCACATTCCCAGAATCTTGTGTCTACTCCTCTAACTATGGAATCCCCCACCACTACTGCAGTCCTCTTCTCCCCCCTTCCTTTCTGAGTCACAGTGCCAGAGATCCAGTCGCTGCAGCCTCCCCCAGTAGGTCATCACCTCCAACAATATTCAAAGTGATATATTATTGAGGAACAGCCACAGGGGTACTCTGCATTGGCTGCCCATGTGGTTTCCCTTTCCTGACAGTCACCTACATACCTGCCTCCTGTAACTTAGGGGTGACCACCTCCCTGTAGTTCCTATCTATCACCTCCTCAGTTTCCTCTATGAACCGAAAGTCATCGAGCTTCAACTCCAGTTCCTTAATATATTCTCTGAGGATCTGCAGCTTGATGCACAGTGCAGATGTGGTTATTTGGGAGGCTGGAGCACCTGAGGCCAGTCCCACTGCTCTACCTATGCACTTACAGATGGAGAACAAAGAAAAAAAAAAGAAACTTACCAGATACTTACCTCACCCAAGCCTTTCCACAACAACACTGGTCCACTCACACAATGACCTCTCCACTTATCCCTGCCTTATTTTTATTTGCCTTTGCTAATGAATCATGATTTGATTGGGCCACCAGAAAATGCTAAAAGCCCAACAAAATTTTTAAAAATCTCACTCGTGGACCTGTGAGTAGCCTCCTCTCTCATTCCCAATTCAACTGGGATTAAGGATAATTAAAAAAAATCTCACTCGTGGACCTGTGAGTAGCCTCCTCTCTCATTCCCAATTCAACTGGGATTAGGGATAATTAACATGGTTTTGTGCATGGTAGGTTGTGTCTAACCTATCTTAGAGATTTTCGAGCAAGTTACCAGGAAAACTGCATGGCAATGGATGTTATCTATATAGACTTTTAGTAAGGCCTTTGACAAAGTCTTGCATGAGAGGTTGATCAAGAAGGTTCAGTTGATTGGCATTCAAGATGAGGTAGTAAATTGAATTAGACATTGGCTTCACTGGAGAAGTCAGAGAATGGTAGTAGATGGTTTCCTCTGTGACTGACAAGTCTGTGACTAGTAGTGTGCCACAGGGATCGGTGCTGCGTTTATTGTTGTTTGTCATCTATATCAATGATCTGAATAATAATGTGGTAAACTAGATCAGCAAATTTGCAGGTAACATCAAGATTAGGTGGGGTGTAGTGGACAGTGAATAAGACTATCAAAACTTGACAGCAGGATCTGGACCAGCTAGAAAAATGACAGATGGAATTTAATGCAGGCAAGTACGTGGTGTTGCATTTCAGGATTAACCAAGGTAGGTTTTACATGGTAGGTGGTAGGGCACTGAGGAGTGCGGTAGTATAGAGGGATCTGGGAAAACAGATCCATACTTCCTTTCAAGTGGTGTCACAGGTACATAGGGTCTTAAAGACAAGTACATTGGCCTTCAAAATCAAAGTACTGAGTACAGGAGTTGGGATATTATGTTGAAATTGTATAAGACGTTGGTGAGGCCTAGTTTGGAGTGCTGTATGCAGTTTTGGCCACCAACCTACAGAAAAAATGTGAGTAAGATTGAAAGTGCAGAGAAATTTTCAAGAATATTTTTGGGACTTGAGGACCTGAGTCATAGGGAAAGGTTGAATAGGTTAGGAGTTTATTTCCTAAAACGTAGAAGATTGAAGGGAAGTTATTGATAGAGGTGTACTATATTATGAGGGATATACAGTAGATAAGTTAAATGCAAGCAGGCTTTTTCCAGAGGTTGGGTGAGACCACAACTAGAAGTCATGGGTTAAAAAGTGGAAGTTGAAATGGTTAAGGGGAACATGAGGGGAACCTTCACTTAGAGGGTGGTGAGAGTGTGGAATGAGCTGCCTGCACAAGTGGTGGTTGTGTGTTCAATGGAGGCCTATGGTGCTGGTCATCTCAGTTTCTATACCTTCCCTATAAACAGCACATTATTAGTTGTATTGTTTAAGCAACACATACAAAATGCTGGCAGAACACAACAGGCCAGGCAGCATCTATAGGAAGAGGTACCTCTGCTCAATACAAGAGGACATGGCTTTAAGGTAAGGGGTGGGAAGTTCAAGGGGGATATTAGAGGAAGGTTTCTTACTCAGAGAGTGGTTGGTGCGTGGAATACACTTCCTGAGTCAGTGGTGGGGGCAGATACACTAGTGAAGTTTAAGAGACTACTAGATAGGTATATGGAGGAATTGGGGGGCTTGTATGGGAGGCAGGGTTTGAGGGTCGGCACAACATTGTGGGCCGAAGGGCCTGTACTGTGCTGTACTTTTCTATGTAGGTACAGTCGTTTTGGGCCGAGACCCTTCAGGAGTCCTGATGCAGGGTCTTGGCCCAAAACGTCGACTGTACCTCTTCGTATAGTTGCTGCCTGGCCTGCTGTGTTCACCAGCATTTTGTGTATGTTTCTTGAATTTCCAGCATCCGCAGATTTTCTCCTGTTTGAGTTGTATTGTTTGCTGGATTATTCCTCCCACTGCAATCATTTATGAACTGTTAATTACCATTGTCCACCTGGTAATGACGCTCAATGATCTGATTCTCTGAATCTCACAGGTTTGAAAATAGTAGTAATAGATACAATGGATGGAACGGTTACCATCTTCTTAAGTTCAATAGATCCTGGAATTGTTCCAATGGAATGGATGGTGGAAAACGTGACCCCATAAATTAAGACAGTAGGTACAGCAAAAACAGCTCAATGTTAGAAAAAAATTGGGGGATCCGGTAGATGTGGTGCATTCAGATTCACAGGAGGTTGGTTCGTAAAGTCCAAGCATATAGAATTGGTGGTAATGTAGATTGAAAATTAGTTATCGGACAACAAGCAACACTGCAAGGCTAAGAAATAAACCTTCCTTTGTTTTTTTTGTCCTGAGTACAGAACACAAGAAGTGTACACGTCAGCTTTTATCTCTTTTAAGTACTTTTGTCTTCAGTTCAATCCCCAGCAATCAGGCACACACTTATAACACACTGCCATTAAAACTGTTTTAATTAACCATTATTATTTTTAATCAAGTCCCAAATGAAAGCATCAGTTCAACTGATTCGATTCCTGCCCAGCCTCAATGTCAGGATCATTGACAAAGTTCCTCTTGTAATCCAGAAATGAAGTTAAATGCAATCTGTCAACTAATACTCCTGACAGGAAGTCACTTAATTCAGCATCTTTGTGTATTACTATTAGATCATCTTAGTATTCCAGTGTATCTTAGTAGGCCTTGTATCATCATTAACTTCTTAATAAAACTACTAAATCAATGGGGATTTAACTAGTTTTAAAAAATTGCTGTAGTGTATTCAAGTGTGGGTTTTGTGTGTTCCTGGATTCACACTCGAACTCGCATATACAAAGCAGTCACCCAATCCCTAAAACTTGCTCTATGTGCGTTATCATCATATGACTTAATTCCACATTCATTTATTTGTAATACACTTGACCAACTAAAATCCCACATTGAAAGTTAACCGGTGACCTAGCATTAATTGATATTTGTGAAATAGATCTAGACTACTATAACCTTTATCTTAAATTCAGAACACGGCGTATCTGGCTGAATTTTATCATATTGAATGAATGCTATTAAATTATCAGAAAATAATCTATATTTGGAACAGAGTTAAGGCGATGACTCTAAAAATAATTGCAATTTCAGACTTTTATTGGCACCCTGATGGTTGGAAGCATTTAATTCCTTGTAAGCATTTGGCTCCACAGCCACGCAAAACTAATTTTTCTCTGAAATTTGTAAATTCAGCAGGATGGTCAGCAAGAGTTTCTCTCCTCTGTAGATCTGAAGGAGAAAAACCATTAACAGCAGTAAATGGACCAGTAGCAAAATAGATTAATGTGGTGTGATTGAGGCATAGGATGGCGAGGGCTCATCTTAGTTTTCTGACAACAGATGAGCATGAGGCTTTGACATCCAGTGTGCCCTGCAGCGCCAGAAGCTGATATTGTGCCCCATATGAGGTTTCTAACCAGTTTGGAAACATAGTCAAAATTTGTGATTCTGGGTCTAATTGGTCCTCCAAATCTGGAGGTGATCATGAGCGCATTCATATTTTTTTTGGTTTTACTTCTTCAGAATCCTTTAGATCATGTGAATTACTTTTGCCTCAAAGTGTGAAAAGGTCCTATCAGTCAATATGTGGTCCACTGTACAAATAAAATTCCATAGAACCATATACAGTGGATTCTGGTCAATTGGGCCATCAGTTCACCAGGGCAGCCATTTATTTGGGACAACTATTAAAAAAAAACACAAAAACTACGTTGTTAAAATAGCTGAGATCCCCTTTTTGGACACAATGCCGCTTGCTCGGGCCAGGAGACTGTTGCTGAACAGTTTCTAATTTGCGCCAGTTGCATGCACTTGTAAAGCCGTTAAAGACCTACACCGTGTTTAGAGCAATCAGTTTTTACGTGGCATTAGTTATATGGGTTTGTGTTCAAAATGCAATCATTTTTGTCACTTATAGTTGGTGAGAAATAAGCAGCAAGAAACCCATTTTGCTCATCAGTTTCATGTATTCAGGTTTGGAGATGCCAGAAATGGCCGGGAGAGAAAATGAAATGATTTTACTACTTCGACAAGTTAGGAGTACCAAGATTTAAAGATATCAATAATCATCTTTTAATATTACAAACAAAATGAAGATTTGGAAGATGCAACTGTCTAAAGCATTGTATGAAGGCAATCATTACCTGCACTAGGTGTCTGTGCTGATTTTGTTCATTTACAATCAAAAGAACACGGCAGTTGAATTCCTCCATCATTAACTGTTAGGATCTAATATGCAGTTTTATAGTACAGTAGGTATTGGTAGTGTTCTAATTTGTTCCGTATTTCATTCAAATACATAAATTGTTAAGCTGTAGTTTGTATTTTTAATTCCTTTTAACTATTTTTATGAAACTACATGGGGCAGCCCCTTAACTGGGCCAAAATGTGCTGGTCCTGGTACCCCAATTACCAGAATTCACTATATAGTCATATAAAATACAGTTGGCTCTTTTTATCCGCGAGGGATTGGTTCAGGGACCCCTCGCGGATACCAAAAAACACGGATGCTCAAGTCCCTTATTCAGCCTGACTAAATGAGGTGGACCTTAGGACCCAGCGGGACCCTGGACCTTATTTAAGCTGTCTGAGTGCAGTGGACATTAGGACCCAGCGGTGGAGCTCTGAATCTGCAGTGTTTCTGTTCACGAAAATAATCACGATCACGATTTAAAATAAAGTGGAAATAATAAAGCAATCGGAAAAAGGTGAAATGCCATTGGTTAGGCTGCAGTCAATGATCGGAACAATTTTAAAGGATAAAGTGAGAAAAGCCCTGCCCCGATTAAAGCTACAATTATTTTTTAAGCAATGCAGTGGTTTAATTATTGGGTTTTGGATTTTTGATCCTTCACATCAACCCAGCGTCTGTCACTGGATCGAACTCGGGAATTTCCGTTCCCAAGCCCAGCGCTGAAACATACGTTTCTTAAGTGTTTGATATGCATAGAAAGGTAAAATATATATTAGATACTAAGACAAATGTTTGATTAACTGACGCTAAATAGTACCAGATGTATCTGTTCCGACTTACTTTGTAAGATAACTTGTTTTTTTTCAATCCTGATCCATGATAACCTACGCACATCCTCCCGCATACTCTAAATCATCTCTAGATTACCTAAAATACCTAATACAATGTAAATGCTATGTAAAATAGTTGTTATACTGCATTGTTTAGGGAATAAAGTCTGTACATGTTTGAACAACAAGTGCTGGACGAGCACTTCCGGGTTTTCTCGATTCACGGTTGGTTGAATTCGCACATGCAGAACTTGCGGATAAGGAGGGCCGATTGTACATAACTATAAGCTGCTATCTTTGTGCTTAGGAGGGCATTGAACCTCAATACCCTTTTGTTAAGGAGCAGAATTTCACGTCTCCTCAAAACATCTGCTTATTGTGCTACATTAACAGATTTAGTCTTCATATGGCTTATTCAAAAATGGAACCTCATCTCCATATTTTGAGGCCTCTTGATTAAACTTTGCACTGTTAATAAGTAATTAACCCTGGTTTCTGAACACGTCAATTTGTGTATGACACGACCAAAAAACCACGGTTGATTAATCATTTAAAACACTTCAGTGATAAAAAAGGGTAAACTCTCTAATCATAAAACGTACAGACCACATAGGCTGTTCCATTATTTACAGAAACAATGAATGAGCTGTTAACCTTATTGCTCATCACTTGGCGATCCATTACCAACCATTGGTATAGTATTGAGCAGAAATGCCAAAGCTTTGGAGTCGAAAATATGGCAACAAATGGCTAGAGTGAAAGGCCGCTTGAGGTATCTGGATCATCCAGTTTGATTCTGGGATAAATGGGAGGTTTACAAAGGCAGGTTTGTTCCTTGCAAGAAAGATTTGTTTATGATACTCAAGGTGGTTTAAACTGGAGGGATGGGAAACACTAGTAGCATAGTAGGTTGGGAGATCAATCCAAAGTACGAGGTCAAGAGGGTCCTGAATAGGTAGCAGACAACTGCTTTAACTATAATGTAAAGGGGTCATGCACAAGGCAGGTGAGCTTAGAGCATGGATCAGTATATGGAATTATGTTATTGCAATCACAGACATGTTTTAATGAAGGGACAAAAAGGCAGCAATGCTGACGGGTACTGATTAGTTTCAGGCCTGACGGAGGTCACTCACACTGCTTACAAGGGAAAGCATCACAACATAATGTAGACTTCCTGCCAGGACTGTAAACAAGACCAATACGGCAAGAAAGGGAGCATTCAGCAGGTATTTGAGGGATTATGGAAGCAAATCATATAAACATACATGGTGGGAGATATTTTATTTCCCCCATGTTGATTGGGATTGTTTTAGTTTAAGCCAGGGAATGCTTAGATTGAACAAAATTTAAGTGCATCCAAGATAGTTAGACAATTTAAGTAATCCGACCAGTGAAGGGGCTGTACACGATCTCATCTTGGTAAATCAGAGAAATTGATTTAAGGCTGTATGGGGGCACACTGGAAAAAAAGTGACCACAGTTTCTGGTCAAGTTAGGTTTTGAATTTGGGGGGGCAGAGGCTGAAGGAAGGCCAATTTCAATGGAGCAAGTGAAACCTAGCAAAGGTCCAATTGAGAGCAGGTGACTCTGGGGGAAAACATGCAAGAGTCTTTGAGGAAATTTGAAAGCGTTCAGGTAGAACATTAAGGTAAGGGTGATATGATGGCAGGATTAGGGAAGGTTGGGTGATAAAGGTCTGATCAGAATAAAGAACGCGGCAATGCCACAGCTATAATGAGGTAAGCAATATGTATGGTGCAAGAGTACTTAAGGAAATTATAAGGGCAAAGCAACTTATTAAATATTCTTGACAGTCAATGTTAAGGGCAATCCCAAGTTGTGTGATCTGCACAAAACTGCGGACCGAATGGCCTGTACAGTGGTGTATGTACCGTTCTACATTACAAATATATTAGGATCAAGAATGTAGCAAGAGGTGCCATTTCTCCCATGTGACCAAACGAAAAAATTGTGTAGAGCCAGGGAACGTACACCTATCACCTTCTAGCTAGACCCCCTTCCCCCCACCACCTTTTTAACCTGGCATCTTTCCCCCTTTCTTTCCAGTCCCAATGAAGCGTCTCGGACAAAACGTTGACTGTTGATTCATTTGCATAGACGCTGCCTGATTCGCTGAGTTCTTCCAGCATTTTGTGTGTTGCTCCTAAATTAATACTTCGTCTACATTCATCAAGGTGAACAATATGGAGGATGATATGTTCAGCAACAGATGTAGTGATTCTCCAGACCAAGTAAGTATTAAGTGGTTATGTTGCAAGCCATCCTACAAAGACTGTGGTAGGTCTCCCCAAGGAAAGAGAAGCCCATAAATAGGGGGCCTATACTAGGATGAGAGGAGAGTATATGGAATAAGCTGCCGACAAAGTGGTTGAGGCCCTTTCTAGCTTGTCGCACCAGTCAGCCCTTCTTGTCTGGCGCAGTGTCAGGATTGGTCTTCTTTCGGATTAATCGGGTTACAATATGAACGCTCCTAACTCGACCCTTGTTTTATTTACGAGGCCAAGTGGCAAGCTTGACGCTGAACCAGGCACGGATGAAAAGCGTGCTTGGGGGTTTGGGGTGGCCCAACTTGGATTCAAACTCAGGAGCCTTCACTCCGAAGGCTGGCGCTGATGCCACTGCGCCATCAGCCGGTCAGGTTGAGGCAGGTACAATAGATAATTTAAGCACATGGATGGATACATAGTTCATCAGTTCAGTATCAGCAAACAAGAAAATCCATCTGAAATAGGAAAATCTCAAAACCCACACAGCCCTGGGTATTGTTCTGGCAAAGTCTTTCAATATCCAAACTATATTTAGACAACATGGAGTTTAGAAAAACAGAGGGCTATGGGTAAGCCTAGATAGTTCTAAGGACAGGACATGTTCAGCACAGCTTTGTGGGTCGAGGGGCCTTTATTGTGCTGTAGGTTTTCTGTTTCTACAACATATCAGAATATTAAATCAAATTTGACCAAATCTGCATGAACTAATTATAAAAGTAACTCCTAACAATTCAATTGGTTCAAAATACAGGTCAACAGATGAGATATGTAAGAAAATTTCATTTGAAAGCAGAGAAACAGTTCCAATCAGTTGTAGTGAGCCACTGGGAAGCATATACAGATCCGATCTTCTTTACAGTTTTGTGTTGCAGTGAAAGCTCAACCGGTTAAATCTGGTGGTTTCTCCTTCGAGGGAATAGAGCTGTCCTTAACTTTAGAATAAGTGATTTCATTGAAACATGCAAAGTGCTTAACGTACTTGAGGAAAGGAGTTACTATCTCCCAATGCCAGTCTGGAAACACTGAAACCATCCAGGACAGGAATAAAAATTCTAAATGAACACACCTTTAAGAATTATGATTAGTAATTATTAACCTGTACTGACAGAACATGCCAGCATAACATGCACTATTCAGCAGTCTACCAGAAACTCAAAAGCAAGCAAATTAAATTTGAAAATGTTACCATTCCAGCTACTATTTACATTCATTAGGCCACTACATAACAAACCAAATCAAAATGTCACCTGACTTCACCCATTTTCCTGCCCCGTCAACTTATTGTTTTCTCTACATTACAGGATATGACCAACAAAAAGGGTTCAACTTTAAGCACTTGTCCCAATTAACCCCCAAACACATTTTCATCAAATTCTTTATGATGTGTTTAATATGGCTGTGTTTAGATATTGTAATGGAATCAACTTCATTCAGGTCAAAAAGACGACAATTCCACAGGCCAAACTGCATGTGTTGAAAAGGGATAGTTTATGAACTGGTTACTACAATGCATATCATGTTTAGTAAATCCCCATGGCCAACAGTAAACAATAATGCTAAAATAAATAATCAGAACACACTAGTCAGTGTTAGAAACTCTACACTCACTTCACATTAACAAATTACATGTCAGAATACATAGCTGGTTTATTGTTAATTGCCTTATACAACATACATGGTTTTAATACAACAAAAACTCAATCAGGAAAGTTTAAGTAGAACAATTAGCACTAAACATTTCCATTGGAAATGTGCTAAATATACATGTCTGGCATTTTAGTTACCATCTTATAGTGGTTTTCTTATGAGTTACCAGCCTAAATAGCATACTTTCTCTGTCATCATGCATATCAGAGTTAAATTCTGAAGTTCCAATCACATGGGAAGTCCACTTACTGCAGTAATTCATTTCTGCATAGTATACGTACATGTGTGTGTGCATCTATATATAATTAGCTAACAAATATAAAGAGAACCAGCCATACAAGAAACCTCAGCTGATAAACACATCCTTTAGAAGCCGTGGACTTTCAACTGCTCCTCCTTCACAATGCCAACCTGTAGGCAAAATACGAAAGAAACCCATTAGAATGCTGCAGGCGACGTAATATAGCCACACAGCTCTAACAGCGCTATTTTCTAACCTACAGAATGCCTTCCTTGCTCACTGGGCATGAAGCAATTTCAGCAATCTTGCCAGTAAATAAAGGAAAAGACTATGGAGAACAATCTAGACAATGGGTCTAATTATTTCTTCTTACGTGCCATAAAAATATGCAGTTTCAATTTGTTTTAAATCAATGATGCACACTTAAAATCATGGGCTCAGTCATTACAAGAAATATAGATCCACTGCATACAAACTACAATGGAACCAATGGCCACTGAAAACAAAAACTGCGGAGCTTTAAAACGGATTTGCTGATTTCAGTTGATGAAACACGTGAACACCACATACCTGGACATTTCAAGCAACATCCACACCCTATGCTTTCACAATTAACTATAACAAAATGTACTAGAAGTACAGCAAACTGAAGCTGATGAAATGCCAAACCTGACTTCAGACATTTCTTTTACAGTACAGTTTCTCAC
The DNA here is from genome assembly GCF_963921235.1 of Mobula hypostoma. NCBI lineage: Eukaryota > Metazoa > Chordata > Chondrichthyes > Myliobatiformes > Myliobatidae > Mobula > Mobula hypostoma. Next base: position 67,375,086 of record NC_086113.1, on the reverse strand, counting down.
CTCCAGTAGAAATTGGCAGATATTCTTCCGCTGATCACCCTGAAGCTGGATTACCTCACCGTATTCAGGGTGCTCTATCACAGTACCATTGCAAGCAAATTTCTGCAAAGAAAAAAGTTGAATCATTAATTCCTGCAAATACTTCGAGACTATTTAAATACATGTAGTTTCTGAAATAAAACCACGATATTTTCTCCTCCACTGACAAGAACAGCAATAATTATGCATTAAATGATCACTTTAAAATATTCTTCGTACTAAAACTAGGTGCTCCCAGTTAAGTTTCCAAGAGATAACTAACACAAAATGCCTAATTTAGCTTGAATACTTTGATAAGAAACTCAACGGTACCACATTAAAATACTCCAAGTTTCCTGGCATTGGAACACATTCAAGTCACCTAGCAGATTTCATTTGGAAAGGCAAATGTCACAGAAATTCACACCTAAACTACACACACAAGAATACAAGATGAACTTGAACCATAATCACAAATATATCTTATCTTGCTACCACAATCGTAGCCCTAAAATGCTTCACTCAGTACAGAAGCCATCAATATAGTGCAGCCACCAAACACTCAACTGTACCGACCTTCATTTATCTCCACATTGACATCAACTCCTCACCCCCCCCCCCAATTCCACAACTCACCTACACTTGAGGAAATATACAGCATCAATCAAGCTGCCAACCCACAAGGCTTTGGGACACAAAAAGAAACTAGAGTCACGCAGAATATGCAAACTCTAAGATCTAGAATTGAACCTATTTGCTGGAGCTGAGACAGGAGCTCTACTAGCTAGCCAAGGTGTGTATATCTCACAATTATTTCCAATTTCTGTTGAAGTTGCACCCTCTCTAACATGCAAGTGGAGAGTTTTATTTGGGCTTTTAGCACTGGAAATAGTTACATTTGGACACGTCTCATTAGCGGGGCAGCAGTATTGTCGCACTGTTTATTCCAGGGACCAGCTGATTGTGCTTATGCCGACCAGTTTAGTGAACAGAGCAGCAGACACCCCAGCTGAAATCTGGGAGGGAAACACACAGAGGATGCAGAGGGGGATCACAATGGCAAGGAAAGAGGACTGGGTCGAGACAACAGAGACTTATGGAGAATTGGAGTTCAGTGGATAATAAAATAGACAAGATGACAGCGCTAGCCAGGAGTCAGAGAACATTTCAGGAGTGCAGTGTTATGTGTTTTACTGAAATGGGGCTGCACGAGGACATACCCAATCAAAACTTTTCCATGGTGGGCTTCCAGACCGTTCGGGCTGACCGGAAGTGCACTGAGAGCGGTAAGCGTAAAGGAGTTGGGGGCTTGCTGTTCTGGTTAACAGGAGATGGTGCAATCCTGGTCATATTACGATCGAGGAACGTGTTTGTAGACTGGATATTGAACTTTTTGCTGTTGGACTCCAGCCATATTCCACCGAGATACAACACCGGGCATCATGGGAGGTTGTTCCTGCCTGTGGCCATCGAACTTTGCAGCTCCTCCTATGGAGGGTCAGACACCAATAGGCTGGGCCAAGACTTATTTCCATCTGGTATAGTTTGCATATTGTTGTTTGGTTGTCTGTGGTTTTAGTATTGCTATATTTATGGTCTATTCTTGGTTGGTGCAGCTGTAACGAAACCCAATTTCCCTCAGGATCAATAAAGTATATCTATCACAAGACATTCAGAAAGTCCACATTTATCAAAATTACAAAAAATCCTCACTTGCCAGCTCCATATCCAATCTGACATCCCCCAGAGTTTGAAGTCTTTCTTCAAAAAGAAGCAAAACCACTTTCTACAATAAAGCAAACCAATCCTTGCAAAAAGACTTGTGGATCAAACAGTTTACATCAAACCAAAGCCAAGATAATTAGAATGAAACAAATAGACTTCTAAATTAATAATTTACAGAATCTGAATTTGAGTGTGGGTGCCATAAAAATCATCATAAATTACTGGAGATGGTTTTGAACTGGCATAATACTCCACAGCATTCTTTCTAAAAGAATTCCCAAAAGTTGGTTAAGAATCAAGGATCCTGAACTACCATTTTATCAAGTTCATTATGGTGAAGATCTGCAGTCTTGCTGCCCTTGTCCATTTCTTAAAATAAAGCCAACAATTATAATATTTCAAGTATAACTGCAACAATGTAGAAATGATACCTTTTTAAAGGCTTTCACAAGCTTCTTCTTGTCATAATCATCAGCAATGCCTTGGACTGTGGTCAGTGTTTTCCTGCCGTTACGTTGCTGAATTCTTATATGGATGTACTCTTCAGTCCCTGCCGGGAGGCGGTCGTCACCCTTAGTTGCATCAGCAAAGGGGTCTGCAACATGGTAAGGGCCACAAAAGAAAACCACATGTCACAGGGCACAAGACAGGAAATAAACTTCAAAATAGTAAAACTACTGCAAATTACAAGCAAATAACTATTTTATCAGGCAACAAGTTTCATGAATCATGAACTTCCAAACTGGGGAACGAACACTAACGTTTCCAGTATTTTTGAACATGAGGACAAACACTCCTCAGCCCACGCACCCGCCCGCCAACTGCCTAGTCAAGCTATGCTACCCGCATTCCTCTTCCTCCTACCCCAACTAACCACCCCTGCTCCTGCCTTTCCCACCCCAAATATATCCCCCAACCCCAACTGTGCCCGGGCGCGCAAAAGCCACCTCCCTACCCTTCCTCCCACCCCGCTTCCAGCCCCGACGACCGGGCGCGCTCACGCCGCTTCCCTACCCTCCCCCACCCGCCCGGTCGTCGGCCAGGCGCGCTCACGCTGCTTCCCTCCCCTCCCCCACCCGACCCGTCGACGGCCAGGAGCGCTCACGCAGCCTCCCTACCCCACCCCCCCAACGTCGTCGGCCAGGGGCGCTCACGCCGCCTCCCTACCCCGCCACCCCCCACCCCCGGTCGTCGGCCCAGGCGCGCTAACGCTTTCTTTTCCCCCACCCCGATTCGCTCTTTCTTCCATCCACCCCCCCGTCTTACTATGGCTCGGGTGCACTCTCCATCCTCCAACCCGGCTCCTTCTCCGGTCACCCGATCCGTTCCCCACCCTTCCCTCCAATCTCCCCCCTGTAGCGCGGACGCGCTCGTCCACCCCGTCCAGACGCCGCCATTTTACGCAGCTCTGTGAACAAAGGCCGGCTTGGGCCGGCGCCGCTCTCCTGTCGCCCTGTCCCCGGGCGAGACCACCGATCCCTCCCCCGTAGCCCTCAGTCAGTTAACCAGCCACCCGCCGGCGCGCAGGAAAGCGAACCGAGCGAACGGTCAACTCACCAAAAGATTGGAGGTTCTGAATAGTGGACATGCGATATTAGTAGAAAGACGTTTGGGGAACGAAAAGCTGTTGGCGCTGCCGCTGCTAACCGATGAACAGTATGTCCGAGAGCGGGAGGGAGATTGAGAGCGACTGAACACGGAGCGACCGCGCAATACCACAAAATGGCCGCTGCCCGCCTGCCCCTCCCTGTGCAATGTACGCCGGGACCTTTAGGCCGATTTATGGGAAATGTAGTTCATTTAGACGCATGGTACCGATGAATCATGGGAAGTATACTGACCCGAATTGCAGTTGTGCAGCGTGGGTAGGGATCCGCAGTGCAGAGTCATAGCGCGAAGAAAGTTCTCTCACCCCTATTTCTTCAAGTGCTCCTGCAGATACTTTCTAAACATTGTCATCGTTTCAGTCTCCACCACTTTCTCATTTTGCAGCATTCAAATTCAAAATCACTCTACGGGTGAAAATAAATTCTTCCTTTTACAGCATCCCAACTCTCCCGGAAGTTCCGGGAATCTCCCCCCCCCCCCCGCATATTGATAGCGGCTCTCTGACGCCCGCAAATTTTATATATATATATATATATATATATATATATATATATACACACACACACACACACACACATATATACATTTATATATATATATATGTATATGCCATGGCGCTGCAGGACACTAAACTGAACTAACTGATGTACAATGAAAGCGAGAGGTCGACTGTAAAGCCCACCCACAGAGAAAACTAATAGGTCTACTTAGCACAAAGAGACCTATCAGGATTCATTCATTCATTCTCATTCATTCATATTCATTCTCTCTCTCTCTCTCTCTCACACACACACACACACACACACACATATATATATATAAATGTATATATGTGTGTGTGTGTGTGTGTGAGAGAGAGAGAGAGAATGAATATGAATGAATGAGAATGAATGAATGAATCCTGATAGGTCTCTTTGTGCTAAGTAGACCTATTAGTTTTCTCTGTGGGTGGGCTTTACAGTCGACCTCTCGCTTTCATTGTACATCAGTTAGTTCAGTTTAGTGTCCTGCAGCGCCATGGCAGAGTATTCAAAAAAAAAGAAAGAAAATATAAAACGTACGTCACCCCAGACTAAAGTGTACCCCTGCCTCATAGGGGTCAAAAATAATGACAGAGATGCTCGCTGCATTGTTTGCAACAGTGACTTTTCTATTGCCCATGGTGGGTTAAATGACTGTTAAAGACATGTTGAGGTGAGTTTAACAGGTGTCATTCATTCATTAGCATAGCTAACTTTATTTAAACTAGCTGGCTAGCTGTGAAGGAGCTACTCTATTGATCTCTTATGTGATGAGGCCAATCTCCCTGTAAGCTTGCTTAAAGTTGTAATAGAATAAAGAAATGACTCCATGATAACATAATTTAATATAATTATGATTCTTGTAAATCTGATGTCTTGCAAAATTAGCAAATTCATTGACACAGACTGCTATGAGGTTGAGACTACCGGCAAAATGCTGAAATCTGCCAAGCAAGTCACATAACAGTACAAGGAGAGTTTGCAAAAGGAATAGAAAAGCTATTTGCATTAGCATTTAGCTATTAGCATTGAGACTTCCAACAAAATAATCATAAAATACATATATATATGTATGTATACATGTAAATACAGTGGCATGCAAAAGTTTGGGCACCCTTGGTCAAGATTTCTGTTACCGTGAATAGCTAAGCAAGAAAAAGATGAACTGATTTCCAAAAGGCATAAAGTTAAATATGACACATTTCTTTAATATTTTAAGCAAGAAAACTTTAGTATTTCCATCTTTTATAGTTTTGAAATAACAAAAAAGGAAAAGGGCCCGAAGCAAAAGTTTGGGCACCCAACATGGCAGTACTTAGTAACACCCCCTTTGGCAAGTATCACAGCTTGTAAATGCTTTTTGTAGCCAGCTGGTCTTTCAATTCTTGTTTGGGGGTATTTTCACCCATTCTTCCTTGCAAAAGGCTTCTAGTTCTGTGAGATTCTTGGACCATCTTGCATGCACTGCCCTTTTGAGGTCTATCCACAGATTTTCAATGATATTTAGCTCACGGGACTGTGAGGGCCCCTTCAGCTTGTGCCTCTTGAGGTAGTCTATTGTGGATTTTGAGGTGTGTTTAGGTTCATAATCCTGTTGTAGAAGCCATCCTCTTTTCATCTTCGGCTTTTTTTTAACAGACGATGTGATGTTTGCTTCCAGAATTTGCTGGTATTTAATTGAATTCATTCTTCCCTCTAATTCATTCTTCCCCGTACCACTGGCTGCAACACAAGCCCAAAGCATGATCGGTCCAACCTCATGCTTAACAGTTGGAGATAGGTTCTTTTCACGAAATTCTGCACCCTTTTTTCTTCAAACATATTGCGGCCAAAAAGTTCTATTTTAACTTCATCTGTCCACAGGACTTGTTTCCAAAATGCATCAGGTTTGTTTAGATGTTCCTTTGAACCTTTTGAACCTTTTTAATGAAGTTACCAGAAAATCGATGAAGGCAAGACAATGAATGTTGTCTAGTAAGGCATTTGACAAGGTCCTACATGGGAGATTGGTCAAGAAGCTTCAGTTGCTCAGAATTAGATTATGAAGACACACAGTCCTCTTTTATTGTCATTTAGTAATGCATGCATTAAGAAATGATACAATATTTCCTCCGGTGTTATATCACAAAACACAGGACAGACCAAGACTGAAAAAACTGACAAAACCACATAATTATAACATATAGTTACAAACAGTCCATGAGCACAGTAAAAGTTCAAAGTCTCTCAAATGTCCCACATCTCACGCAGAAGGGAGAAGGAAGAAAAACTCTCCCTGCCATGCCTGACCATGGTCTGACTCTGAGTCATCCGAAAACTTCGAGCTCTGATCAGCTCTCCGACACCGAGTACTGAGCGCCATCTCTATCCGAATGATTCGACCTCCTTCTTGGTCGCCAACAGCAGGCAAAGCTGGGGATTTTGAGGCCTTCCCTGCAAAAGATTCCCAACCATGCAGTAATGACAGCAGCGAACGAGTGTTTCAGAAATTTCTCCAGATGTTCCTCTGTGCTTTCACGGCCATTCTCCATCAAATCAGAATTGTCCACAGCCCCTATTTAACAGGTACAATATCATTTTTCACAGGAGGGCCGCACAGGTGCAGGCGCGCTGCTCTCTCTCATCCTGCCTTTTCTACCTTATTCGGGATAAGGTAGAAAACTGGATTAGACATTGGCTTCGTGGGAGAAGTCAAAGAGTGGTAGTAAAGGGTTGCCTCTCACTGGATGTCTGTGACTCGTAGTGTGCTGCAGGGATCAGTGCTGGGTCCTCTGTTGTTTATCACTAACATCAGTTATATGGATAACAATGTGATTAATGGGATGAACAAATTTGTAGATGGCACCAAGATCTGGGGTGAAGTGGACAGTGAGGAAGGCTACCATGGCCTGCAAAGGGATCTGCACCAGCTGGACAAATGGGCTGAAAATAGCAGATGGAATTTAATGCAGACAGGAGGGAGGATTTTCGCTTCAGTAGGACAAACCAGAGTCGGGATTACATAGTGAATGGTAGCGCACTGAGGGGTGTGGTAGGATAAAAGGATCTGGGAATACAGGTCCATAATTAAAGTGGCATTACAGGTAGATAGGGTTGTAAACAAAGCAGTTGGCACATTGGCCTTCAGAAATCAAGTGTGGAATACTGGAAATGAGATGTCATGCTGAATTTGCATAAGACATTGGTGAGGCCCGATATGCAGAATTATGTGCAAATTTGGACACCGGCTTACAGGAACAATGTGGACAAGGTTGAAAGAGTACAGAGAAAATTTACAAGGATGCTGTCGGATCTGAGTTATAAGGAGAGATTGAACAGATTATGACTGTATTCTTTAGAATGTAGGATACTGAGAGGAGATTTCACAGAGGTTTACAACATTATGAGGGGTATAGATAGGGTAAGTGCAAGTAGGCATTTTCTACTGAGGTTGGGTGGTACTATAACCAGAAGTCATGGGTTAAGGGTAAAAGTTGAGAAAATTAAGCAGAATATAAGGATTATCATCTTCACTCAGCTGCTTGTGAGAGGGTGAAATCAGCTGCCAGCACAAGTGGTATATACGAGCTCAATTTCAAAGTTTACAGAAGTGTGGATAGATACATCAATGACAAATCTAAGGAGGGATGTGGACCCAGTGCATGGAGAAGGCAGTTTAAAAGCCTATGGTATAGACTAGATGAAACAAAGGGCCTATTTCTCTTCTATACATCTTGGTTACTCTAAAACAACCCAGACCTGCTTGCTTCCAGAGCTATGATCTTCAAGGCTGTTCAAAGACAGGATTTGAATATATTCTTCGGTCCACTACCACAAAGAGCTGCCATATCGGAGCTCCTTTGGTAGTGCATCATCATAAAATATTCAAACATGCAATACCAGCATCTTTTCATCTGTCCTGCAAACCACAGGCATCGAAAACAGTTCAGTGACATCTGTCAACATTCCTCATAATGTTCATCAAATCGAACAGGAAGTCACTCGGTACCTTTTGCTCCAGGAATATCAGCAGGCTCGTACAATCAGGTTAAATTCAGGTACAAGTCAAAACAGACATCGTGGGCCAGTTCAATGTTCCCGTGATGTACTGATCAGTGTTCCGTGTTCCCGTGCTGTACCGATAAGTATTTCATGATCCCCTGCTGTACTGATCAGTGTTTCGTGTTCCCATTCTGTACTCATCAGTGTTCCGTGTTCCCGTGCTGTACTGATCAGTGTTCCATGTTACCGTGCTGTACTGATCAATGTTCCATGTTCCAGTGCTGTACAGATCAGTATTGCATGTTTCCACGCTGTACGGATCAGCGTTCCATGTTCCCGTGCTGGAATGATCAGTATTTCATGTTCCCGTGATGTACTGATTAGTGTTCTGTGTTCCCGTGCTGTAATGATCAGTGTTCCGTGTTCCGATGCTGTAGTGATCAGTGTTCTGTGTTTCCGTGCTTTACTGTTCACTGTTCTATGTTCAGGTGCTGTACAGATCAGTGTTCCGTGTTCCCGTGTTACACTGATCAGTGTTCCCTGTTCCCGTGCTGTACTGATCAGTGTTCCATGTCCCCATACTGTAATGATCAGTGGTCCGAGTTCATGTGCTGCACTGATCAGTGGTCCATGTTCCCGTGTTGCACTGATCAGTGTTCCCTGTTTCCATACTGTACTGATCAGTGGTCCGTGTTCCCGTGCTGTAGTGATCAGTGTTCTGTGTCCCCGTGCTGTAATGATCAGTGGTCCGTGATCATGGGCCGTGCTGAGCAGTGTTCCATGTTCCAGAGCTGTACTGATCCGAGTTCATATTCCCGGGCTATACTGATCAGTGTTCCGTTTTCCCGTGCTGTACTCATCAGTGTTCTGTGTTCCCGGGCTGTACTGATCCGAGTTCATATTCCCGGGCAGTACTGATCAGTGTCCCGTGTTCCCGTGCTGTATTAATCAATGTTTAATGTTCCCGTGCTGTACTGATCAGTGTTACGTGTTGCCGTGCTGTGCTGATCAGTGTTCCATGCTTTTGGGCTGTGCTGATCAGTATTTCATGTTCCCGTGCTGTACTGATCAGATTTTCCTGTTCCCGTGCTGTACTGATCAATGTTCAATGTTCTCGTGCTGGACTGATCAGAGTTCCATTTTCCCAGGCTGTACTGATCAGTATTCCTTGTTCCTGTACAGTACTGAGCAATGTTTCGTGTTCCCATACTGTACTGATCAATGTTCAATGTTCCCGTGATGTACTGATCAGTGTTCCATGTTTCTGTGCTGTACTGATGAGTGTTCCTTGTTCCCGTGCTGTACTGATCTGTGTTCCATGTTCCCGTGCTGTACTGATCTGTGTTCCGTGTTCCCATGTTGTACTGATCCGTGCTCCGTGTTCCCGTGCTGTAATGATCAGTGTACCGTGTTCCCATGATGTACTGATCAGTGTTCATGTTTCTGTGCTTTACTGTACTGTGTTCTCTGTTCAGGTGCTGTAAAATTCAGTGTTCCGTGTTCCCGTGCTGCATTGATCAGTGTTCCGTGTTCCCGTGCTGTACTGATCAGTGTTTCGTGTTCCCGTGCTGTACAAATCAGTGTTCCGTGTTCCCGTGCTGTACTGATCAGAGTTTCATACCTCCCCGACTGTACAGAACAGTGCTCCATGTTCCCATACTGCACTGATAAGTGTTCCATGTTCCCGTGGTGTACTGATCAGTGTACCATGTTCCCGTGCTGTACTGATCAGTGTTCCGTGTTCCCCTGCTGTACTGATCTGTGCTCCCTGATACCCTGCTGTATTGATCAGTGTTCGTGTTCCCGTGCTGTACTGACCAGTGTTCCGTGTTCCCGTGCTGTACTGATAAGTGTTCCGTGTTCCTGTGCTGTACTGATCAGTGTTCCCTGTTGCCGCACTGTACTGATCAGTGTTCCGTGTTCCTGTGCTGTACTGATCTCTGTTCAATGTTCCTGAGTTGTACTGATCAGTGTTCCGTGTTTCCGTGCTGTCCTGATCTGTGTTCAATGTTCCTGAGTTGTACTGATCAGTATTCAGTGTTCCTCTGCTGTATTGATCAGTGCACCATGTTCCCACGTTGTACTGATCACTGTTCTGTGTTTCCATGCTCTACTGATCAGTGTTCCTTTTTCCCGTATGGTACTCATCATTATTAAGTGTTGCCGTGCTTTACTGATCTGAGTGCCATATTCCCGGGCTGTACAGATCAGTGTTCCGTGTTCCGGTGCTGTACTGATCAGTGTTCTGTGTTCCCGTGTTGTACTGATCAGTGTTGCATGTTCCCGTGCTGTACTGATCACTGTTCCATCTTCCTGTGCTGTACTGATCAGTGTTCCATGTTCCCGTGCTGTACTGATCAGTGTTCCATGTTCCCGTGCTATACTGATCAGTGTTCCATATTCCCGTGCTGTACTGATCTGTGTTCCGTGTTCCCGTGTTGTACTGATCAGTGTTGCGTGTTTCCGTGCTGTACTGATCAGTGTTCCGTCTTCCTGTGCTGCACTGATCAGTGTTCCGTGTTCCCGTGCTGTACTGATATGTGTTCCGTGTTCCCGTGTTGTACTGATCAGTGTTGCGTGTTCCCATGCTGTACAGATCAGTGTTCTGTGTTCCCGTGCTGTACTGATCAGAGTTTCATATTACACGGCTGTACTGAACAGTGCTCCGTGTTCCCATGCTGTACTGATACGTATTACATGTTCCCGTGCTGTACTGATTAATGTTCCATGTTCCCGTGCTGTACAGATCAGTGTTCTGTGTTTGCACGCTGTACGGATCAGCGTTCCATGTTCCCGTGCTGTACTTATCAGTATTTCATGTTTCCATGATGTACTGATCAGTGTTCCGTGTTCCCGTACTGTACTGATCAGTGTTCCGTGTTCCCGTACTGTAATGATCAGTGTTCCGTGTTCCCGTGCTGTACTTATCAGTATTTCATGTTTCCATGATGTACTGATCAGTGTTCCGTGTTCCCGTACTGTAATGATCAGTGTTCCGTGTTCTGATGCTGTACTGATCAGTGTTCCGTGTTTCTGTGGATTACTGTTCTGTGCTCTCTGTTCAGGTGCTGTACAGATCAGTGTTCCATGTTCCCGTGCTGCATTGATCAGTATTCGGTGTACCTGTGCTGTCCTAATCAGTGCTCCATGTTCCTGTACTGTACCGATCAGTGTTTCGTGTTCCCGTGCTGTACAAATCAGTGTTGTGTGTTTCCATGCTGTACGGATCAGCGTTCCGTGTTCCCGTGCTGTACTGATCAGTGTTCCGTGTTCCCGTGCTGTAATGATCAGTGTTCCGTGTTCTGATGCTGTACGGATCAGTCTTCTGTGTTTCCGTGCTTTACTGTTCAGTGTTCTATGTTCAGGTGCTGTAGAGATCAGTGGACCGTGTTCCCGTACTGCACTGATCAGTGTTCTGTGTTCCCGTGCTGTACTGATCTCTGTTCAATGTTCCTGATGTGTACTGATCAGTGTTCCGTGTTTCTGTGCTGTCCTGATCTGTGTTCAATGTTCGCGAGTTGTACTGATCAGTATTCAGTGTTCCTGTGCTGTATTGATCAGTGCACCGTGTTCCCGCGTTGTACTGATCACTGTTCCGTGTTTCCGTGCTGGACTGATCAGTGTTCCTTTTTCCCGTGTGGTACTCATCAGTATTATGTGTTGCCGTGCTTTATTGATCTGAGTGCCATATTCCCGTGCTGTACTGATCAGTGTTCCGTGTTCCAGTGTTGTACTGATCACTGTTGCATGTTCCTGTGCTGTACTGATCAGTGTTCCATGTTCCCGTGCTGTACTCATTAGTATTAAGTGTTGCCGTGCTGTACTGATCTGAGTGCCATATTCCCGGGCTGCACAGATCAGTGTTCCGTGTTCCCGTGCTGTACTGATCCGTGTTCCGTGTTTCCGTGCTGTACTGATCAGTGTTCCATGTTCCCGTGCTGTACTGATCAGTGTTCCGTGTTCCCGTGCTGTACTGATCAGTGTTCCGTGTTTCCGTGCTGTACAGATCACTGTTCCGTGTTCCCGTGCTCCATTGATCAGTATTCGGTGTTCCTGTGCTGTACTCATCAGTGTTCCGTGCTCCCGTACTGTACTGATCAGTGTTCCGTGTTCCCGTGCTGTACAGATCAGTGTTCTGTGCTCCCGTGCTGTACTGATCAGAGTTTGATATTCCGTGGCTGTACTGAACAGTGCTCCGTATTCCCATGCTGTACTGATAAGTGTTACCTGTTCCCGTGCTGTACTGATCAGTGTCTCATGTTCCCGTGCTGTACTGATCAGTATTTCATGTTCCCGTGATGTACTGATCAGTGTTCCGTGTTCCGATGCTGTACTGATCAATGTTCCGTGTTCCGATGCTGTACTGATCAGTGTTCTGTGTTTCCGTGCTTTACTGTTCAGTGTTCTATGTTCAGGTGCTGTACAGATCAGTGTTCCGTGTTCCCGTGCTGCATTGATCAGTATTCGGTGTACCTGTGTCGTACTAATCAGTGCTCCATGTTCCTGTACTGTACTGATCAGTTTTTCGTGTTCCCGGGCTGTACAGTTTAGTGTTCCTTGTTCCCGTGCTGTACTGATCAGTGTTCCGTGTTCCCGTGCTGGACTGATCAGTGTTCCGTGTTCTGCTGCTGTACTAATCAGTGTTCCGTGTACCCATTCTGTACTGATCAGTGTTCCGTGTTCCCGTGCTGTACTGATCAGTGTTACGTGTTTGCATGCTGTACTGATCAGTGTTCCATGTTACCGTGCTGTACTGATCAATGTTCCATGTTCCCATGCTGTACAGATCAATGTTCCGTGTTTCCATGCTGTACGGAGCAGCGTTCCATGTTCCCGTGCTGTACTGATCAGTATTTCATGTTCCCGTGATGTACTGATCAGTGTTCCGTGTTTCCGTGCTGTGCTGATCAATGTTCCCTGTTCCTGTGCTTACTGATTAGCGTTCCGTGTTCCCATGCTGTACTGATCAATGTAACGTGTTGCCGTGCTGTGCTGATCAGTGTTCTGTGTTCCCGTGTTGTACTGATCAATGTTCCGTGTTCCCATGCTGTACTGATCAGTGTTCCGTGTTCCCGTGCTGTACAGATCAGTGTTCTGTGCTCCCGTGCTGTACTGATCGGAATTTGATATTCCGTGGCTGTACTGAACAGTGCTCCGTGTTCCCATGCTGTACTGATAAGTGTTACCTGTTCCCGTGCTGTACTGATCAGTATCTCATGTTCCCGTGCTGTAATGATCAGTGTTCCGTGTTCCGATGCTGTACTGATCAGTGTTCTGTGTTTCCGTGCTGTACTGTTCAGTGTTCTATGTTCAGGTGCTGTACAGATCAGTGTTCCGTGTTACCGTGCTGCATTGATCAGTATTCGGTGTACCTGTGTTGTACTAATCAGTGCTCCATGTTCCCGTGCTGTACAGATCAGTGTTCCGTGTTTCCACGCTGTACGGAGCAGCGTTCCATGTTCCCGTGCTGTACTGATCAGTATTTCATGTTCCCGTGATGTACTGATCAGTGTTCCGTGTTTCCGTGCTGTAATGATCAGTGTTCCGTGTTCCCATGCTGTACTGATCAGTGTTCCGTGTTCCCGGGCTGTACTGATCCGAGTTCATATTCCCGGGCTGTACTGATCAGTGTTCCATGTTCCCATGCTCCACTGATCAGTGTTCCCTGTTGCCGTGCTGACTGATCAGTTTTCCGTGTTCCCGTGCTGAACAGATCAGTGTTCTGTGCTGCCGTGCTCTACTGATCAGAGTTTGATATTCCGTGGCTGTACTGAACAGTGCTCCGTGTTCCCATGCTGTACTGATAAGTGTTACATGTTCCCGTGCTGTACTGATCAGTGTTCCATGTTCCCGTGCTGTACTGATCAGTGTTCCGTGTTCCCGTGCTGTAATGATCAGTGTTCCGTGTTCCGATGCTGTAGTGATCAGTGTTCTGTGTTTCCGTGCTTTACTGTTCAGTGTTCTATGTTCAGGTGCTGTACAGATCAGTGTTCCGTGTTCCCGTGCTGCATGATCAGTATTCGGTGTACCTGTGTTGTACTAATCAGTGCTCCATGTTCCTCTACTGTACTGATCAGTGTTTCGTGTTCCCGTGCTGTACTGATCAGTGTTCCATGTTCCCGTGCTGTACTGATCAGTGTTCCGTGTTCCCGTGCTGTACTGATCAGTGTTCCGTGTTCCCGTGCTGGACTGATCAGTGTTCCGTGTTCTGCTGCTGTACTAATCAGTGTTCCGTGTAACCATTCTGTACAGATCAGTGTTCGGTGCTCCCGTGCTGTACTGATCAGAGTTTCATATTCCGCTGTTTACTGAACAGTGCTCTGTGTTCCCGTGCAGTACTGATAAGTGTTCCGTGTTCCCGTGCTGCACTGATCAGTGTTCCCTGTTGCCGCACTGTACTGATCAGTGCTCCGTGTTCCCGTGCTGTACTGGTCGGTGTTCCGTGTTCCTGTGCTGTACAGATCAGTGTTCCGTGTTCCCCTGCTGTACTGATCAGTGTTCCGTGTTCCCGTGCTGTACTGATCAGTGTTCCGTGTTCCCGTGCTGTACTGATCAGTGTTCCGTGTTCCCGTGTTGTACTGATCAGTGTTCGATGTTCCCGTGCTATACTGAACAGTGTTCCATATTCCCGTGCTGTACTGATCTGTGTTCCGTGTTCCCGTGCTGTACTGATCAGTGTTCCGTCTTCCTGTGCTGTACTGATCAGTGTACCGTGTTCCCGTGCTGTACTGATCAGTATTTCATGTTCCCGTGATGTACTGATCAGTGTTCCGTATTCCCGTGCTGTAATGATCAGTGTTCTGTGTTCCGATGCTGTACTGATCAGTGTTCCGTGTTCCCGTGCTGTACTCATCAGTATTCCGTGATTATGGGCTGTGCTGAGCAGTGTTCCGTGTTCCCGAGCTGTACTGATCCGAGTTCATATTCCCATGCTGTACTGATCAGTGTTCCGTTTTCCCGTGCTGTACTGATCAGTGTTCTGTGTTGCCGTGCTGGACTTAGCAGCGTTCCGTGTTCCCGTGCTGTACTCATCAGTGTTCCGTGTTCCCGTGCTGTGCTGATCAGTGTTCCATGCTTTCGGGCTGTACTGATCAGTATCTCATGTTCCCGTGCTGTACTGATCAGATTTTCCTGTTCCCGTGCTGTACTGATCAATGTTCAATGTTCTCGTGCTGGATTGATCAGAGTTCCATTTTCCCAGGCTGTACTGATCAGTATTCCTTGTTCCTGTACAGTACTGAGCAATGTTTCGTGTTCCCATGCTGTGCTGATCAATGTTCAATGTTCCCGTGATGTACTGATCAGGGTTCCGTGTTCCCGTGCTGTCCTGATATGTCTTCAGTGTTCCCGTGCTGTACTGATCAGTGTTCCATGTTTCTGTGCTGTACTGATCAGTGTTCCGTGTTCCCGTGCTGTACAGATCAGTGTTCTGTGCTCCCGTGCTCTACTGATCAGAGTTTGATATTCCGTGGCTGTACTGAACAGTGCTCCGTGTTCCCATGCTGTACTGATCAGTGTTCCCTGTTCCCGGGCTGTACTGATCAGTGTTCCATGTTCCCGTGCTTTACTGATCAGTGTTCCGTGTTCCCGTGCTGTAATGATCAGTGTTCCGTGTTCCGATGCTGTAGTGATCAGTGTTCTGTGTTTCCGTGCTTTACTGTTCAGTGTTCTATGTTCAGGTGCTGTACAGATCAGTGTTCCGTGTTCCCGTGCTGCATGATCAGTATTCGGTGTACCTGTGTTGTACTAATCAGTGCTCCATGTTCCTCTACTGTACTGATCAGTGTTTCGTGTTCCCGTGCTGTACTGATCAGTGTTCCGTGTTCCCGTGCTGTACTGATCAGTGTTCCGTGCTCCCGTGCTGTACAGATCAGTGTTCCGTGTTCCCGTACCGCACTGATCAGTGTTCTGTGTTCCCATGCTGTACAGATCAGTGTTCGGTGCTCCCGTGCTGTACTGATCAGAGTTTCATATTCTGCTGTTTACTGAACAGTGCTCTGTGTTCCCGTGCTGTACTGATAAGTGTTCCGTGTTCCCGTGCTGCACTGATCAGTGTTCTCTGTTGCCGCTCTGTACTGATTAGTGCTCCATGTTCCCGTGCTGTACTGGTTGGTGTTCCGTGTTCCTGTGCTGTACAGATCAGTGTTCCGTGTTCCCGTGCTGTACTGATCAGTGTTCCGTGTTCCCGTGTTGTACTGATCAGTGTTCGCTGTTCCCGTGCTGTACTGATCAGTGTTCCGTGTTCCCGTGTTGTACTGATCAGTGTTCGATGTTCCCGTGCTATACTGAACAGTGTTCCATATTCCCGTGCTGTACTGATCTGTGTTCCGTGTTCCCGTGTTGTACTGATCAGTGTTGCGTGTTCCCGTGCTGTACTGATCAGTGTTCCGTCTTCCTGTGCTGTACTGATCAGTGTACCGTGTTCCCGTGCTGTACTGATCAGTATTTCATGTTCCCGTGATGTACTGATCAGTGTTCTGTGTTCCCGTGCTGTAATGATCAGTGTTCCGTGTTCCGATGCTGTACTGATCAGTGTTCCGTGTTCCGATGCTGTACTGATCAGTGTTCCGTGTTCCCGTGCTGTACTGATCAGTGTTCCGTGTTCCCGTGCTGTACTGATCAGTGTTCCGTGTTCCCATGCTGTACTGATCAGTGTTCCGTGTTCCCGTGCTGTACTGATCAGTGTTTCATATTCCACTGCTTTACTGATCAGTGTTCCGTGTTCCCGTGCTGTACTGATCAGTGTTCCGTGTTCCCGTGCTGTACTGATCAGTGTTCCGTGTTCCCGTGCTGTACTGATCAGTGTTCCGTGTTCCCGTGCTGTACTGGTTGGTGTTCCGTGTTCCTGTGCTGTACAGATCAGTGTTCCGTGTTCCCGTGCTGTACTGATCAGTGTTCCGTGTTCCCGTGCTGTACTGATCAGTGTTCCGTGTTCCCGTGCTGTACTGATCAGTGTTCCGTGTTCCCGTGCTGTACTGATCAGTGTTCCATGTTCCCGTGCTGTACTGATCAGTGTTCCATGTTCCCGTGCTGTACTGATCAGTGTTCCGTGTTCCCGTGCTGTACTGATCAGTGTTCCGTGTTCCTGTGCTGTACTGATCAGTGTTCCGTGTTCCCGTGCTGTACTGATCAGTATTTCATGTTCCCGTGATGTACTGATCAGTGTTCCGTGTTCCCGTGCTGTAATGATCAGTGTTCCGTGTTCCGATGCTGTACTGATCAGTGTTCCGTGTTCCTGTGCTGTACTTATCAGTGCTCCGTGATCATGGGCTGCGCTGAGCAGTGTTCTGTGTTCCAGAGCTGTACTGTTCCGAGTTCATATTCCCAGGATGTACTGATCAGTTTTCCGTGTTCCCATGCTGTACTGATCAGTGTTCCGTGTTCCCGTGCTGTACTGATCAATGTTCAATGTTCCCGTGCTGTACTGATCAGTGTTACGTGTTGCCGTGCTGTGCTGATCAGTGTTCCATGCTTTCGGGCTGTACTGATCAGTATCTCATGTTCCCGTGCTGTACTGATCAGATTTTCCTGTTCCCGTGCTGTACTGATCAGTGTTCAATGTTTCCGTGCTGTACTGATCAGTGTTCCATTTTCCCAGGCTGTACTGATCAGTATTCCTTGTTCCTGTACAGTACTGAGCAATGTTTCATGTTCCCATGCTGTGCTGATCAATGTTCAATGTTCCCGTGCTGTACTGATCAGTGGTCCGTGTTCCCGTGCTGTACTGATCAGTGTTCAGTGTTCCCGTGCTGTACTGATCAGTGTTCCATGTTCCCGTGCTGTACTGATCAGTGTTCCGTGTTCCCGTGCTGTACTGATCAGTGTTCCGTGTTCCCGTGCTGTACTGATCAGTGTTCCGTGTTCCGTGCTGTACTGATCAGTGTTCCGTGTTCCCATGCTGTACTGATCAGTGTTCCGTGTTCCCGTGCTGTACTGATCAATGTTCCAATTTCCCGTGCTGTACTGATCAGTGTTCCGTGTTCCCGTGCTGTACTGATCAGTGTTCCGTGTTCCCGTGCTGTACTGATCAGTGTTCCGTGTTTCCGTGCTGTACTGATCAGTGTTCTATGTTCCCGTGCTGTACAGATCAGTGTTCCGTGTTCCCGTGCTGCATTGATCAGTATTCGGTGTACCTGTGCTGTACTGATCAGTGTTCCGTCTTCCTGTGCTGTACTGATCAGTGTACCGTGTTCCCGTGCTGTAATGATCAGTGTTCCGTGTTCCCGTGCTGTACTGATCAGTGTTCCGTGTTCTGATGCTGTACGGATCAGTCTTCTGTGTTTCCGTGCTTTACTGTTCAGTGTTCTATGTTCAGGTGCTGTAGAGATCAGTGGACCGTGTTCCCGTGCTGTACTGATCAGTACTCGCTGTTGCCGTGCTGTACTGATCAGTGTTCTGTGTTCCCATGCTGTACTGATCAGTGTTCCGTGTTCCCGTGCTGTACTGATCAGTGTTCCGTGTTCCCGTGCTGTACTGATCAGTGTTCCGTGTTCCCGTGCTGTACTGATCAGTGTTCCGTGTTCCCGTGCTGTACTGATCAGTGTTCCGTGTTCCCGTGCTGTACTGATCAGTGTTCCGTGTTCCCGTGTTGTACTGATCAGTGTTCATGTTCCCGTGCTGTACTGATCAGTGTTCCATATTCCCGTGCTGTACTGATCAGTGTTCCGTGTTCCCGTGCTGTACTGATCAGTGTTCCGTGTTCCCGTGCTGTACTGATCAGTGTTCCGTGTTCCCGTGCTGTACTGATCAGTGTACCGTGTTCCCGTGCTGTACTGACCAGTGTTCCGTGTTCCCGTGCTGTACTGATCAGTGTTCCGTGTTCCCGTGCTGTACTGATCAGTGTACCGTATTCCCGTGCTGTACTGATCAGTGTTCCGTGCTCCCGTGCTGTACAGATCAGTGTTCCGTGTTCCCGTGCTGCATTGATCAGTATTCGGTGTACCTGTGCTGTCCTAATCAGTGCTCCATGTTCCTGTACTGTACCGATCAGTGTTTCGTGTTCCCGTGCTGTACAAATCAGTGTTGCGTGTTTCCACGCTGTACGGATCAGCGTTCCATGTTCCCATGCTGTACTGATCAGTGTTCCGTGTTCTGATGCTGTACGGACCAGTTTTCTGTGTTTCTGTGCTTTACTGTTCAGTGTGCTATGTTCAGGTGCTGTAGAGATCAGTGGACCGTGTTCCCGTACTGCACTGATCAGTGTTCTGTGTTCCCATGCTGTACAGATCAGTGTTCCGTGTTCCCGTGCTGTACTGATCAGTGTTCCATGTTCCCGTGCTGTACTGATCAGTGTTCCGTGTTCCCGTGCTGTACTGATCAGTGTTCCATGTTCCCGTGCTGTACTGATCAGTGTTCCGTGTTCCCGTGCTGTACTGATCAGTGTTCCGTGTTCCCGTGCTGTACTGATCAGTGTTCCGTGTTCCCGTGCTGTACTGATCAGTGTTCCGTGTTCCCGTGCTGTACTGATCAGTGTTCCGTGTTCCCGTGCTGTACTGATCAGTGTTCCGTGTTCCCGTGCTGTACTGATCAGTGTTCTGTGTTCCCGTGCTGTACTGATCAGTGTTCCGTGTTCCCGTGCTGTACTGATCAGTGTTCCGTGTTCCCGTGCTGTACTGATCAGTGTTCAATGTTCCCGTGCTGTACTGATCAGTGTTACGTGTTCCCGTGCTGTACTGATCAGTGTTCCATGCTTTCGGGCTGTACTGATCAGTGTTCCGTGTTCCCGTGCTGTACTGATCAGTGTTCCGTGTTCCCGTGCTGTACTGATCAGTGTTCCGTGTTCCCGTGCTGTACTGATCAGTGTTCCGTGTTTCCGTGCTTTACTGCACTGTGTTCTCTGTTCAGGTGCTGTAAAGATCAGTGTTCCGTGTTCCCGTGCTGCATTGATCAGTATTCGGTGTACCTGTGCTGTACTAATCAGTGCTCCATGTTCCGGTAATGTACTGATCAGTGTTTTGTGTTCCCATGGTGTATTGATTAGTGTTTCGTATTCCCGTGCTGTACTGGTCAGTGTTTCGTATTCCCGTGCTGTACTGATCAGTGTCCCATGTTTCCGTGCTGTACTGATCAGTGTTCCGTGTTCCCGTGCTGTACTGATCAGTGTTCTCTGTTGCCGTGCTGTACTGATCAGTGCTCCGTGTTCCCGTGCTGTACTGATCAGTGTTCCATATTCCGCTGCTGTACTGATCAGTGTTCCGTGTTCCCGTGCTGTACTGATCAGTGTTCCGTGTTCCCGTGCTGTACTGATCAGTGTTCCGTGTTCCCGTGCTGTACTGATCAGTGTTCCGTGTTCCCGTGCTGTACTGATCAGTGTTCATGTTCCCCTGCTGTACTGATCAGTGTTCTGTGATCCCGTGCTGTACTGATCTGTGTTCCGTGTTCCCGTGCTGTACTGATCAGTGTTCCGTCTTCCTGTGCTGTACTGATCAGTGTACCGTGTTCCCGTGCTGTAATGATCAGTGTTCCGTGTTCCCGTCCTGTACTGATCAGTGTTCGGTGCTCCCGTGCTGTACTGATCAGAGTTTCATATTCCGCTGTTTACTGAACAGTGTTCCGTGTTCCCGTGCTGTACTGATCAGTGTTCCGTGTTCCCGTGCTGTACTGATCAGTGTTCCATGTTCCCGTGCTGTACTGATCAGTGTTCCGTGTTCCCGTGCTGTACTGATCAGTGTTCCGTGTTCCCGTGCTGTACTGATCAGTGTTCCATATTCCCGGGCTGTACTGATCAGTGTTCCATGTTCCCGTGCTGTACTGATCAGTGTTCCGTGTTCCCGTGCTGTACTGATCAGTGTTCCGTGTTCCCGTGCTGTAATGATCAGTGTTCCGTGTTCCGATGCTGTAGTGATCAGTGTTCCGTTTTCCCGTGCTGTACTGATCAGTGTTCTGTGTTGTCGTGCTGGACTTAGCAGCGTTCCGTGTTCCCGTGCTGTACTCATCAGTGTTCCGTGTTCCCGGGCTGTACTGATCAATGTTCAATGTTCCCGTGCTGTACTGATCAGTGTTACGTGTTGCCGTGCTGTGCTGATCAGCGTTCCATGCTTTCGGGCTGTACTGATGAGTGTTCCTTGTTCCCGTGCTGTACTGATCTGTGTTCCATGTTCCCGTGCTGTACTGATCTGTGTTCCGTGTTCGCATGTTGTACTGATCCGTGCTCCGTGTTTCCGTGCTTTACTGCACTGTGTTCTCTGTTCAGGTGCTGTAAAGATCAGTGTTCCGTGTTCCCGTGCTGCATTGATCAGTATTCGGTGTACCTGTGCTGTACTAATCAGTGCTCCATGTTCCGGTAATGTACTGATCAGTGTTTTGTGTTCCCATGGTGTACAAATCAATGTTCCGTGTTCCCCTGCTGTACTGATCAAAGTTTCATATTCCCCGGCTGTACTGAACAGTGCTCCATGTTCCCATACTGTACTGATAAGTGTTCCGTGTTCCCGTGCTGCACTGATCAGTGTTCTCTGTTGCCGCACTGTACTGATCAGTGCTCTGTGTTCCCGTGCTGTACTGATCAGTGTTCCGTGTTCCCGTGCTGTACTGAACAGTGTTCCGTGTTCCCGTGCTGTACTGATCAGTGTTCCGTGTTCCCGTGCTGTACTGATCAGTGTTCCGTGTTCCCGTGCTGTACTGATCAGTGTTCCGTGTTCCCGTGCTGTACTGATCAGTGTTCCGTGTTCCCGTGCTGTACTGATCAGTGTTCCATGTTCCCGTGCTGTACTGATCAGTGTTCCGTGTTCCCGTGCTGTACTGATCAGTGTTCCGTGTTCCCGTGCTGTACTGATCAGTGTTCCGTGTTCCCGTGCTGTACTGATCAGTGTTCCGTGTTCCCGTGCTGTACTGATCAGTGTTCCGTGTTCCCGTGCTGTACTGGTCAGTGTTCCGTGTTCCCGTGCTGTACTGATCAGTGTTCCGTATACCCCTGCTGTACTGATCAGTGCTCCCTGATACCCTGCTGTATTGATCAGTGTTCGTGTTTCCGTGCTGTACTGACCAGTGTTCTGTGTTCCCACGCTGTACTGATCAGTGTTCCGTGTTCCCGTGCTGTACTGATCAGTGTTCCGTGTTCCCGTGCTGTACTGATCAGTGTTCCGTGTTCCCGTGCTGTACTGATCAGTGTTCCGTGTTCCCGTGCTGTACTGATCAGTGTTCCATGTTCCCGTGCTGTACTGATCAGTGTTCCGTGTTCCCGTGCTGTACTGATCAGTGTTCCGTGTTCCCGTGCTGTACTGATCAGTGTTCCGTGTTCCCGTGCTGTACTGATCAGTGTACCGTATTCCCGTGCTGTACTGATCAGTGTTCCGTGTTCCCGTGCTGTACAGATCAGTGTTCCGTGTTCCCGTGCTGCATTGATCAGTATTCGGTGTACCTGTGCTGTACTGATCAGTGTTCCGTCTTCCTGTGCTGTACTGATCAGTGTACCGTGTTCCCGTGCTGTAATGATCAGTGTTCCGTGTTCCCGTGCTGTACTGATCAGTGTTCCGTGTTCCCGTGCTGTACTGATCAGTGTTCCGTGTTCCCGTGCTGTACTGATCAGTGTTCCGTGTTCCCGTTACCTACTGATCAGTGTTCCCTGTTCCCCTGCTGTACTGATGAATGTTTCCTGTTCCAGTGCTGTACTAATCAGTGTTCCGTGTTCCCGTGCTATACTGATCAGTGTTCCGTGTTCCCGTGCTGTACTGATCAGTGTTCCGTGTTCCCGTGCTGTACTGATCAGTGTTCCGTCTTCCTGTGCTGCACTGATCAGTGTTCCGTGTTCTCGTGCTGTCATGATCTGTGTTCCATGTTCCCGTGCTGTACTGATCAGTGTTGCGTGTTCCCGTGCTGTACTGATCAGTGTTCCGTGTTCCCGTGCTGTACTGATCAGTGTTCCGTGTTCCCGTGCTGTACTGATCAGTGTTCCGTATTCCCGTGCTGTACTGATCAGTGTTCCGTGTTCCCGTGCTGTACAGATCAGTGTTCCGTGTTCCCGTGCTGCATTGATCAGTATTCGGTGTACCTGTGCTGTCCTAATCAGTGCTCCATGTTCCTGTACTGTACCGATCAGTGTTTCGTGTTCCCGTGCTGTACAAATCAGTGTTGCGTGTTTCCACGCTGTACGGATCAGCGTTCCATGTTCCCGTGCTGTACTGATCAGTGTTCCGTGTTCCCGTGCTGTAATGATCAGTGTTCCGTGTTCTGATGCTGTACGGACCAGTCTTCTGTGTTTCTGTGCTTTACTGTTCAGTGTGCTATGTTCAGGTGCTGTAGAGATCAGTGGACCGTGTTCCCGTGCTGTACTGATCAGTGTTCTGTGTTCCCGTGCTGTACAGATCAGTGTTCGGTGCTCCCGTGCTGTACTGATCAGAGTTTCATATTCCGCTGTTTACTGAACAGTGCTCTGTGTTCCCGTGCTGTACTGATAAGTGTTCCGTGTTCCCGTGTTGTACTGATCAGTGTTGCATGTTCCCGTGCTGTACTGATCAGTGTTCCGTGTTCCCGTGTTGTACTGATCAGTGTTCGATGTTCCCGTGCTATACTGAACAGTGTTCCATATTCCCGTGCTGTACTGATCTGTGTTCCGTGTTCCCGTGCTGTACTGATCAGTGTTCCGTCTTCCTGTGCTGTACTGATCAGTGTACCGTGTTCCCGTGCTGTAATGATCAGTGTTCCGTGTTCCCGTCCTGTACTGATCAGTGTTCCGTGTTCCCGTGCTGTACTGATCAGTGTTCCGTGTTCCCGTGCTGTACTGATCAGTGTTCCGTGTTCCCGTGCTGTACTGATCAGTGTTCCGTGTACCCATGCTGTACTGATCAGTGTTCCGTGTTCCCGTGCTGTACTGATCAGAGTTTCATATTACGTGGCTGTACTGAACAGTGCTCCGTTGTCCCATGCTGTACTGATACGTATTACATGTTCCCATGCTGTGCTGATCAATGTTCAATGTTCCTGTGATGTACTGATCAGGGTTCCGTGTTCCCGTGCTGTCCTGATCTGTCTTCAGTGTTCCCGTGCTGTACTGATCAGTGTTCCCTGTTGCCGTGCTGACTGATCAGTTTTCCGTGTTCCCGTGCTGAACAGATCAGTGTTCTGTGCTCCCGTGCTCTACTGATCAGAGTTTGATATTCCGTGGCTGTACTGAACAGTGCTCCGTGTTCCCATGCTGTACAGATAAGTGTTACCTGTTCCCGTGCTGTACTCATCAATATCTCATGTTCCTGTGATGTACTGATCAGTGTTCCGTGTTCCCGTGCTGTAATGATCAGTGTTCCATGTTCCGATGCTGTACTGATCAGTGTTCTGTGTTTCCGTGCTTTACTGTTCACTGTTCTATGTTCAGGTGCTGTACAGATCAGTGTTCCGTGTTCCCATGCTGTACTGATCAGTGTTCCGTTTTCCCGTGCTGTACTGATCAGTGTTCCATGTTCCCGTGCTGTACTGATCAGTGTTCCGTGTTCCCGTGCTGTACTGATCAGTGTTCCGTGTTCCCGTGCTGTACTGATCAGTGTTCCGTGTTCCCGTGCTGGACTGATCAGTGTTCCGTGTTCTGCTGCTGTACTGATCAGTGTTCCGTGTTCCCATGCTGTACTGATCAGTGTTCGGTGTTCCCGTGCTGTACTGATCAGAGTTTCATATTCCGCTGTTTACTGAACAGTGCTCTGTGTTCCCGTGCTGTACTGATCAGTGTTCCGTGTTCCCGTGTTGTACTGATCAGTGTTCCGTGTTCCCGTGCTGTACTGATCAGTGTTCCGTGTTCCCGTGCTGTACTGATCAGTGTTCCGTGTTCCTGTGCTGTACTGATCAGTGTTCCGTGTTCCCGTGCTGTACTGATCAGTGTTCCGTGTTCCCGTGCTGTACTGATCAGTGTTCCATGTTCCCGTGCTGTACTGATCAGTGTTCCGTGTTCCCGTGCTGTACTGATCAGTGTTCGATGTTCCCGTGCTATACTGAACAGTGTTCCATATTCCCGTGCTGTACTGATCTGTGTTCCGTGTTCCCGTGCTGTACTGATCAGTGTTGCGTGTTCCCGTGCTGTACTGATCAGTGTTCCGTGTTCCTGTGCTGTACTGATCAGTGTTCCGTGTTCCCGTGCTGTACTGATCAGTGTTTCATGTTCCCGTGCTGTACTGATCAGTGTTCCGTGTTCCCGTGCTGTAATGATCAGTGTTCCGTGTTCCGATGCTGTAGTGATCAGTGTTCCGTGTTCCCGTGCTGTACTCATCAGTATTCCGTGATCATGGGCTGTGCTGAGCAGTGTTCCGTGTTCCCGAGCTGTACTGATCCGAGTTCATATTCCCGGGCTGTACTGATCAGTGTTCCATGTTCCCGTGCTGTACTGATCAGTGTTCCGTGTTCCCGTGCTGTAATGATCAGTGTTCCGTGTTCCCGTGCTGTACTGATCAGTGTTACGTGTTGCCGTGCTGTGCTGATCAGTGTTCCATGCTTTCGGGCTGTACTGATCAGTATCTCATGTTCCCGTGCTGTACTGATCAGATTTTCCTGTTCCCGTGCTGTACTGATCAATGTTCAATGTTCTCGTGCTGGACTGATCAGAGTTCCATTTTCCCAGGCTGTACTGATCAGTATTCCTTGTTCCTGTACAGTACTGAGCAATGTTTCGTGTTCCCATGCTGTGCTGATCAATGTTCAATGTTCCCGTGATGTACTGATCAGGGTTCCGTGTTCCCATGCTGTCCTGATATGACTTCAGTGTTCCCGTGCTGTACTGATCAGTGTTCCATGTTTCTGTGCTGTACTGATGAGTGTTCCTTGTTCCCGTGCTGTACTGATCTGTGTTCCATGTTCCCGTGCTGTACTGATCTGTGTTCCATGTTCCCGTGCTGTACTGATCAGTGTTCCGTATACCCCTGCTGTACTGATCTGTGCTCCCTGATACCCTGCTGTATTGATCAGTGTTCGTGTTTCCGTGCTGTACTGACCAGTGTTCTGTGTTCCCGTGCTGTACTGATCAGTGTTCCGTGTTCCCGTGCTGTACTGATCAGTGTTCCGTGTTCCCGTGCTGTACTGATCAGTGTTCCGTGTTCCCGTGCTGTACTGATCAGTGTTCCGTGTACCCATGCTGTACTGATCAGTGTTCCATGTTCCCGTGCTGTACTGATCAGAGTTTCATATTACACGGCTGTACTGAACAGTGCTCCGTGTTCCCATGCTGTACTGATACGTATTACATGTTCCCGTTCTGTACTGATTAATGTTCCATGTTCCCGTGCTGTACTGATCAGTGTTCCGTGTTTGCCAAGCTGTACTGATCAGTGTTCCGTGTTCCCGTGCTGTACTGATCAGTATTTCATGTTTCCATAATGTACTGATCAGTGTTCCGTGTTCCCGTACTGTAATGATCAGTGTTCCGTGTTCTGATGCTGTACTGATCAGTGTTCCGTGTTTCTGTGGATTACTGTTCTGTGCTCTCTGTTCAGGTGCTGTACAGATCAGTGTTCCATGTTCCCGTGCTGCATTGATCAGTATTCGGTGTACCTGTGCTGTCCTAATCAGTGCTCCATGTTCCTGTACTGTACCGATCAGTGTTTCGTGTTCCCGTGCTGTACAAATCAGTGTTGCGTGTTTCCACGCTGTACGGATCAGCGTTCCGTGTTCCCGTGCTGTACTGATCAGTGTTCCGTGTTTCCGTGCTGTACTTATCAGTATTTCATGTTTCGATGATGTACTGATCAGTGTTCCGTGTTCCCGTACTGTAATGATCAGTGTTCCGTGTTCTGATGCTGTACTGATCAGTGTTCGGTGTTTCTGTGGATTACTGTTCTGTGCTCTCTGTTCGGGTGCTGTACAGATCAGTGTTCCATGTTCCCGTGCTGCATTGATCAGTATTCGGTGTACCTGTGCTGTCCTAATCAGTGCTCCATGTTCCTGTACTGTACCGATCAGCGTTCCGTGTTCCCGTGCTGTACTGATCAGTGTTCCGTGTTCCCGTGCTGCAATGATCAGTGTTCCGTGTTCTGATGCTGTACGGATCAGTCTTCTGTGTTTCCGTGCTTTACTGTTCAGTGTTCTATGTTCAGGTGCTGTAGAGATCAGTGGACCGTGTTCCCGTGCTGTACTGATCAGTGCTCGCTGTTGCCGTGCTGTACTGATCAGTGTTCTGTGTTCCCATGCTGTACTGATCAGTGTTCCGTGTTCCCGTGCTGTACTGATCAGTGTTCCGTGTTCCCGTGCTGTACTGATCAGTGTTCCGTGTTCCCGTGTTGTACTGATCAGTGTTGCGTGTTCCCGTGTTGTACTGATCAGTGTTGCATGTTCCCGTGCTGTACTGATCAGTGTTCCGTGTTCCCGTGTTGTACTGATCAGTGTTCGATGTTCCCGTGCTGTACTGAACAGTGTTCCATATTCCCGTGCTGTACTGATCTGTGTTCCGTGTTCCCGTGCTGTACTGATCAGTGTTGCGTGTTCCCGTGCTGTACTGATCAGTGTTCCGTGTTCCCGTGCTGTACTGATCAGTGTTCCGTGTTCCCGTGCTGTACTGATCAGTGTTCCGTGTTCCCGTGCTGTACTGATCAGTGTTCCGTGTTCCCGTGCTGTACTGATCAGTGTTCCGTGTTCCCGTGCTGTACTGATCAGTGTTCCGTGTTCCCGTGCTGTACTGATCAGTGTTCCGTGTTCCCGTGCTGTACTGATCAGTATTCGGTGTACCTGTGCTGTCCTAATCAGTGCTCCATGTTCCCGTGCTGTACTGATCAGTGTTTTGTGTTCCCGGGCTGTACTGATCAGTGTTCCGTGTTCCCGTGCTGTACTGATCAGTGTTCCATGTTCCCGTGCTGTACTGATCAGTGTTCCGTGTTCCGATGCTGTAGTGATCAGTGTTCTGTGTTTCCGTGCTTTACTGTTCACTGTTCTATGTTCAGGTGCTGTACAGATCAGTGTTCCGTGTTCCCATGCTGTACTGATCAGTGTTCCGTTTTCCCGTGCTGTCCTGATCAGTGTTCTGTGTTGCCGTGCTGGACTTAGCAGTGTTCCGTGTTCCCGTGCTGTACTGATCAGTGTTCCGTGTTCCCGTGCTGTACTGATCAGTGTTCCGTGTTCCCGTGCTGTACTGATCAGTGTTCCGTGTTCCCGTGCTGTACTGATCAGTGTTCCGTGTTCCCGTGCTGTACTGATCAGTGTTCCGTGTTCCTGTGCTGTACTGATCAGTGTTCCGTGTTCCCGTGCTGTACTGATCAGTGTTCCGTGTTCCCGTGCTGTACTGATCAGTGTTCCGTGTTCCCGTGCTGTACTGATCAGTGTTCCGTGTTCCCGTGATGAACTGATCAGTGTTCCGTGTTCCCGTGCTGTACTGATCAGTGTTCCGTGTTCCCGTGCTGTACTGATCAGTGTTCAATGTTCCCGTGCTGTACTGATCAGTGTTCCGTGTTCCCGTGCTGTACTGATCAGTGTTCCCTTTTTCGGGCTGTAGCGATCAGTGTTCCGTGTTCCCGTGGTATACTGATCAGTGCTCCCTGTTCCCCGTGCTGCAATTTTCAGTATTCCCTGTTCCCGTGCTGTACTGATCAGTGTTCCGTGTTTCCGTGCTGTACTGATCAGTGTTCCGTGTTCCCGTGCTGTACTGATCAGTGTTCCGTGTTCCCGTGCTGTACTGATCAGTGTTCCGTGTTCCTGTGCTGTACTGATCAGTGTTCCGTGTTCCCGTGCTGTACTGATCAGTGTTGTGTTCCCGTGCTGTACTGATCAGTGTTCCGTGTTCCCGTGCTGTACTGATCAGTGTTCCGTGTTCCCGTGCTGTGCTGATCAGTGTCCCATGTTCCCATGCTGTACTGATCAGTGTTCAGTGTTTCCGTGCTGTATTGATTAGTGTTTCGTGTTCCCGTGCTGTACTGATCAGTGTTCCGTGTTCCCGTGCTGTACTGATCAGTGTTCCGTGTTCCCGTGCTGTACTGATCAGTGTTCTGTGTTCCCGTGCTGTACTGATCAGTGTTCCGTGTTCCCGTGCTGTACTGATCAGTGTTCCGTGTTCCCGTGCTGTACTGATCAGTGTTCCGTGTTCCCGTGCTGTACTGATCAGTGTTCCGTGTTCCCGTGCTGTACTGATCAGTGTTCCGTGTTCCCGTGCTGTACTGATCAGTGTTCCGTGTTCCCGTGCTGTACTGATCAGTGTTCCGTGTTCCCGTGCTGTACTGATCAGTGTTCCGTGTTCCCGTGCTGTACTGATCAGTGTTCCGTGTTCCCGTGCTGTACTGATCAGTGTTCCGTGTTCCCGTGCTGTACTGATCAGTGTTCCGTGTTCCCGTGCTGTACTGATCAGTTTTCCGTGTTCCCGTGCTGTACTGGTCAGTGTTCCCTTTTTCGGGCTGTAGCGATCAGTGTTCCGTGTTCCCGTGGTGTACTGATCAGTGTTCCGTGTTCCCGTGCTGTACTGATCAGTGTTCCGTGTTCCCGTGCTGTACTGATCAGTGTTCCGTGTTTCCGTGCTGTACTGATCAGTGTTCTGTGTTCCCGTGCTGTACTGATCAGTGTTCCGTGTTCCCGTGCTGAACTGATCAGTGTTCCGTGTTCCCGTGCTGTACTGATCAGTGCTCCATGTTCCCGTGCTGTACTGATCAGTGTTCCGTGTTCCCGTACTGTACTGATCAGTGTTCCGTGTTCCCGTGCTGTACTGATCAGTGTTCCATATTCCCGGGCTATACTGGTCAGTGTTTCATGTTCCCGTGCTGTGCTGATCATTGTTCCGTGTTCCCGTGCTGTACTGATCAGTGTTCCGTGTTCCCGTGCTGTACTGATCAGTGTTCCGTGTTCCCGTGCTGTACTGATCAGTGTTCCGTGTTCCCGTGCTGTACTGATCAGTGTTCCGTGTTCCCGTGCTGTACTGATCAGTGTTCCGTGTTCCCGTGCTGTACTGATCAGTGTTCCGTGTTCCCGTGCTGTACTGATCAGTGTTCCGTGTTCCCGTGCTGTACTGATCAGTGTTCCGTGTTCCCGTGCTGTACTGATCAGTGTTCCATGTTCCCGTGCTGTACTGATCAGTGTTCCGTGTCCCCGTGCTGTACTGATCAGTGTTCCGTGTTCCCGTGCTGTACTGATCAGTGTTCCGTGTTCCCGTGCTGTACTGATCAGTGTTCCGTGTTCCCGTGCTGTACTGATCAGTGTTCCGTGTTCCCGTGCTGTACTGATCAGTGTTCCGTGTTCCGATGCTGTACTGATCAGTGTTCCGTGTTCCCGTGCTGTACTGATCAATGTTCCATGTTCCCGTGCTGTACTGATCAGTGTTCCGTGTTACCGTGCTGTACTGATCAGTGTTCCGTGTTCCCGTGCTGTACTGATCAGTGTTCGATGTTCCCGTGCTGTACTGATCAGTGTTCCATATTCCCGTGCTGTACTGATCAGTGTTCCGTGTTCCCGTGCTGTACTGATCAGTGTTTCATGTTCCCGTGCTGTACTGATCAGTGTTCCGTGATCCCATGCTGTACTGATCAGTGTTCCGTGTTCCCGTGCTGTACTGATCAGTGTTCCGTGTTCCCGTGCTGTACTGATCAGTGTTCCGTGTTCCCGTGCTGTACTGATCAGTGTTCCGTGTTCCCGTGCTGTACTGATCAGTGTTCCGTGTTCCCGTGCTGTACTGATCAGTGTTCCGTGTTCCCGTGCTGTACTGATCAGTGTTCCGTGTTCCCGTGCTGTACTGATCAGTGTTCCGTGTTCCCGTGCTGTACTGATCAGTGTTCCGTGTTCCCGTGCTGTACTGATCAGTGTTCCGTGCTCCGGTGCTGTACTGATCAGTGTTCCGTGTTCCCGTACTGTACTGATCAGTGTTCCGTGTTCCCGTGCTGTACTGATCAGTGTTCCATATTCCCGGGCTGTACTGATCAGTGTTCCGTGTTCCCGTGCTGTACTGATCAGTGTTCCGTGTTCCCGTGCTGTACTGATCAGTGTTCCGTGTTCCCGTGCTGTACTGATCAGTGTTCCGTGTTCCCGTGCTGTACTGATCAGTGTTCCATGTTCCCGTGCTGTACTGATCAGTGTTCCGTGTTCCCGTGCTGTACTGATCAGTGTTCCGTGTTCCGATGCTGTACTGATCAGTGTTCCGTGTTACCGTGCTGTACTCATCAGTATTCCGTGATCATGGGCTGTGCTGAGCAGTGTTCCGTGTTCCCGAGCTGTACTGATCTGAGTTCATATTCCCGGGCTGTACTGATCAGTGTTCCATGTTCCCGTGCTTTACTGATCAGTGTTCCGTGTTCCCGTGCTGTAATGATCAGTGTTCCGTGTTCCCGTGCTGTACTGATCAGTGTTACGTGTTGCCGTGCTGTGCTGATCAGTGTTCCATGCTTTCGGGCTGTACTGATCAGTATCTCATGTTCCCGTGCTGTACTGATCAGTGTTCCGTGTTCCCGTGCTGTACTGATCAGTGTTCCGTGTTCACGTGCTGGACTGATCAGAGTTCCATTTTCCCAGGCTGTACTGATCAGTATTCCTTGTTCCTGTACAGGACTGAGCAATGTTTCATGTTCCCATGCTGTACTGATCAGTGTTCAATGTTCCTGTGCTGTACTGATCAGTGTTCCGTGTTCCCGTGCTGTCCTGATCAGTCTTCAGTGTTCCCGTGCTGTACTGATCAGTGTTCCATGTTTCTGTGCTGTACTGATGAGTGTTCCTTGTTCCCGTGCTGTACTGATCAGTGTTCCATGTTCCCGTGCTGTACTGATCAGTGTTCCGTGTTCCCGTGCTGTACTGATCAGTGTTCCGTGTTCCCGTGCTGTACTGATCAGTGTTCCCTGTTCCCGTGCTGTACTGATCAGTGTTCCGTGTTCCCGTGCTGTACTGATCAGTGTTCCGTGTTCCCGTGCTGTACTGATCAGTGTTCCGTGTTCCCGTGCTGTACTGATCAGTGTTCCGTGTTCCCGTGCTGTACTGATCAGTGTTCCGTGTTCCCGTGCTGTACTGATCAGTGTTCCGTGTACCCGTGCTGTACTGATCAGTGTTCCGTGTTCCCGTGCTGTACTGATCAGAGTTTCATATTACCCGTGCTGTACTGAACAGTGTTCCGTGTTCCCGTGCTGTACTGATCAGTGTTCCGTGTTCCCGTGCTATTGTGATCAGTGTTCCTTCTTCCCGTGCTGTACTGATCAGTGTTGCGTGTTTCCACGCTGTACTGATCAGTGTTCCGTGTTCCCGTGCTGTACTGATCAGTGTTCCATGTTCCCGTGGTATACTGATCAGTGCTCCCTGTTCCCCGTGCTGCAATTTTCAGTATTCCCTGTTCCCGTGCTGTACTGATCAGTGTCCCGTGTTTCTGTGGATTACTGTTCTGTGCTCTCTGTTCGGGTGCTGTACAGATCAGTGTTCCATGTTCCCGTGCTGCATTGATCAGTATTCGGTGTACCTGTGCTGTCCTAATCAGTGCTCCATGTTCCTGTACTGTACCGATCAGTGTTTCGTGTTCCCGTGCTGTACTGATCAGTGTTCCGTGTTTCCGTGCTGTACTGATCAGTGTTCCGTGTTCCCGTGCTGTACTGATCAGTGTTCCGTGTTCCCGTGCTGTACTGATCAGTGTTCCGTGTTCCCGTGCTGTACTGATCAGTGTTCCGTGTTCCCGTGCTGTACTGATCAGTGTTCCGTGTTCCCGTGCTGTACTGATCAGTGTTCGGTGTTTCTGTGGATTACTGTTCTGTGCTCTCTGTTCGGGTGCTGTACAGATCAGTGTTCCATGTTCCCGTGCTGCATTGATCAGTATTCGGTGTACCTGTGCTGTCCTAATCAGTGCTCCATGTTCCTGTACTGTACCGATCAGCGTTCCGTGTTCCCGTGCTGTACTGATCAGTGTTCCGTGTTCCCGTGCTGTACTGATCAGTGTTCCGTGTTCCCGTGCTGTACTGATCAGTGTTCCGTGTTCCCGTGCTGTACTGATCAGTGTTCATGTTCCGTCTGTACTGATCAGTGGACCGTGTTCCCGTGCTGTACTGATCAGTGTTCCGTGTTCCCGTGCTGTACTGATCAGTGTTCCGTGTTCCCGTGCTGTACTGATCAGTGTTCCGTGTTCCCGTGCTGTACTGATCAGTGTTCCGTGTTCCCGTGCTGTACTGATCAGTGTTCCGTGTTCCCGTGCTGTACTGATCAGTGTTCCGTGTTCCCGTGCTGTACTGATCAGTGTTCCGTGTTCCCGTGCTGTACTGATCAGTGTTCCGTGTTCCCGTGCTGTACTGATCAGTGTTCCGTGTTCCCGTGCTGTACTGATCAGTGTTCCGTGTTCCCGTGCTGTACTGATCAGTGTTCCGTGTTCCCGTGCTGTACTGATCAGTGTTCCGTGTTCCCGTGCTGTACTGATCAGTGTTCCGTGTTCCCGTGCTATCCTGATCTGTGTTCCGTGTTCCCGAGCTGTACTCATCAGTGTTCCCTGTTACCGTGCTGTACTGATCAGTGTTCCGTGTTCCCGTGCTGTACTGATCAGTATTCGGTGTACCTGTGCTGTCCTAATCAGTGCTCCATGTTCCTGTACTGTACCGATCAGTGTTTCGTGTTCCCGTGCTGTACTGATCAGTGTTCCGTGTTCCCGTGCTGTACGGATCAGTGTTCCATGTTCCCGTGCTGTACTGATCAGTGTTCCGTGTTCTGATGCTGTACGGACCAGTCTTCTGTGTTTCTGTGCTTTACTGTTCAGTGTGCTATGTTCAGGTGCTGTAGAGATCAGTGGACCGTGTTCCCGTGCTGTACTGATCAGTGTTCCGTGTTCCCGTGCTGTACTGATCAGTGTTCTGTGTTCCCGTGCTGTACTGATCAGTGTTCCGTGTTCCCTGCTGTGATTGTATGAGATCAGTGTTCCGTGTTCCCGTGCTGTACTGATCAGTGTTCCGTGTTCCCGTGCTGTACTGATCAGTGTTCCGTGTTCCCGTGCTGTACTGATCAGTGTTCCGTGTTCCCGTGCTGTACTGATCAGTGTTCCGTGTTCCCGTGCTGTACTGATCAGTGTTCCGTGTTCCCGTGCTGTAATGATCAGTGTTCCGTGTTCCCGTGCTGTACTGATCAGTGTTCCGTGTTCCCGTGCTGTACTGATCAGTGTTCCGTGTTCCCGTGCTGTACTGATCAGTGTTCCGTGTTCCCGTGCTGTACTGATCAGTGTTCCGTGTTCCCGTGCTGTACTGATCAGTGTTCCGTGTTCCCGTGCTGTACTGATCAGTGTTCCGTGTTCCCGTGCTGTACTGATCAGTGTTCCATGTTCCCGTGCTGTACTGATCAGTGTTCCGTGTTCCCGTGCTGTACTGATCAGTGTTCCGTGTTCCCGTGCTGTACTGATCTGTGTTCCGTGTTCCCATGTTGTACTGATCCGTGCTCCGTGTTTCCGTGCTTTACTGTACTGTGTTCTCTGTTCAGGTGCTGTACTGATCTGTGTTCCATGTTCCCGTGCTGTACTGATCTGTGTTCCATGTTCCCGTGCTGTACTGATCAGTGTTCCGTGTTCCCGTGCTGTACTGATCAGTGTTCCGTGTTCCCGTGCTGTACTGATCAGTGTTCCGTGTTCCCGTGCTGTACTGATCAGTGTTCCATGTTCCCGTGCTGTACTGATCAGTGTTCCGTGTTCCCGTGCTGTACTGATCAGTGTTCCGTGTTCCCGTGCTGTACTGATCAGTGTTCCGTGTTCCCGTGCTGTACTGATCAGTGTTCCGTGTTCCCGTGCTGTACTGATCAGTGTTCCGTGTTCCCGTGCTGTACTGATCAGTGTTCCCTGTTCCCGTGCTGTACTGATCAGTGTTCCGTGTTCCCGTGCTGTACTGATCAGTGTTCCGTGTTCCCGTGCTGTACTGATCAGTGTTCCGTGTTCCCGTGCTGTACTGATCAGTGTTCCGTGTTCCCGTGCTGTACTGATCAGTGTTCCGTGTTCCCGTGCTGTACTGATCAGTGTTCCGTGTTCCCGTGCTGTACTGATCAGTGTTCCGTGTTCCCGTGCTGTACTGATCAGTGTTCCGTGTTCCCGTGCTGTACTGATCAGTGTTCCGTGTTCCCGTGCTGTACTGATCAGTGTTCCGTGTTCCCGTGCTGTACTGATCAGTGTTCCTGTTCCCGTGCTGTACTGATCAGTGTTCCGTGTTCCCGTGCTGTACTGATCAGTGTTCCGTGTTCCCGTGCTGTACTGATCAGTGTTCCGTGTTCCCGTGCTGTACTGATCAGTGTTCCGTGTTCCCGTGCTGTACTGATCAGTGTTCCGTGTTCCCATGTTGTACTGATCCGTGCTCCGTGTTTCCGTGCTGTACTGTACTGTGTTCTCTGTTCAGGTGCTGTACTGATCAGTGTTCCGTGTTCCCGTGCTGTACTGATCAGTGTTCCGTGTTCCCGGGCTGTACTGATCAGTTTTCCGTGTTCCCGTGCTGTACTGGTCAGTGTTCCCTGTTTCGGGCTGTAGCGATCAGTGTTCCGTGTTCCCGTGGTATACTGATCAGTGTTCCGTGTTCCCGTGCTGTACTTTTCAGTGTCCCGTGTTCCCGTGTTGCACTGATCAGTTTTCCCTGTTCCCGTGCTGTACTGATCAGTGTTCCCTGTTCCCGTGCTGTACTTTTCAGTGTCCCGTGTTCCCGTGTTGCACTGATCAGTGTTCCCTGTTCCCGTGCTGTACTGATCAGTGTTCCGTGTTCCCGTGCTGTACTGATCAGTGTTCCGTGTTCCCGTGCTGTACTGATCAGTGTTCCGTGTGCCCGTGCTATAATGATCAGTGGTCCGTGTCCCCGTGCTGTACTGATCAGTTTTCCGTGTTCCCGTGCTGTAATGATCAGTGTTCCGTGTTCCCGTGTTGTACTGATCAGTGTTCCCTGTTCCCGTGCTGTAAACATAGAAACATAGAAAATAGGTGCAGGAGTAGGTCATTCGGCCCTTCGAGCCTGCACCGCCATTCAGTATGATCATGGCTGATCATCAAACTCAGAACCCTGTACCAGCCTTCCCGCCATACCCCATGATCCCTTTAGGCACAAGGGCCATATCTAACTCCCTCTTAAATATAGCCAATGAACTGGCCTCAACTGTTTCCTGTGGCAGAGAATTCCACAGATTCACCACTCTCTGTGTGAAGAAGTTTTTCTAATCTCGGTCGTAAAAGGCTTCCCCTTTATCCTCAAACTGTGACCCCTCATTCTGGACTTCCCCAACAGCGGGAACAATCTTCTTGCATCTAGCCTATCCAATCCCTTTAGGATTTTGTACGTTTCAATCAGATCCCCCCTTATTCTTCTAAATTCCAACGTGTATAAGTCTAGTTCATCCAGTCTTTCTTCATATGAAAGTCCTACCATCCCAGGAATCAATCTGGTGAACCTTATTTGTACTTCCTCTATGGCAAGAATGTCTTTCCTCAGATTAGGGGACCAAAACTGCACACAATACTCCAGGTGTGGTCTCACCAAGGCCTTGTACAACTGCAGTAGTACCTCCCTGCTCCTTTATTCCAATCCTCTTGCTATAAATGCCAGCATACCATTCGCCTTTTTCACCGCCTGCTGTACCTGCATGCCCACTTAAAATGATTGGTGTATAATGACACCCAGGTCTCGTTGCACCTCCCCTTTTCCTAATCGGCACCCGTTCAGATAATAATCTGTTTTCCTGCTTTTGCCACCAACGTGGATGACTTCACATTTATGTACTGATCAGTGTTCCGTGTTCCCGGGTTGCACTGATCAGTGTTCCCTGTTCCCGTGCTGTATTGATCAGTGTTCCGTGCTCCCGTGCTGTACTGTTCAGTGTTCCGTGCTCCCGGGGTGTGCTGACCAGTGTTCCCTGTTCCCGTGCTGTACTGATCAGCGACCCGTGTTCCCGTGCTGTACTGATCACTGTTCAGAGTTTCGGTGCTGTATTGATTAGTGTTGCGTGTTCCCGTGCTGTACTGATCAGTGTTCCGTGTTTCCGTGCTGTAGCGATCCGTGTTCCGTGTTCCCGTGGTATACTGATCAGTGTTCCCTGTTCCCCGTGCTGTAATTTTCAGTGTTCCCTGTTCCCGTGCTGTACTGATCAGTGTTCCGTGTTCCCGTGCTGTACTGATCAGTGTTCCGTGTTCCCGTGCTGTACTGATCAGTGTTCCGTGTTCCCGTGCTGTACTGATCAGTGTTCCGTGTTCCCGTGCTGTACTGATCAGTGTTCCGTGTTCCCGTGCTGTACTGATCAGTATTCCCTGTTCCCGTGATGAACTGATCAGTGTTCCGTGTTCACGTGGTGAACTGATCAATGTTCCGTGTCTCCGTGCTGTACGGATCAGTGTCCCGTGTTCCCATGCTGAACTGATCAGTGTTCCCTGTTCCCGTGCTGTACTTTTCAGTGTCCCGTGTTCCCGTGTTGCACTGATCAGTGTTCCCTGTTCCCGTGCTGTGCTGATCAGTGTTCAATGTTCCCGTGCTGTAGTGATAAGTGTTCCGTGCCCTGTGCTGTACTGATCAGTGTTCCGTGTTCCCGTGCTGTACTGATCAGTGTTCCGTGTTCCCGTGCTGTACTGATCAGTTTTCCGTGTTCCCGTGCTGTACTGATCAGTGTTCCGTGTTCCCGTGCTGTACTGATCAGTGTTCCGTGTTCCCGTGCTGTACTGATCAGTGTTCCGTGTTCCCATGCTGTACTGATCAGTGTTCCGTGTTCCCGTGCTGTACTGATCAGTGTTCCGTGTTCCCGTGCTGTACTGATCAGTGTTCCGTGTTCCCGTGCTGTACTGATCAGTGTTCCGTGTTCCCGTGCTGTACTGATCAGTGTTCCCTGTTCCCGTGCTGTACTGATCAGTGTTCCGTGTTCCCGTGCTGTACTGATCAGTGTTCCGTGTTCCCGTGCTGTACTGATCAGTGTTCCGTGTTCCCGTGCTGTACTGATCAGTGTTCCGTGTTCCCGTGCTGTACTGATCAGTGTTCCGTGTTCCCGTGCTGTACTGATCAGTGTTCCGTGTTCCCGTGCTGTACTGATCAGTGTTCCGTGTTCCCGTGCTGTAAACAAAGAAACAAAGGAAATAGGTGCAGGAGTAGGCCATTCGGCCCTTCGAGCCTGCACCGCCATTCAGTATGATCATGGCTGATCATCAAACTCAGAACCCTGTACCAGCCTTCCCGCCATACCCCATGATCCCTTTAGCCACAAGGGCCATATCTAACTCCCTCTTAAATATAGCCAATGAACTGGTCTCAACTGTTTCCTGTGGCAGAGAATTCCACAGATTCACCACTCTCTGTGTGAAGAAGTTTATTCTAATCTCGGTCGTAAAAGGCTTCCCCTTTATCCTCAAACTGTGACCCCCACGTTCTGGACTTCCCCAACATCGGGAAAAAGCTTCTTGCATCTAGCCTACCCAATCCCTTTAGGATTTTATTCGTTTCAATCAGATCCCCCCTTAATCTTCTAAATTCCAACGAGTATAAGTCTAGTTCATCCAGTCTTTCATCATATGAAAGTCCTGCCATCCCAGGAATCAATCTGGTGAACCTTATTTGTACTGCCTCTGTGGCAAGAATGTCTTTCCTCAGATTAGGGGAACAAAACTGCACACAATACTCCAGGTGTGGTCTCACCAAGGCCTTGTACAACTGCAGTAGTACCTCCCTGCTCCTTTATTCCAATCCTCTTGCTATAAATGCCAGCATACCATTCGCCTTTTTCACCGCCTGCTGTACCTGCATGCCCACTTAAAATGACTGGTGTATAATGACACCCAGGTCTCGTTGCACCTAATCGGCACCCATTCAGATAATAATCTTTTTTCCTGCTTTTGCCACCAACGTGGATGACTTCACATTTATGTACTGATCAGTGTTCCGTGCTCCCGGGGTGTGCTGATCAGTGTTCCCTGTTCCCGTGCTGTACTGATCAGCGTCCCGTGCTCCCGTGCTGTACTTTTCAGTGTTCCGTGTTCCCGTGCTGCACTGATCAGTGTTCCCTGTTCCCGTGCTGTACTGATCAGTGTCCCGTGTAACGTGCTGTACTGATCATTGTTCAGTGTTTCCGTGCTGTATTGATTAGTGTTGCGTGTTCCCGTGCTGTACTGATCAGTGTTCCGTGTTCCCGTGCTGTACTGATCAGTGTTCCGTGTTCCCGTGGTATACTGATCAGTGTTCCCTGTTCCCCGTGCTGCAATTTTCAGTATTCCCTGTTCCCGTGCTTTACTGATCAGTGTCCCGTGTTACGTGCTGTACTGATCAGTGTTCCGTGTTCCCGTGCTGTACTGATCAGTGTTCCGTGTTCCCGTGCTGTACTGATCAGTGTTCCCTGTTCCCGTGCTGTACTGATCAGTGGTCCGTGTTCCCGTGCTGTATTGATCAGTGTTCCCCGTTCACATGCTGAACTGATCAGTGCTCCGTGTTTCCGTGCTGTACTGATTAGTGTTCCGTGTCTCCGTTCTGTACGGATCAGTGTTCCGTGTTCCCGAGCTGAACTGCTCAGTGTTCCATGTTCCCGTGCTGTACTTTTCAGTGTCCCGTGTTCCCGTGTTGCACTGATCAGTGTTCCCTGTTCCCGTGCTGTGCTGATCAGTGTTCAATGTTCCCGTGCTGTAGTGATAAGTGTTCCGTGCCCCGTGCTGTAATGATCAGTGTTCCGTGTTCCCGTGATGAACTGATCAGTGTTCCGTGTTCCCGTGCTGTACTGATCAGTGTTCCGTGTTCCCGTGCTGTACTGATCAGTGTTCCGTGTTCCCGTGCTGTACTGATCAGTGTTCCGTGTTCCCGTGCTGTACTGATCAGTTTTCCGTGTTCCCGTGCTGTACTGATCAGTGTTCCGTGTTTCCGTGCTGTACTGATCAGTTTTCCGTGTTCCCGTGCTGTACTGATCAGTGTTCCGTGTTCCCGTGCTGTACTGATCAGTGTTCCGTGTTCCCGTGCTGTACTGATCAGTGTTCCGTGTTCCCGTGCTGTACTGATCAGTGTTCCGTGTTCCCGTGCTGTACTGATCAGTGTTCCCTGTTTCCCGTGCTGTACTGATCAGTGTTCCGTGTTCCCGTGCTGTACTGATCAGTGTTCCGTGTTCCCGTGCTGTACTGATCAGTTTTCCGTGTTCCCGTGCTGTACTGGTCAGTGTTCCCTTTTTCGGGCTGTAGCGATCAGTGTTCCGTGTTCCCGTGGTATACTGATCAGTGTTCCCTGTTCCCCGTGCTGCAATTTTCAGTATTCCCTGTTCCCGTGCTGTTCCGATCAGTGTTCCCTTTTTCCGTGCTGTCTTGGTCGGTGTTCTGTGTTCCCCTGCTGTACTGATCAGTGTTCCCTGTTCCCGTACTGTACTGTTCAGCGTTCTGTGTTCCCGTTCTGTATTGATCAGTGCTCCATGATCCTCTGCTGTACTGATCACTGTTCGGTGTTCCCGTGCTGTACTGATCAGTGTTCCATGTTCCCGTGCTGTAGTGATCAGTGTTCCATGTTCCCCTGCTGTACTGATCAGTGTTCCGTGTTCCCGTGCTGTACTGATCAGTGTTCCGTGTTCCCGTGCTGTACTGATCAGTGTTCCGTGTTCCCGTGCTGTACTGATCAGTGTTCCGTGTTCCCGGGCTGTACTGATCAGTGTTCCGTGTTCCCGTGCTGTACTGATCAGTGTTCCGTGTTCCCGTGCTGTACTGGTCAGTGTTCCGTGTTCCCGTGCTGTATTGATTCGTGTTCCCTGTTCTCCGTGCTATACTGATCAGTGTTCCCTGTTCCCCGGGCTGTACTTTTCAGGGTCCCGTGTTTCCGTGTTGCACTGAGAGTGTTCCCTGTTCCCGTGCTGTAATGACCAGTGTTCCGTGTCCCCGTGCTGTAATGATCAGTGGTCCGTGTCCCCGTGCTGTAATGATCAGTGTTCCGTGTCCCCGTGTTGTAATGATCAGTGGTCCGTGTCCCCGTGCTGTAATGATCAGTGTTCCGTGTTCCCGTGTTACACTGATCAGTGTTCCGTGTTCCCGTGTTACACTGATCAGTGTTCCCTGTTCCCGTGCTGTAAACATAGAAACATAGAAAATAGGTGCAGGAGTAGGTCATTCGACCCTTCGAGCCTGCACCGCCATTCAGTATGATCATGGCTGATCATCCAACTCAGAACCCTGTACCAGCCTTCCCTCTATACCCCATGATCCCTTTAGCCACAAGGGCCATATCTAACTCCCTCTTAAATATAGCCAATGAACTGGCCTCAACTGTTTCCTGTGGCAGAGAATTCCACAGATTCACCACTCTCTGTGTGAAGAAGTTTTTCCTAATCTCGTTCCTAAAAGGCTTCCCCTTTATCCTCAAACTGTGACCCCACGTTCTGGACTTCCCCAACATCGGGAAAAAGCTTCTTGCATCTAGCCTACCCAATCCCTTTAGGATTTTATTCGTTTCAATCAGATGCCCCCTTAATCTTCTAAATTCCAACGAGTATAAGTCTAGTTCATCCAGTCTTTCATCATATGAAAGTCCTGCCATCCCAGGAATCAATCTGGTGAACCTTATTTGTACTGCCTCTGTGGCAAGAATGTCTTTCCTCAGATTAGGGGAACAAAACTGCACACAATACTCCAGGTGTGGTCTCACCAAGGCCTTGTACAACTGCAGTAGTACCTCCCTGCTCCTGTACTCGAATCCTCTTGCTATAAATGCCAGCATACCATTCGCCTTTTTCACCGCCTGCTGTACCTGCATGCCCACTTAAAATGACTGGTGTATAATGACACCCAGGTCTCGTTGCACCTAATCGGCACCCATTCAGATAATAATCTTTTTTCCTGCTTTTGCCACCAACGTGGATGACTTCACATTTATGTACTGATCAGTGTCCCGTGTTCCCGTGTTGCACTGATCCGTGTTCCCTGTTCCCGTGCTGTAT
The DNA here is from genome assembly GCF_963921235.1 of Mobula hypostoma. Lineage (NCBI taxonomy): Eukaryota > Metazoa > Chordata > Chondrichthyes > Myliobatiformes > Myliobatidae > Mobula > Mobula hypostoma. The sequence continues at coordinate 67,333,525 of NC_086113.1, read as the reverse complement.
TGATCAGTGTTCCGTGCTCCCGTGCTGTACTGATCAGTGTTCCGTGCTCCCGGGGTGTGCTGACCAGTGTTCCCTGTTCCCGTGCTGTACTGATCAGCGTCCCGTGTTCCCGTGCTGTACTGATCACTGTTCAGAGTTTCGGTGCTGTATTGATTAGTGTTGCGTGTTCCCGTGCTGTACTGATCAGTGTTCCGTGTTCCCGTGCTGTACTGATCAGTGTTCCGTGTTCCCGTGGTATACTGATCAGAGTTGCCTGATCCCCGTGCTGTAATTTGCAGTGTTGCGTGTTCCCGTGCTGTTTTGATCAGTGTTCCGTGTCTCCGTGCTGTACTGATCAGTGCTCCGTGTTCCCGTGCTGTACTGATCAGTGTTCCGTGTTCACGTGGTATACTGATCAGAGTTGCCTGTTCCCGTGCTGTACTGATCAGTGGTCCGTTTTCCCGTGCTGTATTGATCAGTGTTCCCCGTTCACATGCTGAACTGATCAGTGCTCCGTGTTCCCGCGCTGTACTGATCAGTGTCCGTGTCTCCGTGCTGTTCGGATCAGTGTCCCGTGTTCCCATGCTGAACTGATCAGTGTTCCCTGTTCCCGTGCTGTACTTTTCAGTGTCCCGTGTTCCCGTGTTGCATTGATCAGTGTTCCCTGTTCCCGTGCTGTACTGATCAGTGTTCAATGTTCCCGTGCTGTACTGATCAGTGTTCCGTGCCCCGTGCTGTAATGATCAGTGTTCCGTGTTCCCATGCTGTACTGATCAGTGTTCCGTGTTCCCGTGATGAACTGAGCAGTTTTCCGTGTTCCCGTGCTGTACTGATCAGTGTTCCGTGTTCCCATGCTGTACTGATCAGTGTTCCGTGTTCCCGTGATGAACTGATCAGTGTTCCGTGTTCCCATGCTGTACTGATCAGTGTTCCGTGTTCCCGTGCTGTACTGATCAGTGTTCCGTGTTCCCGTGCTGTACTGATCAGTGTTCCGTGTTCCCGTGCTGTACTGATCAGTGTTCCGTGCTCCCGTGCTGTACTGACCAGTGTCCCGTGTTCCCGTGTTGCATTGATCAGTGTTCCGTTTTCCGGGGCTCTACCGATTAGTGTTCCCTGTTCCCGTGCTGTATTGATCAGTGTTCCGTGTTCCCGTGCTATACTGATCAGTGTTCTGTGCTCCCCGGTGTGCTGACCAGTGTTCCGAGTTCCCTTGCGGTACTGATCAGTGTTCCGTGTTTCCGTGCTGTAGCGGTCAGTGTTCCGTGTTCCCGTGGTACACTGATTAGTGTTCCCTGTTCTCCGTGCTATACTGTTCAGTGTTACCTTTTCCCATGCTGATCTGATCAGTGCTCCGTGTTCCCGTGCTGTACTGATCAGTGTTCCGTGTTCCCGAGCTGAACTGATCAGTGTTCCATGTTCCCAGTGCTGTACTTTTCAGTGTCCCGTGTTCCCGTGTTGCACTGATCCGTGTTCCCGTGTTGCACTGATCCGTGTTCCCTGTTCCCGTGTTGCACTGATCAGTGTTCCCTGTTCCCACTTTTCAGTGTCCCGTGTTCCCGTGCTGCACTGATCAGTGTTACCTGTTCCCGTGCTGTAATGATCAGTGGTCCGTGTTCCCGTGCTGTACTGATCAGTGTTCCGTGTTTCCGTGCTGTACTGATCAGTGTTCCGTGTTCCCGGGCTGTACTGATCAGTGTTCCGTGTTCCCGGGCTGTACTGATCAGTGTTCCGTGTTCCCGGCTGTACTGAACAGTGTTCCGTGTTCCCGTGCTGTACTGATCAGCGGTCCGTGTTTCCGTGCTGTATTGATCAGTGTTCCCCGTTCACATGCTGAACTGATCAGTGTTCCGTGTTCCCGTTCTGTACTGATCAGTATTCAATGTTCCCGTGCTTTACTGATCAGTGCTCCGTGTCCCTGTGCTGTTTTGATCAGTGCTCCGTGTTCCCGTGTTGTGGTGATCAGTGTTCTGTGTTCCCGGCTGTACTGATCAGTGTTCCGTGTTCCCGTGTTGTTGTGATCAGTGTTCTGTGTTCCCGGCTGTACTGATCAGTGTCCCGTGTTCCCGTGTTTACTGATCCGTGTTCCGTGTTCCCGTGCTGTACTGATCAGTATTCAATGTTCCCGTGCTTTACTGATCAGTGTTCCGTGTCCCCGCGCTGTACTGATCAGTGTTCCGTATTCACGTGGTATACTGATCAGAGTTACCTACTCCCCGTGCTGTAATTTTCAGTGTTCCCTGTTCCCGTGCTGTACTGATCATTAGTCCGTTTTCCCGTGCTGTATTGATCAGTGTTCCCCGTTCACATGCTGTACTGATCAGTGTCCCGTGTTCCCATGCTGAACTGATCAGTGTTCCCTGTTCCCGTGCTGTACTTTTCAGTGTCCCGTGTTCCCATGCTGAACTGATCAGTGTTCCGTGTTCCCGTGCTGTAATGATCAGTGTTCCGTGTTCCCAGGCTGTACTGATCAGTGTTCCGTGTTCCCGTGCTGTAAACATAGAAACATAGAAAATAGGTGCAGGAGTAGGCCATTCGGCCCTTCGAGCCTGCACCGCCATTTATTATGATCATGGCTGATCATCCAACTCAGAACCCCGCCTTCCCTCCATACCCCCTGACCCCCATAGCCACAAGGGCCATATCTAACTTCCTTTTAAACATAGCTAATGAACTGGCCTCAACAGTTTGCTGTGGCAGAGAATTCCACAGATTCACCACTCTCTGTGTGAAGAAGTTTTTCCTAATCTCGGTCCTAAAAGGCTTCCCCTCTATCCTCAAACTGTGACCCCTCGTTCTGGACCTCCCCAACATCGGGAACAATCTTCCCCCATCTAGCCTGTCCAATCCCTTTAGGATCTTATACGTTTCAATCAGATCCCCCCTCAATCTTCTAAATTCCAACGAGTACAAGCCCAGTTCATCCAGTCTTTATTCATATGAAAGACCTGCCATCCCAGGAATCAATCTGGTGAACCTTCTTTGTACTCCCTCTATGGCAAAGATGTCTTTCCTCAGATTAGGGGACCAAAACTGCACACAATACTCCAGGTGTGGTCTCACCAAGGCCTTGTACAACTGCAGTAGTACATCCCTGCTCCTGTACTCGAATCCTCTCGCTATAAATGCCAGCATACCGTTCGCCTTTTTCACCGCCTGCTGTACCTGCATGCCCACTTTCAATGACTGGTGTATAATGACACCCAGGTCTGGTTGCACCTCCCCTTTTCCTAATCAGCCACCATTCAGATAATAATCTGTTTTCCTGCTTTTGCCACCAACGTGGATAACTTCACATTTATGCACTGATCAGTGTTCCGTTTTCCGGGGCTGTACCAATCAGTGTTCCCTGTTCCCGTGCTGTACTGATCAGTCGTCCGGGTTCCCGTGCTGTATTGATCAGCGTTCAGTGTTTCCGTGCTGTATTGATCAGTGTTCCGTGCTCCCGTGCTGTACTGACCAGTGTCCCGTGTTCCCGTGTTGTATTGATCAGTGTTCCGTTTTCCGGGGCTCTACCGATTAGTGTTCCCTGTTCCCGTGCTGTATTGGTCAGTGTTCCGTGTTCCCGTGCTATACTGATCAGTGTTCTGTGCTCCCGGGGTGTGCTGACCAGTGTTCCGTGTTCCCGTGCTGTACTGATCAGTGTTTCGTGTTCCCGTGCTGTACTGATCAGTGTTCCGTGTTTCCGTGCTGTAGCGGTCAGTGTTCCGTGTTCCCGTGGTACACTGATTAGTGTTCCCTGTTCTCCGTGCTATACTGTTCAGTGTTACCTTTTCCCATGCTGATCTGATCAGTGTTCCGTGTTCCCGTTCTGTACGGATCAGTGTTCCGTGTTCCCGAGCTGAACTGCTCAGTGTTCCATGTTCCCGTGCTGTACTTTTCAGTGTCCCGTGTTCCCGTGTTGCACTGATCCGTGTTCCCTGCTCCCGTGCTGTGCTGATCAGTGTTCCTTGTTCCCGTGCTGTACTGAACAGTGTTCCGTGTTCCCGTGCTGTACTGATCAGTGTTCCGTGTTCCCGTGGTACACTGATTAGTGTTCCCTGTTCTCCATGCTATACTGTTCAGTGTTCCCTTTTCCCATGCTGATTTGATCAATGTTCCGTGTCTCCGTGCTGTACGGATCAGTGTTCCGTGTTCCCGAGCTGAACTGATCAGTGTTCCATGTTCCCGTGCTGTACTTTTCAGTGTCCCGTGTTCCCGTGTGGCACTGATCCGTGTTCCCGTGTTGCACTGATCCGTGTTCCCTGTTCCCGTGCTGTACTGATCAGTGTTCCGTGTTCCCGTGCTGTACTGATCAGTGTTCCCTGTTCCCCGTGCTGTACTTTTCAGTGTCCCTTGTTCCCGTGTTGCACTGATCAGTGTTCCCTGTTCCCACTTTTCAGTGTCCCGTGTTCCCGTGTTGCACTGATCAGTGTTACCTGTTCCCGTGCTGTAATGATCAGTGGTCCGTGTTCCCGGGCTGTACTGATCAATGTTCCGTGTTTCCGTGCTGTACTGATCAGTGTTCCGTGTTCCCGTGCTGTACTGATCAGTGTTCCGTGTTTCCGTGCTGTACTGATCAGTGTTCCGTGTTTCCGTGCTGTACTGATCAGTGTTCCGTGTTCCCGGGCTGTACTGATCAGTGTTCCGTGTTCCCGTGCTGTACTGATCAGTGTTGCGTGTTCCCGTGCTGTACTGATCAGTGTTCCGTGTTCCCGTGCTGTACTGATCAGTGGTCCGTGTTCCCGTGCTGTATTGATCAGTGTTCCCCGTTCACATGCTGAACTGATCAGTGTTCCGTGTTCCCGTTCTGTACTGATCAGTATTCAATGTTCCCGTGCTTTACTGATCAGTGCTCCGTGTCCCTGTGCTGTTTTGATCAGTGCTCCGTGTTCCCGTGTTGTGGTGATCAGTGTTCTGTGTTCCCGGCTGTACTGATCAGTGTTCCGTGTTCCCGTGTTGTTGTGATCAGTGTTCTGTGTTCCCGGCTGTACTGATCAGTGTCCCGTGTTCCCCGTGCTGTAATTTTCAGTGTTCCCTGTTCCCGTGCTGTACTGATCAGTATTCAATGTTCCCGTGCTTTACTGATCAGTGTTCCGTGTCCCCGTGCTGTTTTGATCAGTGTTCCGTGTTCCCGTGTTGTAGTGATCAGTGTTCCGTGTTCCCGTGTTGTAGTGATCAGTGTCCCGTGTTCCCGGCTGTACTGATCAGTGTTCCGTGTTCCCGTGTTGTACTGATCAATGTTCCGTGTCCCCGTGCTATACTGATCAGTGTCCCGTGTTCCCGTGCTGTACTGATCAGTGTTCCGTGTTCCCGTGCTGTATTGATCAGTGTTCCCCGTTCACATGCTGAACTGATCAGTGTTCCGTGTTCCCGTTCTTTACTGATCAGTTTTCAATGTTCCCGTGCTTTACTGATCAGTGTTCCGTGTCCCCGTGCTGTTTTGATCAGTGTTCCGTGTTCCCGTGTTGTAGTGATCAGTGTCCCGTGTTCCCGTGTTGTAGTGATCAGTGTTCCGTGGTCCCGTCCTCTAATGATCATTGTTCCCTGTTGCCTTGCTGTTTTGATCAGGGTTCCTTGTTCCCCTCCTGTGCAGATTCGCGTTCCATTTTGCGGTGCTCTGTGGATCAGTGTTGTGTGTTCTGCAGCTGCACTGTTCAATGTTCCTTCTTCCCTTCCTATACTGATCAATCATCCTTGTCCCGTGCTGTACCGTCTGTATATGTGCGCCAACTGCCCCATCCTCCGCTTCTTCAGTTCAGCTCTCAAATATTTTTAAATTCCTCGCGAAAGGCATTCACAAACCTCTTTTGCAGGCTATTAGTTCCTCTCTATTTCAGCAGCACCCCGTCACACTTGTACAGGTCACCCCTTTCAGTGGTCTAAGGACTTGAAGTCTGCCCGTTTTCCCATCTCCTCAGCCGCTGATTCATCTGTGCTTTCCTCCGGTTATGGCGTTCGCTATCTCGTCGCAGCCGGAGTAATTTTGAGATCACCACCTCAGATGTCCTGCTCCTCAGCCTTCTTCCGCACTCCCTCAACTTACTGCGCAAGACCTCTACCCCTCTCCTGTTTATTTCATTGGCAGCACTATGTAGTGTGACTTTCGGCTGCTCACCCTCCGCTTCAAACCGCTCAGAGACTTCCTGGAACCTCATACCCAGGAGACAACACATTATCCTGGCATCTCTTTCGCTGCGCCGAATTTCCTCTCTGTCTCCCGCACTGGCGAGTCCCCTTTCTGACTATTTCTCCACCTGACTTCACTCTCCTTTTCTGAGGCTCGGAGCCAACCACAGTGCTATTGGTCTGGCAGCTGCTGCATTGCCCAGATAGGGCATTCCCCCTCATCAGTACCCAAAGGGATAAATCTGCCACTGAGGGGAATGGCCACGGGGGAGTCTGCACTGTCTTGTTTCTCCCTCTACCTCTCTCGATGTTCACCCATCTGGTCCGCGAGTTTTCACTCTGGGTGTAACCACCCGCTCATCAACTGCTCTGCCACCCAGGTGATCCTTAGTTCATCCAGCTCCTGCTCCTGAATGGGGTCTTTCAGGAGCTGGAGTTGGCTGCACTTCCCGCGGGTGTAGCCATCAGGTTCCACGAATTCCCACATCCTGCAGGAGGAGCACTCCACTGCCAAATCCGCCATCCTGTCTACACTGTCCAATGGGCAAGCAGGACCAAATCAGCAATAACGAAACAACCCTTCTTACCCGTTTCTTTGGCCTCAGCCTCTTGACTCTGACTCCAACCCCACTCTGACGATGACCGTTCCGCTAGACCCTATCTCTCTTTTATGGTTTAAAAATATGAAAAAAGACACGCAAAGAAAGAAAAAAATCATCGCGTTTGGTGGCGCTCAGCCTGCCTTCTGCTGCCGCTGATACCGCTGGCTCTTCCCACGCCTGCGCACATAGTGGCGACACACTTCACAAATTCCTCCACATACCCGATACCTTTTATTTGCGTTAATATGTGCTGCCACAGCCAATTTCCCCACGGGAGACCTTCAGTGGGCCTGGCGTATAATGCCGCCCAAGTAGCAGGGGACTCCGCTGTTTGGTACATCGCAGTGCGAAGCTCAGGGACCTTCTAATCAGGTAGCTCAAGAAACAACCCTCCAGGGGTGCAGTGGAAAACAGCGTTTAACTTTCGAAGGGCCTACCGGCCTAACCGATTTACAGGTGAAATATTAGCAATGGCCAAAGTGTCCTACATCTTCCTCCCATTTATTTTAACCTCCACGGAATCAGACGCCGAGTCGACGATTGGAACTCCCTCAATGACCTTTCCTAACCTTTTGGGATTGCCACTGAAAGAAAGGCTTACATTCGATAAGGTGGCGCCAGAATTAATCAGCGCAGATACTCTTGTTGTTACTTCGATGTCCAGGAGGGGGTCCTCTCGGATTTCCCGACGGCCTGATCATAGCCGCTTGTATTGTCCCCGCTTGGCTGCCCTATTGGTGTCCGAAGGAAGTGTAGAAAGAGGGGACATGGGCCAAAGATTGCAGCTCTGCAATCACAGAGAAGCGTAGTGTCCTGGCCGCTACTATGCTTCTCTGTGATTGCAGAGCTACAATCTTTGGCCCATGTCCCCTCTTTCTACACTTTCTGCAATCATTAGCCCAGTGCCCTCTTCTTCATCACCATCTGCACTGATTCTGCAACCTCTTTTTCGGTTCTTGCTCGGGACCCAAACTCTGTCTCCTGACTACCGGTTCTCCGCGCAAATTGTCCCTTTTCCAGATTCCCTTAGCGAGTCGATTGCGCTCCATATTAATCAGAATTTCGGTCACCTGGGGCCAGGTCTTGGTCTGCCAATTGAGATGAGTTAACTTAAAGGAGTGGGCAGTCTCGGGTCTGAGGCAGTTTAGAAAAATCTACACTGCGAGGCCATTCTGATCGTCTGGGGATATACCGGCTTTGGACTCCTAAGTATCCTTAAAACAAGCTTTAAAGTCCGCGAGGGATTCCCCTTTCTTCTGTAGATATCGGGTCACCTCGTCACAACCCGTGTAGTCGGGCTGGCATTAAAACGGGTTCCCTTACCTCAGCGACACACCGCGCCTTGGCTTGTTTTACATGCCCACCGCCCCCACCCCCCGTGGTTCCCAGTCACCTTCGGGGATCTGTCTGGGAAGGATGAAGCTACTCTCTGTCCCTGCCCAAGGAGTTCCGTATATGACCCCGAGGAGCAGTGAAATCTGTACATAACCCCGAGGAGCAGTAAATCTGGAAAATCTGGCAAGTCTGTGTGAGCCAATTGTGGAACGTCACTGGTTTTCTTAGCAGGTCGGGGTATCACTAACCAGATTCTGTACTCCCGCCGGGGTCCAGGGGCTAGAATTGGGATTTCTCTCAATGTTATTCGGGGAAACTGACTGATATCTTCCCCGGCAGAGCTACCTTATTCCCTTTGACTTTGCTGTCTGTCGCCGGCTAATAGGTGTTAATTCGGGGAACCGTTCCGCGCCCCTCCCGCCCGGAGCGCGGAAATAGTAGCCGACGCAGAATGGTTGGACGGCTGCAGCTACTTCAACGACCTCTGAGAGGTTTTGAGATGGATCATACGGGGAAGGCGAAGGAGCAGCTCTGGGTGCAGACCATTAGCTGGTCCCGAAGCGCGGCCGCCGGAATTTGTTAGAAGTAGGTTCTTCGGCTGATTTCGCTTGGCCACTTCTTCCCATTTATTAATATATAATCGAGGTCCCAAGTGAGATCCCAGCTACCTAAATCAGTCGTCTCCTTCCGGTATTTTATTTTTGCCTTGTCGAAACAGCCTGCATTAGGCCAATCCCCTTGTCTCCAACCGCACAAATCACTAGAAAATGTAACCGAGTACCTGCTGTCCACTGTTTCCAATCAAACCTTTTCGGCGGACAATCCGGATGAACCAGCCGGTCGCCCAGCAATTTCTTTGTCTTCTTGCACTTTTCGATTTTTCTTCATCGTGGTGTCGTTTACCGGGATTTTCGTTCAAGGGTCTCTGGGACGTCGCTCGTGAGGCGCCGTTGTCATCGGTTTACCTGGAGACTTACTTACCAGGACGGTACCCATTTTTTTTTTCAGTCTTAAATCTTACTTAACAGATGTTAATATATTCCCGCGCCCCAGTTATCACCTAGTACAATCAGCTGATTATGACAGCAAGCATCTGGGTCCCAAAAAGGATCGGATTTATTTTAATGCCATTTTAAATTTCAAGGTGTCATCTCCCTTCTCCCAGTTCCCGTCTTGTTCTTACCGGAACGCAGGAACACTGGTCACAGACAGATAAGGGACACAACCTTGTCTGAGACAGTCCCTGTGAGTCTTGAATCCCGACTTTCAGGGCAATCTCACGGGCGGCCTCTTTCACTTCCGATGGCCCAATTTCTCGGTCAGGGTTTCGCTATATCCCGTTTAAAGGGATCCCATCCGCATTGCCAATATTGTCAGGGCAAATCAAATAACATTCAGACTCAACTATTGATATTGTCAGCCAATTCAAACCAACACTCGGATCCAGTGATAGAGACATAACGTAAAGATCTTTACTCCTCATGTATGTGGAGGCTGTAAGAAATAAAGTCAATTCCATTCAGCTATTCACTTGCTTTTATTTCAGCGGCCGCGTCGGAATCATCTCTCAGAGAGCGGCGATTCTGAATTATACTGCTATCTCCTAAGACAGCTCCAGACTTCAAGTCAAGGTTTCTCGATAGGTAAACAGACGCAGCAATCCAAGCATTAGTGAGACTGAATAAAGTAGCTTCTCAACACAAGCCCTGCAGCTGGGGGAGAGTTCCTCCAGCGTGTTGTGTCCACGGATGCTGCCCGACCTGCTGAGTTCCTCCAGCGTGTTGTGAGGGTGGCTGGCAATCAGCTCAGCGTCTTGCTGATGTTTTAATAATACCTACTCGGTTTTCCACAATCACTTTTACCTTATTGATATTTTCTGTTTCCTTCTACTAGAACATTTAGCAGTGACAAACTATCATTAACCCTCTAAATTCCCTCACAGGTACAATCCAGAGGTGTTACAGAATGATCCCAGGAAGGTCTCCAGTTACAGTCTGTTTCTAGGGAACTGAGTGGTGGTAAATCCATGATCTGGGCAAAGCTTTCCATGAATCAAGGCACTCTATGGACAACCATAGACAGTGAGTGGGTCAGCATGCTGTCCACTTCTCAGTACAGTACCGACTTCTGTAGCAGAGAACAGAAAAACAATTTGTTCACTCATTAAGATTTAATAGGAGAAACCTTAAGCCTTTTATAATCATGTTTACAGGATTGATCACCATCTTTCACAGACTCATCGGGATGTACCGCACAGAAACAGGACCTTTGGGACAACTCATCCACACTGGCCCAGGTACCTTCTTGAGCTCCTCCCAATTACCTTCATTTGCCCCATATCCCTCTAGAACTTTCCTAGCTGTGGACCTGTCCAAACGCCTTTTAGATGCCTCCGAAAACTTATTCCATCTACATACCCTGTGTGAAAAGTTGCCTCTCAGGTCCCTTTTAAATCTTCCTCCTCGCATTTTAAACCTACACCCACTAAAAATAAAAGCCAAAGGGAGGTCATATAATAGAGCAAAAAATAATGGAAAGTTCGATGATTGGGAAGCTTTTAAAAAGTTACAGAAGGCAACAAATAACATCATTAAGAAGTTAACGAAGGAATGCAAATGTAAGCTAGCCAATAATATTCAAGAGGATACCAAACATTTCTTCAGATACACAAAGTGTAAAAGAGAAGCGAGATTGGATATCAGATCGCTGGAAAACGATGCTGGAGAGATAGTGATAGGGGACAAGGAAATAGACTAGTAGGATGTTCCAGATGTCAGAGATCATGAAGGGTGTGAAGTTACCATTAATATTGAGAAGGTTCTCAGGAAACTGAAAGGTCTGCAGGTAGTTAAGTCCCCCGGACCAGATAATGTACACCTTAGGGCTCTGAAAGAGGGGGCTTAAGAGATTGTGGAGGCATTAGTAATGATCTTTCAAGAATCATTCTGGAATAATTCTGGAAGACTGGAAAATTGCAAATGTCACTCCACTCTTCAAAGATGGAGCGAGGCAGAAGGAAGGAAACTATAGACCCGTTAGTCTGACCTCAGTGGATGGGAAGATGTTGGAATCGATTATTAAGGATGAGGTCTCAGGGTATTTGGAGGCAAGTAATAAAATTGGCCATAGTCAGCATAGTTTCCTCAAGGGAAATCTTGTCTGTTGGAATTCTTTGAAGAAATAACAAGCAGGATAGAAAAAGGAGAATCAGTTGATGTTGTGTACTTGGATTTATCAGAAGGACTTTGACAAGGTGCCACACACGAGGCTGCTTAACAAGCTAAGAACCCATGGTATTACAGGAAAGATTCTGGCATGTGTAAAGCAGTGGATGATTGGCAGAAGGCAAAGAGTGGGAATAAAGGGAGTGTTTCCAGGTTAGCTGCCAGTGACTAGTGGTGTTCCACAAGGGTCTATGTTAGGACTGATTCTTTTTATGTTATATGCCAATAATTTGGAGGATAGAATTAATGGTCTTCTTGCAAAGTTGGTAGATGATGTGGAGATAGGTGGAGGGCCAGGTAACTTAGAGGAAATAGAGAGGCTACAGAAGGACTTCCACAGATTTGACTCTATTAGCACCCCTGGCAGTGCACTCCACGCACCCCACACGTGTCATGGTCCGGTCCGTGAAATCCGCATTACAGTTCACGTTCCGGTCTGTAGACTCAGGACTCCGGGAATTCCAGCTGTCCCTTGTTTTGATTGAGTTAATCATTGGCAACTGATTCCCATCTTGGGGCTTGGAATATAAATAGCCTTGGGGTTGAGTGTGGGCTGCTGGTTTGCCTTGTCAAGATCCCCTGGGAGCAGCCTGCCAGTGGAAGGCTAGAGCGGCCTCTTGCCATCTTTAGACCATGATGGAGAACCATCGCTTCATGGAGCCTTACCGTCGGTAGTCGGAGCTGTCTTTGTGGTATGGATTCGGCTGTTTCCCGGGCCAGCTGAGTGGCTGCCAGCCACTCCGAGCTAGGTAGAGATCCGACTGTTTCCGTAGCCAGCTGAGGGTGCTGGCCATACTGAGACTCAGAGCACCTATTTTCTATGTTTCTATGTTTCTACCCTGGAGCAGAGATGGAACTGTCTGTTGTTCTTCGGTGTTTGTCCTTCTTGTCCTCGCCTCCGTGACGTAAGCCAGGCCGTTTTGCCGTTGCCCTGCGGGGGAGCTGTCTTGTCTTGTCCTCGCCTCTGTTGGGTAAGTCCGGCCGTTCTGCTGTTACCCAACAGGTGGACCTGTCCCACCTTGGTGTGGGGATAAAGTTGAGTACCGGCTTGTCTATGGATGAGTCCCGGCTCTATGTCTAGGTACTGTCCTATCTCATGTTGGTGTCGTGTTAAAGATCAGTCCCAGCTTTTCAAAGGATAAGCCACGGCTCTATGTTGATGTGCAGTTCCTAGTCTGTCTCCGAGCTCCAGCTTCCGACTTATCAGCCTGCAGCTTCAAGATCCAAGACCTCAGAGTGTCTCCAAGCTCAAGCCTCAAGACCCCAAGCCTGCAGTCATGTCATATCCATGCCTGGTTCTGGGGCCCGAGCCCGAGGCAAGACCCAGGTTGTGGGACCTTGCCCAGTCTCTGGCTCGGGGTTCGAGTCCAAGTCTGCGTTCTTGTCCCTGCTCCTTGTCTGTAACCTGTCAAGTCCCTACTCTAGTCAAGTCCTGTTCCTTATACTTCAGTGTCTGTGTCTTGCATCTGGGTCTGCCATCAATGCCCCCATTGTGACAACACGTCTTCTTTGAATGTACCTCCTCTCATTCTGAGTGCATGACCTCCAGATATTATATATTTCAATGCTGGGAAAAAAATGTTGTACATCTAACAATGTCTCTCATTATCTTATAAACTTCTCTGTGGTGTCCAGTAAGCCTCGGCTACTGTTAGTATGAGCAATTTCTTCCAATAGCACATACCATCTTATTCAGGCAGAATACCGGTAAAGCTCTCCTGCGCCTTTTCCAAAGCCTCTACATCCTTCCTATGATAGGGCAACCAAAACGGAATGCAATAGTCCAAATGTGGTCTAATCAGAACTTTACAAATCTGCTACATAATTTCTTCACCAATAACCTTTGTTATTATGTGATTAATAAAGGCAAGTATTTCATAAGCCTGTTCTCTGTGTTCTCCAGGTTTTGATTCCCATTCCCGAGAAAAAGGCTATGTGCATTCCCCTTTCTATGCCTTTCATGATTTTATGCAGCTCTGTAATTTCAGCTCAATAAGGTGATATTTATGTGCAATGTATGCTTTTCTTGTGACTGTTGTGTCTCTAATGCTGTATGATGCTGCTATAAGTAAGTTTTTCATTACATCGATGCATACATGTACTTGGGCATACAGTATGACAACAATCTTCTTACACTCCAACGAATTAAATTCTAGCCTACCCAAATGCTTCATTTACAATGGGACATTGATAAGATGTAGAGTTGGGCTGTGAAGCGTCAGATGGAGTTGAACTGAGAAAAGTCATAGTCATAGTCAAAGGGCTCTAAAGCAGAGTGGGGAGCCTGTGAGATGTTGGACCTGCTGTGACCATAGGCAAACTGCAGTGGGCCCAGGTCCTTGCTTGGGCAGGAGTTAATTATTGCGATGACCAACCTCTCAATGCACTTCATCACAGTAGTTGTGAATACTTCTGAGCAACAGCCATCAAGGCAGCTCACCCAGCTCTTCCTGGGCACTGGTATGACTGACGCCCTCTCGAAGCAGGTGGGAAACTCTGACTGCCGTAGTAAGGAATTGCAGGTGTCCTTGAACAATCCTGTCAGTTGGTTAGCACAGGGTTTCAGAGCTTTATACTTTATTGTCGCCAAACAATTCATACTAGAACGTACAATCATCACAGCGATATTTGATTCTGCGCTTCCTGCTCCCTGGATTACAAATATTAAATATTTAAAATAGTAAAAAAAATTAGTGAATATTAAAAATTTAAATTATAACTCATAAATAGAAAATAGAAAAATGGAAAGTAAGGTAGTTCAAAAAAGCTGAGAGGCAGGTCTGGATATTTGGAGGTCGGAGCCCAGATCCAGGTCAGGGTCCGTTCAGCAGTCTTATCACAGATTAAAGAACATGACTAATGAGGAAAAGTTGCGTGAGCTCGGGTTGTATAAGGTGATAAGAGGTATTGATAGTGAGGACACCCAGAGCCCTTTTGCCAGGTCAGAAATGACTAATATTAAGGGGTATCATTTTAAAATGATTGGAGGAAAGTATGTCAGAAGTAGTTTTTTTTTGCACAGGGAGTGGAGAGTGAGTGGAATGTGTGGTCAGTGATGGTGGGAGAGGCAGAAAGATGAAGAACATTTCAGAAACCCTTAGGTAGGCACAAGGATGATAGAAAATGAGAGGGCTATGCAAGAGAGCAGGGTTGGACTGATCTTGGAGTAGGCACAGCAACATGAGCCAAAGAACCTCTATGGTGCTGTATTGTTCTGTGTTCTATGTTCCTCTTAGGCTCTGAGGTCCTGGCAACATTCTCATACCTAACGCTGATGCTGAGCATCTCAATTAAAACAACAAATTTCTGGTAACATTCATCAGTTGAACCAGCAAATGTAGAAAGAAGTAATGTTTCAGGGTGATCACAAACAAACAAAGCAAGATCAAGGAATGCATTTCCCATGGAATTGGGGCAACAGGTCATTTGATTCCTAATAGATTAAAATCCCTAACTCTAAAAATCAGAGTGTCAAAAGAGGATCAAAATAGGGTGACCACACACAGAGAGATCCGATTGATCCTAAGTAGAAGAAAATATAAATAAAAACGTTGCTCAGATCAATGAGAAGTTTGAAGATCAGAATCCATTGCCTGAAATAATTGTGGCGCGTGGGCTGCCGGCAACGGTGGTGGAGTCGGATATGATGGGGTCTTTTAAGAAACTTTTGGATAGGTACATGGAGCTTAGCAAAATAGAGGGCTATTGGGTAACCCTAGTAATTTCTAAGGTAAGGACATGTTCGGCACCACTTTGTGGGCCAAAGGGACTGTATTGTGCTGTAGGTTTTCTATGTTGCCACGTTTTCTGTGTTTCTATGATCCCTTTCAGCTATTTATAGCCTAGTAACTAATGTCTTTTTCTTTTGTCTCTCTCTGAATCTGTTTTTTTTCTAAATGCTATTCCTCTTCTTGTTCACCTGTCACCCCGGCTCTGATAAAGTGCCGTGTTACGTGTCACAAACACGAAGTTCCAGCCTCATTAAGTCTCTCGTAATTGGGCGCAGTGGAAACTTCAACCATTGAGCTGACGTATGAGGCCCACCCCCGAGCAGGCGGCTTCGCCTATAAAATGCCCCTGTACAGATCAACTTGGACCTCCAGCTCCGACATCCCCACCTAACCTGTCTGGAAAAAGGTGAGTTCGAGAGGCATAACGCGTCTCTCTTGGGAACGGGGGAGCTGAGTTGGATCCGGTAAGGTTGCGTTCTAATCCACTTTTTCTAATCGCCCCTTTGCCAACCATTTCTGTTTTATCTGCAGGCTGGAGGAAATAATTGGAGCATTTTCGCATTCCAAAGAGTTATGGATTTTAACCTACTGAATCAAAGCGATTAATTGTAATGAGAGTAAGACTGAAGTTGTTCGAACCGAATTTTACTTGCGTCTTTGCGCCTGTCCCTTACACAGCTGAGATCTCATGTTAGGACCTGAATACAAGTCGATCTCTCCACCAACGGCGGTATTCGCCGTTCAAGCCTTTACACTAACTCTGTAGGAAGTGTTTGTGTGGGTTATGTCTCAGAGTCTGGGCTTCACTTGTCCGTTGTTCGTTTAACTTGCGCTGTCCGTTTTCTGTCAGCTTGTCCTAAAACATTGGAGGCAGACGAGATTATTCTTCAGCTAGGAATTGCATGTTAATGAAGTTAGTTCTTGCTAATGTTACCTGTGGAGACCTGATACTTTAGAATTCCTGTAACACGATGGAGAAGGTCGGCTTGTTTCATAATAGTTCTTCACTGTGGAGTTGGTAAAGAAGAGGCGTACTGACTGGAGTTACCTCACAGGACAAGGATTTGCCACCTTCTTAACGACCTGTTGATATTTTTGGATTAGTTCAAAATTATTTTGAAACACTTTGAGACGAAAAACAAACACTAGGTCCACTTTATTGGAATATAAGCAGTAAATACAAGGATTATACTGCGGGGGAGACGGGAGTGTCTGGTCGATGGTAACAGTTCTGATGGTAACAAATCTGATAACCAATTGGTAGCAATAACTGAGGATATGTATTGTGATCACGCTGCATTGGAGAATAGGGTTCTCTCTGCGCTGTACATTTGTACATTTGTACATTTACGGTAAATGTTACAGAACTTTATTGTTTGAAACTAAATAGAAAACGTAACAAAGTTAAGCGCACTTTCCTGGCGTGGATATTCTTGAGTATTATAAAGTATAGATATCATTGGGAAAACGGCGAGAGCTAACAAATCAGTTTCCATTCTCTAACATTCCCGACGGCTGCGGATTGGAAAGCCAGTCCGGGTGGTGGACTCCTAGCTCTAGACGGCTGATTCTCGCTCAGCAGTCCCAGCTGGAGTTTTGCGGAACGCTCCGCGCACTGACGCCCAACTCCAAAAGAAGACACATAGACAGATAGGAGCTTTATGATCCGGAGATATCCTTCACTGATAGACTTAATTTCCGCTGGAGCAACAAATAATCAGCTAGAGAATCTCAGTAGGATTAACAGCATCGGAGGGAGCAAATAAATTGTCGTCATTTCGGTCGAAACTCTGTTGCAACATCACCGACCTGATTCGGAATTCCGACTCGAAAACGAAGCGATTAATGTCTCAGGTCCAGAACTCAGGAAGTGGCAAAGGAGAGAAAACCGCTGGTTTAAATCGAGAGGAATTTAAGATTAACCCTGATTTCTCTTTTTCAGTTCTGACCTGAAAAGTTAACATTTTTTTCTCCATTTGTGACATCCAGCTTGCTGATTGTGCAGCAACTTGCTTCATCCCCCTCACAGATTTTTGACAAATATTTCGGAAACATGAAACAGCTCAGCAGTGGATTGGCGAAACGATCCATTCTAAACTATCACACTTTATCTTTAGAATCAGAAGTATGATTACAGAGCAAACGTGCACGGTTTAAGATATCATAGAAACATAGAAACATAGAAAATAGGTGCAGCAGTAGGCCATTCGGCCCTTCGAGCCTGCACCGCCATTTATTATGATCATGGCTGATCCTCCAACTCAGAACCCTGCCCCAGCCTTCCCTCCATACCCCCTGATCCCCGTAGCCACAAGGGCCATATCTAACTCCCTCTTAAATATAGCCAATGAACTGGCCTCAACTGTTTCCTGTGGCAGAGAATTCCACAGATTCACCACTCTCTGTGTGAAGAAGTTTTTCCTAATCTCGGTCCTAAAAGGCTTCCCCTTTATCCTCAAACTGTGGCCCCTCGTTCTGGACTTCCCCAACATCGGGAACAATCTTCCTGCATCTAGCCTGTCCAATCCCTTTGGGATTTTATACGTTTCAATCAGATCCCCCCCTCAATCTTCTAAATTCCAACGAGTACAAGCCCAGTTCATCCAGTCTTTCTTCATATGAAAGTCCGGGTATGTCGCTTTTGGTCCAAAGAGCTCTATAATTACTGCTGAATAACACAAGCTATTGGATATCTGTCGAGAATGTACATTGTTAGGATGTTGGGAGGGTGCGCTGATTTGATTTTTCTGTAATTACCAGAAGAACAACTGTTGAACTTATTGCTGGGTTCGCTGGTCCATAAGCGGCATCTGTTTGCTGATGGTCATTTTATGCTGCAATGGCAATGTTCTTGTCTCTTGTTCCTGAAGAAGACCAAGTGAAAGCGAGATGGAGAATTGAAGTGAAAGGCAACTGAAAATTCAGTAACACTTGTTAGTTCTGCAAAGTGATCACTTAATGGTGCATTTAGCTTCTCTTTGTAGAAGAGACCACATTGTGGGCTTTGAATGCTATAGACTGGTTGAAGTGCAAGTGAATCGCTGCTGACCCGGAAGGAATATTTCGGTCCCTGGAGAGTGGGATGGGAAGGGGTAAAAGGAAAGTTATGCAGGAGGTTTTACGGGAAGTAGTAGGCAATGGAGGAAGTCTTTCAATAGAAAATTAAGTAGACTGCAATGCAGCTTTGTGTGTTGCTTGACGCTACAAGAATTGCTTCAATAGGCTACTACATTAATGGACTAAAGTTCTGACAAAATATTACTCAGGTGACAAATTCTGTATAGGCGTAAGCGGCTTTGCATATGCATATATATCGAATTAAACATGTCCAATTACACACTCTATGGAGATATGTAAATCTTTGTTTAATGCCGATCAATAATGTACAGCGATTCTGGAGTGTGATAATTACGTTGGATTACTTCTTCATCGTTCAGCTGTTTGAAGCAATGTTTTAAAGGAATGGTGTATGTCAGTAAGTAGCTGCCAAAAATTTGTGTTGAGTTTACTTCATATTTCACTGCATAATCTGTCCAACACCTCAACTTCCTAGTAGCCTGAAAATAAGCAGCCATTTTCAAAAGACACCTTCATATTTTAGGGGTTATATTTTTCTACAAAGAACGACTTGACCATTATCTGGTTATTTGCCAGCAACTTATGATTTGTCATGCTAATTGAATTAATTGGATCTCACCACCAGAATGATACACAGTCTTTGAGGATTTAGCTATGGGATGGAATATTGTGCTATCTGGAATTCCAGAGTTTGAGGGGTGCTAAGGCAATGGAGGAAGGACTATGTGTGCTGGATAGGGAGCCCAGAGATCTAGTATTATGTAAACACTGGTACATGCCTTTCAGTGAAGTTAAAAAAACATACCTGCAGAGTGCCAGATGTTCAGAACTTTCTTCAAAGAGCAATTAATGCATATTAATTGATAATTTACCTCTGAAGTTAATAGATTTTTTATTAACCACAAGTATCTAGGAATTTGTGGAAAAAGCAGTTAGATGCAAATGGGGTCTTAGTGAATGACAGAACTGGCTCAGTGGATTGAATGGCTTTCTCTTATTTCTGTTGGGCACATTGATGACAACACAATTTGAATTCTACTTTTTCAGAAAAGAAAACCATAGATTGCAAAATGTGCTGTCAATTTACCTCATAGTAACACAAATCTATTATAAAGACAGTGCTTAGCAAATACTTCAGTGTAAAGCCAATGGCTATTTTCTGAAAATATTTTTTCAACGTCTACCTCACAAAATAGGAGGAGGAGTAGGCCTTCAGGATCTTCAAGCTTGTCCCATGTTCAATATGAACATGGCTGATACACTGTTCTGTACCAGGTGTCACTGGGGCCTCATGACTTGGGGTACCGTGACAGCATATTGGTTAGTGTGATGCTATTACAGCTCAGGCCACTGGGGTTCAGGATTCAAACCTGGTGTCCCCTGTAAGGATTCTATTCATCCTCTCCTTGGAATTTGTGGGCTTTTCCTAGGTGTTCCGGTTACCTCACACAATCCAAAAACATACCGGATAGTATGTTAATTGGATATTGTAAGTTAACCTGTGGTAAGGTTGGGGTTAATCAATGTTTGTTGGGATTTGCTGGGAGGCATGGCTTGAAGGGGCAGAGGGGCCTATTCCATGTTTTATCTCTAGACAAATTCCCATCACCCTCAATCAACTGATCTTTCAAATATTTATCTACGTATTCTAATAATCCATCATTCCAGGGACTGGGCTCAACTTTCCAACAAGAAACTTAAACACCCTGAAGTTTTAAATGACTGGCTAAGTTAACAAAGAGTAATGTCTGAAATGTACTTTTTTTTGCACAGCCTGCCCACAGATTCCAATAATGCAGAGTGGAGCCTTTTGTGGTCCTTCGTCTTTCCTGAATCAGCAGCAAGGTGTGCAGAAGAAAGTTCAGCTGATAACTATCTGCATTTTGTTACTGGTTGTGTCCATGTGTGCCTCCACTGCCCAGAGCAGAGGGCTAACCCATCACATCGATAATAGAAGTACGTAACTCAGTTTTCAAGTGTGCTTGACGATCTCTCAGTCATACTGAATGTGTAATGCAGTAATGCTGGGATGGTGGGGGGGGGGTGTTTCTTGCCCTAGCACCCTCACAGGTGTAATGTCTATAAGAATTTTCTTTTCGATCACTTTCTGATACTTTGGACATCCCCACTCTTCCAAAGGCCTGTTGATATTCAGTTTGCATCATTTTCTGTTCCTAAATCATGTCAGTGATGTTTGAAACATCCACCTGGGGTTTCATCGAATACCTTATAACACTGCTCAGTCAGGTATGTCTACCAGGAAGTCATTGAGTGAATAATTGATTGATAATATGCTTTTTTTATCCTCAGGACTAGGGACTTCAACTAGTGTCAGTCTTAACCTGTTTCTCAAATTAATACAGTACATTCAAACAGCTTTGAATCCTTTGCATATCTCTCTCCAAAGCTGTTCAATATTTTTACCAACATGGATGCAAGTCTTGACTCAGCTTTGCTCTGCATTGGAGAGATATGGCAGCAAATTGGCACCAGCTGGGTAGACAATGTGGTCATTGTGGACTGGTGAGGTTCTGTGTTCGATTGCTCTTTGACTCTATATTTTACACACAGGAAGTAAACCCAACTAATGCTTGACCTTCTAAATATCTACAGAAGTTTCTACTTTAGATTTCCAGAAACTACATAATTTTGCTTTGTTTGTTGTCTCCTAATGTTGCTTATCTCCTAGGGCAATGTTTGCAGGATTTTTCCTGAGGATTACCTGAGAAAATGCATAACACACTTTCTGTGGTGTCATTCAACAAAGGGAAAAAGGTCTTTTGAGTATTTCAGATTCAAACAATCAGCTATACATGAAATTCCCATAATTCATGGCAACTTTCCTTAATATACACTCAGTGGCCACTTTGTTAGGCACACCTATACTCCTGCTCATAAATGCAAATATCTAAACAGCCAATCATGTGGCTGCATCTCAATGTAACAGCATGCAGACATGGTCAAGAGGAACAGTTGTTTTTCTGTCTGAATATCAGAATGTGACCTAAGTGACTTTGACTGTTGAATGAACGTTGGCTCCAGACGGGGTGGTTTGAGTATCTCAGAAACTGCTGATCTCCTGGGAATTTCATGTGCAACAGTTTCTAGATTTTACAAAGAATGATGTGAAAAACAAAAAAAAAAATCCAGTGAGAGAGTTCAGAGGAGAATGGCCAGAATGTTTCAAGGTTACAGGAATGCGACAGTAAGTCAAATAACGTTGCATTACAACAGTGGTGTGCAGAAGAGCATCTCTGAATGTACAGCATATTGAACCTTGAAGTGGACGGGCTACAGCAGCAAAGGGCCACAAACATACACTCAGTGATCATTTTATCAGGTCCAGGAAGCATCTAACAATGTGGCCACTGAGTATGCACTCTCCTAATAACAGCATTTAGATTAGTGTAGATTGTTTTTCTTTCACTAGCATGTATCTACTTTGGATTTATTATGAGCTTTGCAATGCAAGGTCACACACAGAGCAAAAGCATTCATTGTGGGAAGAAGAAATACATTTCTTTAAACTGAGCTACACTTTTGGAACAGAGCATACATGTTTAGGGTAAGAGATAAGATAATTATGGGGATTTGAGGGAGAACTCTTTCACCCAGAGGGAAGTTAGAATCTGGAACATCCTGCCTTAGTCTCACAACATTAAGTATCTAAAATGCTAAGCTATAGAAGATTATGGATCAAGTGCTGGAAAATAGAATTAGTATAGATTGTTGCCATGATTGTGGTGGACTGAAGAGCCTTTTTTCCGTACTGTATAACTCTCCTCACAAAACAAGTGGTTGTTTTTCAGTGAATTATGCCTTGCCAGAAGAGTTAATTAACCAAATATATTTCCTAGATGTCACAGAGATTTCAAGATATCTCCAGGTTATGAGTGCAGGTTTCATGTTCTGTATAACCACACTCCTTCTGCCATTATGTGTTTAATCCTCAGCCATGTCAGATATGTTACCAGTTAGACTTTGTACAGTCAGGTCACTTCATGTGGGCTTGGTAAAAGCATGGGGAAGAGACCAAGTTTCTGTATTGGGGATCACTATGTGTTTTTTTCAATAACCATCTTCAATCTATGATGTATTCTCTCTCAGATTCCAACATTGACCCATACTGGTATGTGGATCGAGGAGTGCGACCAATAGGCCGTTTTGGGAAGAGGCAAATGACGAGCAGCAGCAACGCAAGACCTGCTGACAATCTGGCTTTGATCCTAAATATGCTGAGAGAACAGAATGCAGTTGAATCCAACAGAAAGCAGGACGGGGAGCTCATGTACTGACAACGTCTGTGGTTGGGTCACAGCTGGATAAACAACTGTGACTCTCTCTCTACCTTGCTCTGTGAAACTTTGAAATTACCATCAGCAACTCTGCGAGGCTTGTAACCACCACTGTCACTCATTCAATGCACCCCTGTATTTTCATACTGTGTTATTTTGTTCCAAGAAACATTTCTGTCATTTAAATGACTGCTTACAGTTTTAAAAGCATTTGTAACAATGCAAATCTCTAAAGATAAAATGAACTGCTTTAAATAAAAATGAATTTCCACCTCAGCATTATCATGTATTTGTTTTATTTTAACATGCTGAAGTCCGACCTTCTGTCCATCCTCACAGGTTTTTGTCAGACCTACATTGCAGGGAAGGAGGAAGGTATTGGCATGTACACATAGATAGTATAATGTCTAGAATTCTTTGCAAATAAGTGTGGAATAGTTTACACTGTTAATGTTAATTACTATACAGATCTACCATACAATTGGAGATCAAAATTGGAGAAAAGTCTTGCAGATTGAGATTTAAGGAGGGACATGATTTTACCTGGAGTGTGAACACACTGTCTGAAACATTGCTGGAGGCAGACTCTCACAGTGTTTAAGTGAGCACTTGAGAAATACCATGGAATGATGGGAAATTAATGGCCAAGTGGCAGGAATACAATAAGTATAGAAATATAGAAACATAGAAAATAGATGCAGGAGTAGGCCATTCGATCCTTCGAGCTTGCACCGCCATTCAGTACAATCATGGCTGATCACCCAACTCAGAACCCTGTACCTGCCTTCTCTCCAAACCCCCGATCCCTTTAGCCACAAGGGCCATATCTAACTCCCTCTTAAATATAGCCAATGAACTGGCCTCAACTGTTTCCTGTGGCAGAGAATTCCACAGATTCACCACTCTCTGTGTGAAGAAGTTTTACCTAATCTCGGTCCTAAAAGGCTTCCCCTTTATCCTCAAACTGTGACCCCTCGTTCTGGACTTCCCCAACATCAGGAACAATCTTCCTGCATCCAGCCTGTCCAATCCCTTCAGGATTTTATACGTTTCAATAAGATCCCCTCTCAATCTTCTAAATTCCAACGAGTATAAGCCTAGCCGATCCAGTCTTTCATCATATGAAAGTCCTGCCATCCCAGGAATCAATCTGGTGAACCTTCTTTGTACTCCCTTTATGGCAAGAATGTCTTTCCTCAGATTAGGGGACCAAAACTGCACACAATACTCTGTGTGGTCTCACCAAGGCCTTGTACAACTGCAGTAGTACCTCCCTGCTCCTGTACTCGAATCCTCTTGCTATGAATGACAGCATACCATTCGCCTTTTTCACCACCTGCTGTACCTGCATGCCCACTTTCAATGACTGGTGTATAATGACACCCAGGTCTCGTTGCACCTCCCCTTTTCCTAATTGGCCACCATTCAAACAATAATCTGTTTTCCTGTTTTTGCCACCAATATGGATAACCTCACATTTATCCACATTAAATTGCACCTGCCATGAATTTGCCCATTCACCTAACCTATCCAAGTCATCCTGCATCCTCTTAGCATCCTCCTCACAGCTAACACTGCCGCCCAGCTTCGTGTCATCCGCAAACTTGGAGATGCTGCATTTAATTCCCTCATCTAAGTCATAAATATATATTGTAAACAACTGGGGTCCCAGCACTGAGCCTTGCGGTGCCCCACTAGTCACCGCTTGCCATTCTGAAAAGGTCCTGTTTATTCCCACTCTTTGCTTCCTGTCTGCAAACCAATTCTCTATCCACATCAATACCATACCCCAAATACCGTATGCTTTAAGTTTGCACATTAATCTCCTGTATGGGACCTTGTCAAAAGCCATTTGAAAATCCAAATATACCACATCCACTGGTTCACCCCTATCCACTCTACTAGTTACATCCTCAAAACATTCTATGAGATTCGTCGGACATGATTTTCCTTTCACAAATCCATGCTGATGTTGTCCGATGATTTCACCGCTTTCCAAATGTGCTGTTATCACATCTTTGATAACTGACTCTAGCATTTTCCCCACCACCGATGTTAGGTTAACCGGTCCATAATTCCCCAGCTTCTCTCTGTCTCCTTTTTTAAAAAGCGGGGTTACATTAGCCACCCTCCAATCCTCAGGAACTAGTCCAGAATCTAAAGAGTTTTGAAAAATTATCACTAATGCATCCACTATTTCTTGGGCTACTTCCTTAAGCACTCTGGGATTCAGACCATCTGGCCCTGGGGATTTATCTGCCTTTAATCCCTTCAATTTACCTAACACCACTTCCCTACTAACATGTATTTCCGTCAGTTCCTCCATCTCACAGGACCCTCTGTCCCTTACTATTTCCGGAAGATTATTTATGTCCTCCTTAGTGAAGACAGAACCAAAGTAGTTATTCAATTGGTCTGCCATGTCCTTGTTCCCCATAATCAATTCACCTGTTTCTGTCTGTAAGCGACCTACATTTGTCTTAACCAATCTTTTTCTTTTCACATATCTATAAAAGCTTTTACAGTCATTTTTTTATGTTCCCTGCCAGTTTTATGTCATAATCTCTTTTCCCTTTCCTAATTAAGCCCTTTGTCCTCCTCTGCTGGACTCTTAATTTCTCCCAGTCCTCAGGTGAGCCGCTTTTTCTGGCTAATTTGTATGTTTCTTCTTTGGAATTGATACTATCCCTAATTTCCCTTGTCAGCCACGGGTGCACTACCTTCCCTGATTTACTCTTTTGCCAAACGGGGATGAACAATTGCTGTAGTTCATCCATGCGATCTTTAAATGCTTGCCATTGCATATCCACCGTCAACCCTTTAAGTATCATTTGCCAGTGTATCTTAGCTAATTCACATCTCATACCTTCAAAGTTACCCTTCTTTAAGTTCAGAACTTTTGTTTCTGAATTAACTATGTCACTCTCCATCTTAATGAAGAATTACACCATATTATGGTCACTCTTACCCAAGGGGCCTCTCAGGATAAGATTGCAAATTAACCCTTCCTCATTGCTCAATACCCAATCTAGAAGGGCCTGCTCTCTAGTTAGTTCCTTGACATGTTGGTTCAAAAAACCATCCCATATACATTCCAAGAAATCCTCTTCCTCAGGACCCTTACCAATTTGGTTCACCCAATCTATATGTAGATTGAAGTCACCCATTATAACTGCTGTTCCTTTATTGCACACATTTCTAATTTCCTGTTTAATGCCATCCTCAACCTCACTACTACTGTTAGGTGGCCTGTACACAACTCCCAACAGTATTTTCTGCCCCTTAGTGTTATGCAGCTCTACCCATATCGATTCCACATCCTCCCGGCTAATGTCCTTCCTTTCTTTTGCATTAATCTTCTCTCTAACCGGCAATGCTACCCCACTTCCTTTTCTTTCATGTCTATCCCTCCTGAATATTGAATATCCCTGAACGTTGAGCTCCCATCCTTGATCACCCTGGAGCCATGTCTCTGTGATCCCAACTATATCATATTCATTAATAACAATCTGCACTTTTAATTCATCCACCTTATTATGAATGCTCCTTGCATTGACACACAAAGCCTTCAGGCTTGCTTTTACAACACTCTTGGCCCTTATACAATTATGTTGAAAAGTGGCCCTTTTTGATTTTTGCCCATGAGGCACATGATTGCTGGTGTGGATACAGTGAATAAAGGGCTTGTTTCTGTCCTGTCTGGTTGGAGCGATTGCTTCCCACTTTTACCACTGAGTGAGCCAACAGTGTGATTCAAATCCCTGGCATAAAGTTACAGAAATGTATGATTCCATTTCATTCCTTAGAAGTGCAAGGATAAAGGCTTTTTTTCAGGTGGCCAAATTGAATTGAGAGAGCAAGCTACACAAAGGTCTGGGAGAGAGATTTAAAAAGGAGCGTTCATGGGCTTTTGGCTTTTTCCAGTGGTCCAATTGAATCACAATTCTTCAGGAAGGACAAATTAAAATAAGGTGGGGACAAGTCGAGTGGCTATTTTGTGAGTGGACCTGTGGTAGAATGTTGAGGCTCTGGTTCAACAGGCTTGAGTGAGGTAATTGTCTGGGAAGATTTTTCTGCGTTCTTTGTTAGTCGGTGCAGTGAGAGTGGCTCCAGCAGCCGTGTTGTCTTCTTTATGTGAGATGTGGGAGGTCTGGGAGATCTCCAGCCTCCAGGATCAACACATCTGTACCAAATGCACTGAGCTGCAGCTCCTCAGAGAATGTGTTAAGGAATTTCAGTTGCAGCTGCATGACCCTGCACTCATCGGGAAAACTAAGGAGTTACAGGGTAGTCACCCCTGAGATGCAGGAGACAAGTACCTGGTTGACTGTCAGGAGAGGGAAAGGAAATGGGTAGCCCTGTGGCCATTGGTAGTGTTGAGGGTGATGACTTACAGTGAACGGCTCTCTGCCACTGAATGTGGTGCTGTTGTTCAGAAGGGAATGGAGAAGAAGAGGCGTGCAGTAGTGACAAGGGATTCCATTGTTAGAAGAGTAGACTTGAGACTCTGTGGATGTTAAAGAGACACCTGTGTGGTATGTTGCATCCCAGGTGCCAGGGCCAGGGACATCTAGGATCAGGTCTACATTCTAAACGGGGAGGGTGAACAGCTAGAAGAATTAGCACATACTGGCACCAATGACATAGGTAGGAAAAGGGAGGAGGTCCTGAAGCGAGAATTTAGGGAGCTAGGTAGAAAGCTGAAAAGTGGGACGTCTGGATTTCTGGATTGCTGCCTGTGCCCCTCACCAGTGAGGGTAAACATAGGATGATTTGGCAGATGAGTGTGTGGCTGGGGAACTGATGCAGGGGGCAAGGCTTCAGATTTTTGGATCTGGTGAAGGTGTGACCTGTACGAAAGGGATGAGTACACCTGAACTTGAGGGAGACCAACACTCTTCCTGGCAGATTTGCTAGAGCTGTTGGAGAAGGTTTCAACTAAATTGGCAGCGGGATAGGAGCCAAAGTGATAGGGCTGAGGATGGGGTAGTTGGTATACAATTAGATGCAGTGCACAATGAGACTGACAGGAAGCACAAGCAGGTGATAGGGCAAAATTGTAGTCAATGGGATGAATTGCAGTGTATCATGGTGACAAAATCGAAAAGGATTTCAAATACAGGGCTGAAGGTTATATTTGAATACACACAGTATACAGAATAAGGTAGATGACCTTGTGCAGTTCAAGATCAGTAGATATGGTGATGGGGCATCACTGAGCCGTGGCTGAAAGAAAATCATTGTTGGGAACTTAACATTGAAGGATACACGTTGTATCAAAAGGACAGGCAGGTACGCAGAATGGATGGGGTGTACTCTGTTGATAAAAAATGAAATCAAATCCTTAGAACAAGATACATAGGATCAGAAGATGTAGAGCCCTTGTGTGTAGAGTTAAGAAACTGCAAGGGTAAAAAGATCCTTATGGGTGTTATACACAGGCTTCCGAACTGCAAGCCGAATTTAGGCCACAAATTACAACAGGAGTTAGAAAATACATGTCAAAAGGGCAATGTTATGATAGTCATGATGGATTTTAATATGCATGTAGATAGGGAAAATCATGATAGTGCTGGATTCCAAGAAAGAATTTGTAGAACACCTATGAGATGGCTTTTTAGCCATAGTCATAGTCATACTTTATGGATCCCGGGGAAATTGATTTTCGTTACAGTTGCACCATAAATAATTCAATAGTAATAAAATCATAAATAGTTAAATAGTAATACGTAAATTATACCAGGAAATAAGTCCAGGATCAGCGTATTGGCTCAGGGTGTCTGACCCTCCAAGGGAGGAGTTGTAAAGTTTGATGGCCACAGGCAGGAATGACTTCCTATGATGCTCTGTGTTGCATCTCGGTGGAATGAGTAGCTTGTGGTTGAGCCCACTATGGGAAAGCCTCTTCTGGATTGGGTGTTCTCTGATGAACTGGGTTTAATTAGTGAGCTGAAGGTGAAGGTGCAGTTGGGAGGCAGTATCATATTATGATAGACTCTGCAGTTTGGGAGGGAATCAAATTAAAGAGGCTAGGCGAGAGGAGGTTAGTTCACAACAGGGGGATGGGAACCAGTGCAGAGAGACAGAGGGGTGTAAAGTGAGCATAGAAGCAAAAAGTACTAAGGAGAAAAGTAAAAGTGGCAGGCCGACAAATCCAGGGCAAGCATTAAAAAGGGCCACTTTTCAACATAATTGTATAAGGGCTAAGAGACTTGTAAAAGAGCGCCTGAAGGCTTTGTGTGTCAATGCAAGGAGCATTCGTAATAAGGTGGATGAATTGAAAGGGCAGATTGTTATTGATGATTATGATATAGTTGGGATCACAGAGACATGGCTCCAGGGTGACCAGGGATGGGAGCTCAACGTTCAGGGATATTCAATATTCAGGAGGGATAGACATGAAAGAAAAGGAGGTGGGGTGGCTTTGCTGGTTAAAGAGGAGATTAACGCAATAGAAAGGAAGGACATAAGCCAGGAAGATGTGGAATCGACATGGGTAGAGCTGCGCAACACTAAGGGGCAAAAAACGCTGGTGGGAGTTGTGTACAGGCCACCTAACAGTAGTAGTGAGGTCGGAGATGGTATTAAACAGGAAATTAGAAATGTGTGCAATAAAGGAACAGCAATTATAATGGGTGACTTCAATCTACATGTGGATTGGGTGAATCAAATTGGTAAAGGTGCTGAGGAAGAGGATTTCTTGGAATGTATGCGGGATGGTTTTTTGAACCAACATGTCGAGGAACCAACTAGAGAGCAGGCTATTCTGGACTGGGTTTTGAGCAATGAGGAAGGGTTAATTAGCAATCTTGTCGTGAGAGGCCCCTTGGGTAAGAGTGACCATAATATGGTGGAATTCTTCATTAAGATGGAGAGTGACATAGTTAATTCAGAAACAAAGGTTCTGAACAAAGAGGGGTAACTTTGAAGGTATGAGACGTGAATTAGCTAAGATAGACTGGCAAATGACACTTAAAGGATTGACGGTGGATATGCAATGGCAAGCATTTAAAGGTTGCATGGATGAACTACAACAATTGTTCATCCCAGTTTGGCAAAAGAATAAATCAAGGAAGGTAGTGCACCCGTGGCTGACAAGAGAAATTAGGGATAGTATCAATTCCGAAGAAGAAACATACAAATTAGCCAGAAAAAGTGGCTCACCTGAGGACTGGGAGAAATTCAGAGTTCAGCAGAGAAGGACAAAGGGCTTAATTAGGCAGGGGAAAAAGATTATGAGAGAAAACTGGCAGGGAACATAAAAACTGACTGTAAAAGTTTTTATAGATATGTAAAAAGGAAAAGACTGGTAAAGACAAATGTAGGTCCCCTGCAGACAGAAACAGGTGAATTGATTATGGGGAGAAAGGACATGGCAGACCAATTGAATAATTACTTTGGTTCTGTCTTCACTAAGGGGGACATAAATAATCTTCCAGAAATAGTAGGGGACGGAGGGTCCAGTGAGATGGAGGAACTGAGCGAAATACATGTTAGTAGGGAAGTGGTATTAGGTAAATTGAAGGGATTGAAGGCAGATAAATCCCCAGGGCCAGATGGTCTGAATCCCAGAGTGCTTAAGGAAGTAGCCCAAGAAATAGTGGATGTATTAGTGATAATTTTTCAAAACTCGTTAGATTCTGGACTAGTTCCTGAGGATTGGAGGGTGGCTAATGTAACCCCACTTTTTAAAAAAGGAGGGAGAGAGAAACCGGGGAATTATAGACCGGTTAGCCTAACGTCGGTGGTGGGGAAACTGCTGGAGTCAGTTATCAAAGTTGTGATAACAGCACATTTGGAAAGCGGTGAAATCATTCGACAAAGTCAGCATGGATTTGTGAAAGGAAAATCATGTCTGACGAATCTCATAGAATTTTTTGAGGATGTAACTAGTAGAGTGGATAGGGGAGAACTAGTGGATGTGGTATATTTGGATTTTCAAAAGGCTTTTGACAAGGTCCCACACACGAGATTAGTGTGCAAACTTAAGCACACGGTATTGGGGGTAAGGTATTGATGTGGATAGAGAATTGGTTAGCAGACAGGAAGCAAAGAGTGGGAATAAACAGGACCTTTTCCGAATGGCAGGCGGTGACTAGTGGGGTACCGCAAGGCTCAGTGCTGGGACCCCAGTTGTTTACAATATATATTATTGACTTGGATGAGGGAATTAAATGCAGCATCTCCAAGTTTGCGGATGACACGAAGGTGGGTGGCAGTGTTAGCTGTGAGGAGGATGCTAAGAGGATTCAGAGTGACTTGGATAGGTTGGGTGAGTGGGCAAATTCATGGCAGATGCAATTTAATGTGGATAAATGTGAAGTTATCCACTTTGGTGGCAAAAATAGGAAAACAGATTATTATCTGAATGGTGGCCGATTAGGAAAAGGGGAGGTGCAACGAGACCTGGGTGTCATTATACACAAGTCATTGAAAGTGGGCATGCAGGTACAGCAGGCGGTGAAAAAGGCGAATGGTATGCTGGCATTTATAGTGAGAGGATTCGAGTACAGGAGCAGGGAGGTACTACTGCAGTTGTACAAGGCCTTGGTGAGACCACACCTGGAGTATTGTGTGCAGTTTTGGTCCCCTAATCTGAGGAAAGACATCCTTGCCATAGAGGGAGTACAAAGGAGGTTCACCAGATTGATTCCTGGGATGGCAGGACTTTCATATGTAGAAAGACTGGATGAACTGGGCTTGTAGTCATTGGAATTTAGAAGATTGAGGGAGGATCTGATTGAAACGTATAAAATCCTAAAGCGATTGGATAGGCTAGATGCAGGAAGATTGTTCCCGATGTTGGGGAAGTCCAGAACGAGGGGTCACAGTTTGAGGATAAAGAGGAAGCCTTTTAGGACCGAGATTAGGAAAAATTTCTTCACACAGAGAGTGGTGAATCTGTGGAATTCTTTGCCACAGGAAACAGTTGAGGCCAGTTCATTGGCTATATTTAAGAGGGAGTTAGATATGGCCCTTGTGGCTACGGGGATCAGGGGGTATAGAGGGAAGGCTGGGGCAGGGTTCTGAGTTGGATGATCAGCCATGATCATAATAAATGGCGGTGCAGGCTCGAAGGGCCGAATGGCCTACTCCTGCACCTATTTTCTATGTTTCTATGTTTCTATGAGAAGCTAAAGCCAGATGTATCAGTATTACATTGAGTAAAGGGAATTCTAGAGGCATGAGAGTGGAGCTGGAGAAAGTTGATTAGAATGGGACACTAGCAGGGATGATGGCAGAACAACAATGGCTGGAGTTTCTGGGAATAACTTGGAAGGTGCAAGATAGATACATCGCAAAGAAGAATAAGTATTCTAAAGGCAAAATGATGCAACCATGGCTGACAAGGAAAGTTATAAACAACATAAAACCAAAAAAAGGGAGAGACAAATGTCAAGGTTGTACATAGTATACATTCTTTGATAATAAATGTACTTTTAATTTTGATCTTTAAGAGGGCATATAATAGTGCTAAAGTTATTGGGATGTTAGAGGATTTGAAAGCTTTTGAAACCAATAGAAGGCAACTGAAAAAGCCAAAAGAAGGGAAAAATGAAATAGAAGGTAAGCTAACCAATAATATCAAAGAGGGTATGAAATGTTTTTTTCACATATATAAAGAGTAATAGAGAGGCAAGAGTTGAAATTGGATTGCTGAAAAATGATGTCGGGGCAGAAGTGATGCAATTGGTCTTACTAGGGAGAAGGTGCTTGATAAGCTAAAAGACCTGAAGGTAGATAAGTCACCAGGACCAGATGGACTACACTTTTTGAAAGAGATATCTGGGGAAATTGAGAAGGTAATGATCTTTCAAGAAACATTAGATTCTTGCTCCGGAGGACTGGAAAATTGCAAACATCACCCCATTCATTAAGAAGGGAGAGCCAACTGGCCTGACTTCAGTGGGTGGAAGGATGTTGGAGTCCATTATTAATGACGGGGTTTCGGGGTAATTGGAGGCACATGACAAAATAGGCTGAAGTCAGCATGGTTTCCTTAAGGGAAAATCTTGTCTGACAAATCTGTTGGAATTCCTTCAAGAAATGAGAAGCAAGATAGACAAAGGAGAATTGTTCAATGTTGTGTACATTGATCTCCAGAAGGTCTTTGATACGGTGCCACACATGAGGCTGGCTAACAGGATAAGAACCCGTGGTATTACAGAAAAGATACTGGCAGGTATAGAAGATCGGCTGATTGGCCAGAAGCAAAGAGTGGGAATAAAGGAAGTCTTTTCTGGCTGTTTGTTAGGTGACTAGTCATCTTCCATAGGGTTGTGTGACAGACTGCTTCTTTTTATGTTATATCAGAATCAGAATCATGTTTAATATTACAGGCATACGTTGTGAAATTTGTTAACTTAGCAGCAGCAGTACAAGGCAATGCATAATATATATACAAAAAATAAGTAATTCAATTACAGTGAGTATGTATATGTATACTCAATACTTCAATTAAACCTAGTGCAAAAACAGAAATAATATAAGAAAGTGAGGTTGTGCTCAATGATCATTTAGGAATCGGATGGCAGAAGGGAAGAAGCTATTCCTGAGTCACTGAGTGTGTGCCTTCAGGCTTCTGTATCTCCTTCCTGACAGTAGCAATGAGAGGAGGGCAGGTCCTGGGTGATGGGGGTCAATGATTTGGATGATGAATTGATGTCTTTGTGGCCAGGTTTGCAGATGATATGAAGGTAGGTGGAGGGGCAGGTAGTGTTGAGCAGAGAAGCTGCAGAAAGGCGTAGACAGATTAGGAGAATGGGCAAAGAGGTAGCAGATAGAATACAGTATCCGGAATGTGTGGTCATGCACTTAGGTAGAATTTAAGAAAACAGTAGACTATTTTCTAAATGGAGAAAAAAATCAATAACCCGAGCTACAAAGGGACTTGGGAGTCCTTATCCAGGATTCCTTGAAAGTTAAATTGCAGGATGAGTCAGAGGTGAGGAGACAAATGCGATGTTAGCATACATTTCGAGAGGACTAAAACATAAAAGCAAGTTTGTAATGTCAAGGCTGTATAAGGCACTGTGAGGCCTCTTGGAATATTGTGAGCAGTTTTGGGCCCCATATCTGTGAAAGGCTTTACTGACATTGGAGAAGGTTCACAAGAATGATTCTGGGAATGAAAGGGTTATCAGACAAACAGCGAATGAAGGTTCTGGGCCTGTACTCACTTGAATTTAGAAGAATGAGGAGTAATCTCAGTGAACGCTATTGAATGCTGAAAGGCCTAGAGAGAGTGAATGTGGTGAGGATGTTTACTCTAGTGGGGGAGCCTAGGATAAAAGGACATCCATTTACAATAGAGATGGCGGGGAGGGGATTTCTTTAGGTGGTGAATCTGTGCCATTCATTGCCACAGGCAGCTGTGGAGGCCAGGTCATTGGGAGCATTTAAGGTGGAGGTTGATAGGTTCTTGATTGGTCAGGGCATGAAAGGTTACAGGGAGAAGCAGGAAACTGAGATTAAGAGAGTAAATGAATCAGCCATGATGAAATGCCGGAGAAGATTCGAAAGTAGACAAAATAACCCAAAGGTGTAATTCCACAGATTATTCTCCTTGAAACTGAAGCACATAGCACTGTCTGTGTGAATGCCACGTCTAATCACTTTTGTAGATAGGATCCAACTCTCATTTCTGGCGGAAATCCTGTCCTTTGGAGAATTAGGGGGGAATTCCAGAGGGCAGTCACCACAGCATGAATGACCTCTCTCCACCCTTACTCGGTGACATCAATGTGTCTGGGGATAAACTCTGCCTCACCAGCGTACACTGAAGTATAATCACCAATAAACTGAACCCACAGCTATAATGCACTGGAGTATTGTCTGTAAAAGTGATATGGATCCATTGCAAATTAAGCACAACAATACATACACAGTTGACAGTCTCTTATACATCCACTTTATTTTTCAAACTTATAGATATTTTAAAACATGTGACAATACTTGATTCTTAATGCATATTTTGATTAGAAAGATATGGCACATTATTAAAACAGTTTTTTTTATTTAAAAGAATATAATTCCATCTATTCATTTTCCACAGGGATGCTTTATTACAGGAGATGAATACCATCATTCTATTTTTATTAATTTCCCTGGAAGCAACATTACCCCTGACAAAATACATATACCAAAGCAGGCTTCAGTTACAGAGGAATACTTTGAAAGGTTTTGAAATTCACTGTGATGTCCCAGTCTTAAAAGCAAAGTACCACAGATCTGAAATAAAGCAGAGAATACTGAGCAAGTGTGGAGAGAGAATCAGAGCTAATGTTTGAGATGGCAGACGTTCCATCATGGAGAGAGAGAGGCCCGGTAGAGACTGGATTAATCCACCAGAACTCTGGACCATCAGTCAGAAACTTCAGGCCTGAATACCATCATGGCTACTAGAAAATGTATAATTCAAATCATTGAATAGATCTGGATTTTAAAAAATGGACCCAGTAACAACAATAATGAGACTACTGGACTGCTGTGAAACCCTTCAGGAAGGAGACCTGTTACCATTCTGGCTTTATGTCACTCAAGACACATCAATGTGATTATCATTTGTTAGACATTCAAGGATTATGGAATTGAATCAGTGGTGAGGAAGGCAAATGCAATTTTAGCATTAATCTCGAAAGGACGAGGATACAAAGATAAGGATGTACTGCTGAGAATTTATAAGGCAATTGTCAGACTGTACTTGACTATTCAGAGCTGTTTTGGGACTCTCACCTAAGAAACGATGTTCTAGGATTGGAGACGGCCCAGAGGAGGTTCACAAGAATGATTCCAGGAATGAAAGGGTTAATGTATGAGGAGTAATTGATGGCTCTGGGCCTGTACTTGCTGGAGTTTAGAAGAATGAGGGGTGGAAGTCTCACTGAAACCTACAGAATATTGAAAGGGCTAGACAGAGTTGATGTGGAGAGGATGTGCTTCCTATAGTGGGAGAGCCTAGAATCAGAGTGCAGTGTCAGAATAGAGGAACATTCATTAGAACAGAGATGAGGATACATTTCTTTAGACATAGGTTGTGAATCTGTGGACTTCACTGACACAGGCAGTTGTGCAGCCCGTTTTTGGGAATATTTAAGGTTGAGGTTGATAGATGTTTGATTAATCAGGGCATCAACGGGTACAGGAAGAAGGCAGGAGAATAGAGTTGAGAAGGATACTAAATTAGCCATGATGGAATGGTGGAGCAGACTTGATGGACCAATGGCCTAATTCTGTTCCTATATCTTATTGTCTTATGTAAATATATCAGACAGTAATAAAAACTGGAACCATTCTTCAGTTCTTAATATAAATTGCAAGCAGTAATCAGTCTGAAGTTAAAAGGACAGCTTTGCAAATGAACAACAGTGTCTACAGGCTGTTGGCCCATAGCAGGGGGCTGGCTGCTAAAAGATATGCTTTGTAAAGTGAAGTGACCATGAGCAGTTCTCCTATGCATCAGCAAATTGTAAGACAATGGTGTTACATCAATTGGCCCGCATCAAACCAGGCAAAATAATGGTCTATGTTAATCTGCACCATTAGATCCATAGAGTCATAGGAAATTAGAGCACAGAAACAGGCCCTTCAGCCCATCTAATCCACATTGAACCATTTAAACTGCCTAGTCCTATCGATCTGCACCTGGACCAGAATCTTTCATACACCTCCCATTTATGTCCCTATCCTAACTTCTCTTAAACTTTGAGGTTGAAATCTCATACACCACTTGCGCTGGAAGCTCGTTTCACACTCTCAACGCCCTCTAAGTGAATAAATTTCCCCTCATGTTCCCAGTAAAATTTCAAATTTCACCCTTAACTCATGACCTCTAGTTGTAGTCTCACTCAACTTCAGTGGAAAAAGCCTGCTTTCTTTTACCCTATTTATACCCCTCATAATCATGTATAATTGCATCAAATCTCCCTGCAGTTTTCTGCTTTCTAGGGAATAAACCTATTCAATCCTTTCTTATAACTCAGGACCTCCAGACTTGGCAGCACCCTTGTAAATTTTCTTTGTACTCTTCCAATTTTAATTACATACTTCCTGTAGAGAGGTGACCAAAACTGCACACAATACTCCAAATTAAGCCTCACCAACGTCTCATACAACTTCAACATAACATTCCAACTCCTGTACTCAATACATTGATCAATGAAGGTCTATGTGCTGAAAGCTTTCTTTCTGACCCTATCCACCTGTGACAGCACTTTCAATGAATTGTGGACCTGTGTTCTCAGATCCCTTTTACTGCACCTCTCAGTGCCCTACTCTTCATTGTGTAAGACCTACCTTGGTTGGTCCTTCCAAAGTGCATTATCTCACACTTATTTACATTGCGTTCCATTTGCCACTTATCAGCCCATTTTCCCAGCAGGTCCAGATCCTGCTGAAAGCTCTGATAGTCTTCCTCAATTTTTGTTCTGCAAGTTTCCTTGAACTCAGCCACAATAAACCAGGAAATTATAGGCCAGTGTGACATCAGTCATTGGAAAGTTATTGGAAGATATTCTAAAAGATCATATATATCAGTTTTTATATAGACAGGGAGGGATAGTCAACATGGCTTTGTGCTTGGCACATCATGTCTAACCAATCTTATAGAGCTTTTCATGGAAGTTATCAGGAAAGTTGATCATCTGCAAATTTGCTGACCCAGTTAACTACATTATCATCCAGATCCTTGATATAGATGACAAACAACACCAGACCCACAACTATCACTATGGTACTCCACTAGTCACAGGCTTCCAGTCAGAGAAGCCACCATCTACTACCTCTGGGGCTTCTCCCTCAAACCCAATGTCTAATACAATTTACCACCTCATCTTAAATATCAAGTGACCAAACCTTCTTGACCAACCTCCCATGCGCCATCTTGTCAAATGCCTTGCTGAACTCCATGTAGACAACATCCACTGCCTTGCTTCATCAACTTTCCTGGTAACTTCCACAAAAAGCTCTATAAGATTGGTTAGACATGATGTGCCAAGCACAAAGCCATCCTGTCTATCCCTAATCAGTCCATGTCTATATAAAAACTGATATATATGATCTTTTAGAATATCTTCCAATAACTTTCCAATGACTGATGTCAGCACACTGGCCTATAATTTCCTGGTTTATTGTGGCTGAGTTCAAGGAAACTTGCAGAACAGACTGACATTGCCAGTTAACACATCAAACTTGATCACAGGGATATTTAATCAATCAGTAGTTGGGATATTTGTGTACTCCAAGAGTTAGTCACCATGGCATTATTTTGGGTACCTGGGATCTCTGTCCCCAACATCTGTGTGGACTACCTTGACTCAGCAATGGCACAGTATTTGTACATTCAAAGGTTTCTCCCAACACCAGGTGCTGTGAGTCACCAAGGTCAGCATTTCTTGTCCATCCCGAACTGCCCCTGGGGAGGTGGTGGTGAGGCATGTGCCAAGCTATTTAAATTCTGTTGGGCAGCATGTTAGTACAGCTAGTAGAGCCACTCTGTTGCAGAATCACAGACTCAGGTTCAATCCTGACCTTGGGTGCCTCTGTGTGGAGTTTGCACGTTCCCCCTGTGATCAGCTGGGTTTCCCCAGATGCTCCACTTTCTTTCCACATTCCAGAGACATACAGGTTGGTAGATTATTTGGTAACTGTAAATTGGCTCTAGTGTGTGGGTGGTGTTAGAATCTGCGAGGAATCGATGAAAATGTGCGGTGAATAAAATTAGATTGATGTGGGATCAGTGTAGACATGATTACATGGGATTAGTGGTCACATGAAGTCAGTGGGCCAAAGGTCCTGTTTCTCTGCTTCAGTGCACTCTCTCTCCGACTCTAATTCATTAAATCATAAAACCATAAGATATGGGAGCAGAATTGAGCCATTTGGCATTATGTCTGCTCCGCTATTTCATCATGGCTGATCCATTTTCCCTCTCAGCCCCAATCTCCTGCCTTCTCCCCTTACCCCTTCATGCCCTGACTAATCAAGAATTTATCTACTTCTGCCTTAAATATACCCAATGACTTGGCCTCCACTACACCAGTGCCTGTGGCGACAAATTCCACAGATTCTCTACTCTCTGGCTAAAGAAGTTCCTCCTCTTCGCCATTCTAAAATGATGCTCCTCATTCTGAGGCGGTGTCCTCTGGTCTTAGACTCCCCCACTATAGGAAACATCCCCTCCACATCCACTCTGTCAAGTCCTTTCACTATTCGATAGGTTTCAATGAGGTCACCCCTCACTCTTCTAAGTTCCAGTAAGTACAGGCCCAGACTCATCAAATGTTCTTCATATGACAAGCCTTTCAATCCCAGAATCATTTTTGTGAACACTCCCCAATGTCAGCATATTTTCTCTTAGATAAGGGGCTCATAACTGCTCCCAATACTCCAAATGAGGTCTTAGCAGTTCTTTATAAAGTCTCAACATTACATCCTTGCTTTTATATTCTAGTCCTCTTGAAATGAATGCTAACATTGCATTTGCCTTCCTCACCACCGACTCAACCTGTAAATTAACCTTCAGGGAATCCTGCACAAGGACTTCCAGATCCCTTTGCGCCTCAGATTTTTAAATTTTCTCTTCAGTTAGAAAATAGAGTGCGCTTTTTATTTCTTCTACCAAAGTGCATGATCACATACTTCCCGACACTGTATTCCATATGCCACTTCTTTGCCCAGTCTCTTAATCTGTTCAAGTCCTTATGTAGCCTCTCTACTTCTTCAAAACTATCTGCCCTTCCACCTATCTTCATGTCATCCACAAACATTGCAACAAAGCCATCAATTCTGTTATTCAAGTCATTAACATATAAGATAAAGAGAAGTTGTCCCAACATGGACCCCTGTGGAACACCACTAGTCACCAACAGTCAACCAGAAATAGCTCCCTTTAGTCCATAGAACCATAGAACATTACAACACAGAAACAGGCCTTTTGACCCTTCTTGGCTGTGCCGAACCATTTTTCTGCCTCGTCCCACTGACCTGCACCTGGACCATATCCCTCCCTACACCTCTCATCCATGTACCTGTCCAAGTTTTTCTTAAATGTTAAGAGTGAGCCCGTATTTACCACTTCATCTGGCAGCTCATTCCACACTCCCACCACTCTCTGTGTGAAGAAACCCCCCTAATGTTCCCTTTAAACTTTTCCCCCCTCACCCTTAACCCATGTCCTCTGTTTTTTTTCTCCCCCCTGCCTCAGTGGAAAAAGTCTGCTTGCATTCACTCTATCTATACCCATCATAATTTTATACACCTCTATCAAATTTCCCCTCATTCTTCTACGCTGCAGGGAATAAAGTCCTAACCTATTCAACCTTTCTCTGTAACTCAGTTTCTCAAGTCCCAGCAACATCCTCTTCCCATTCTTTTCCTTCTGCCAATCAGTAGCTGTTCTATCCATGTTAGTATTTTTCCCGTAATACCATGGGCTGGGCTATTAACTAGTTAATTCACCTCATGTGTGTCATTTTGTCAAAGATCTTCTGAAAATCCAAGTACACAACATCCCTCAATTCTCTTTTGTCTATCCTGTTTGTTTCTTCAAAGAATTTCAACAGATTTGTCAGCAAGATTTTCCTTTCAGGATGTCATGCTGACTACAGCCTGTTTTATCATGTGCCTCCAAGTACCCGAAAACCACTTTCTTAACAATCGACTCCAACATCTTCCCAACTACTGAGGTCAGACTAACTGGCCTGTAATTTCCTTTCTTCTGCCTCTCTCCCTTCTTGAAGAGTGGAGTGGCATTTGCAATTTGCTGGTCCTCCAGAACCATGCTATAATTAATAGATTTTTGAAAGACCATTACTAATTCCTCCACAATCTCTTCAACCACTTCTTTCAGAACCCTGGGGTTAATACCATCTGGTCCAGGTGATTTACCTAACCTCAGACCTTTCAGTTTCCTAAGAGCCTTTTCCTCAGTAATGGCAACTTCTCACAATTTTGCCCCTGGATGCTCTCGAACTTCCAGTATACTGCAAGTGTCTTCCACCGTGAAGACTGATATGATAGTTATTGATTGTACTCTATTACTACCTCTCCAGCATCATTTTCCAGCAATCTGATATCCACTCTCACCTCTCTTTTACTCCTTATTTATCAACTCAGTCTGGAATTGAAAAGCTGGACTCAGTAACATCAAAGACCATCTGATACAATAATATGCTCCAGGGAAGGTAATCTCTGGTGCTTACCCAGTCCGAGGCCCATGAAACAACATTTCTTAGTTAAAGTGGTTGATCTATAACTATCCTCTGAAAGATCCTGGAAAAGGAGTGTTCAAGGCAAAGCAGGGATGGGCAATGAAGTCTGATGTAGCACTCCTCCACTGAAAATGCTGTGCAATCGGCAGTGATCAAATCCGAGAGATTTGCTTGATGCAGCATTACTAGGGCATTTGATCTATTTATTACTTGACCTTTATGTCCAAAAATCACATCAGCTCACAACACCCTTAGTCCCTGCAGGGATTGCTTTATGTGAAGTGTACACTATAAATGCAAGGTGTTCTGACAAGTATTTTTGAAAGTGGGTGCGTCAGAGCAAAGTTGCAAGTACCTGTCTCCCCAGGTTATGACAGGGCTCCATTCCTGAGAAATGCTCATCGTGTCAGCAGTTCACAGTTTGGAAATGCAGCCACTAATGATATAGATAAATAAAAACATAGGCCAAGCCAGGGTAATATCATTGAACTAGGGTGTTTAACTCAACTATTCAGGTAGTACCATGAACAGTGTTCTTCACAGCAGCTAGCAAATCCATACCACTCCCTGGTACTTTCTCAAGTCTGTGCATAACCTGGCGAAGACCTGGGCATCTGTTTTTCTTACACTTGTCCAGTTCAGTTTCCCTGACCAGGCTTCTTTGAATGTATCACAGACCTCCACAGTATCACTGCAGAGACTGAAACCCATACATGGTCCATCCAGCACGTGCTGTGAAATCACAAGGTGCATATACCATCCAAGGTCCTATGTCCCAGCATTAAACACAATGAGGCATTCAGTAGCATGTAATTCACACTAAATTGTTATTGCTGAGTTACAACATTCCAAATTCATCTAGAGTATGAATCTTTACCACTTGCTCTCGTTAATGTTCTGAAGCTAAATATACTTTTCCAACGCAAACACGAGGAAATCTGCAGATGCCGGAATTTCAAGCAACACACATAAAAGTTGCTGGTGAACGCAACAGGCCCGGCAGCATCTCTAGGAAGAGGTACAGTCGACGTTGCGGGCCAAGACCCTTCGTCAGGACTAACTGAAAGAAGAGCTAGTAAGAGATTTGAAAGTGAGAGGGGGAGAGGGAGATCTGAAATGATCGGAAAACACAGGAGGGGGAGGGATGGAGCCAAGAGCTGGACAGGTGATTGGCAAAAGGGATATGAGAAGATCATGGGACAGGTGGTCAAGGGAGAAAGAAAGGGGGAGGGGGGAAGCCCAGAGGATGGGCAAAGGGGTATAGTGAGAGGGACAGAGGGAGAAAAAGGAGAGTGAGAGAAAGAATGTGTGTATATAAATAAATAACGGATGGGGTACGAGGGGAGGTGGGGCATTAGCGGAAGTTTGAGAAGTCAATATTCATGCCATCAGGTTGAAGGCTACCCAGACGGAATATAAGGTGTTGTTCCTCCAACCTGAGTGTGGCTTCATCTTTGCAGTAGAGGAGGCCGTGGATAGACATATCAGAATGGGAATGGGATGTGGAATTAAAATGTGTGGCCACTGGGAGATCCTGCTTTCTCTGGCGGACAGAGTGTAGGTGTTCAGTGAAATGATCTTCCAGTCTGCGTCAGGTCTCGCCAATATACAGAAGGCCACATCGGGAGCACCGGACGCAGTATATCACCCCAGCAGACTCACAGGTGAAGTGTCGCCTCACCTGGAACGACTGTCTGGGGCCCTGAATGGTAGTGAGGGAGGAAGTGTTGGGGCACGTGTAGCACTTGTTCCGCTTACACGGATTAAGTGCCAGGAGGGAGATCAGTGGGGAGGGATGGGGGGGACAAATGGACAAGGGAGTCGCGTAGGGAGCGATCCCTGCGGAAAGCAGAGAGAGGGAGGGAGGGAAAGATGTGCATAGTGGTGGGATCCCGTTACAGGTGGCGGAAGTTCTGACTCTGTCCGCCAGAGAAAGCAGGATCTCCCAATGGCCACACATTTTAATTCCACGTCCCATTCCCATTCTGATATGTCTATCCACGGCCTCCTCTACTGTAAAGATGAAGCCATACTCAGGTTGGAGGAACAACACCTTATATTCCGTCTGGGTAGCCTCCAACCTGATGGCATGAATATTGACTTTTCAAACTTCTGCTAATGCCCCACCTCCCCCTCGTACCCCATCTGTTATTTATTTATTTATATACACACATTCTTTTTCTTTCTCTCCTTTTTCTCCCTCTGTCCTTCTCACTATTCCCCTTGCCCATCCTCTGGGTTCCCCCCCTCCCCCTTTTCATTCTCCCTCGGCCTCCTGTCCCATGATCCTCTCATATCCCTCTTGCCTATCACCTGTCCAGCTCTTGGTTCCATCCTTCCCCCTCCTGTCTTCTCCTATCATTTCGGACCTCCCCCTCCCGCTCCCACTTTCAAATCTCTTACTAACTCTTCCTTCAGTTAGTCCTGACGAAGGGTCTCGGCCTGAAACGTCGACTGTACCTCTTCCTAGTGATGCTGCCTGGCCTGCTGTGTTCACCAGCAACTTTGATTTGTAATACTTTTCCAAAAATGTTTTGATCTTTGTTTGTCTCTTCTGTTTAGTATCTTGGCCCCAGTAACTGAGAGAGGTGCTTGATGGCCCTGCTGACTTTTGCAAAAAAACAATAAAAATATATCACTCAGAGGCCCTGCTCTGCAATCCATTCAGTCTGGATGAAAGTTTGATGTGCTCAACATAAAAATAAAATCAATGAACATTTCAGACCCAAATTATTTATCTGAAAACAAATATGCACTTCAAAATAATGATTATAAATTGGTTCAATAATGTTGTCACGCCAGCGAATTGAAGAAGAACAGCCAGTAACCCAGGATTGGCAGAAGTACAGTATACCCCGGGATTTTTTTTGGCTACTTGGACAACCATTTTGCATTTGAGTAAGATTATACAGTGGACAAGTCACTTACAAATAAACCTGCCTCCAAATACATTGAGCTTGTGCTATCATATAAAGACAAATCACATACATGAACACCACAAATTCTGTACATCAATACGCCAAAGTGCTTTTCATTTAATGTGGACCAATGTTAGAGAGACGAGTTGCCATTCAGAAAAGGTCTCTTTCGAAATTAAGGCAAAACATTTGATTTACCAAAGGAAAGGTACAATCCAGAAGTTATTACAGAATGATCCCAGGAAGGTCTCCAGTTACAGTCTGTTTCTAGGGAACTGAGTGGTGGTAAATCCATGATCTGGGCAAAGCTTTCCATGAATCAAGGCACTCTATGGACAACCATAGACAGTGAGTGGGTCAGCATGCTGTCCACTTCTCAGTACAGTACCGACTTCTGTAGCAGAGAACAGAAAAACAATTTGTTCACTCATTAAGATTTAATAGGAGAAACCTTAAGCCTTTTATAATCATGTTTACAGGATTGATCACCATCTTTCACAGACTCATCGGGATGTACCGCACAGAAACAGGACCTTTGGGACAACTCATCCACACTGGCCCAGGTACCTTCTTGAGCTCCTCCCAATTACCTTCATTTGCCCCATATCCCTCTAGACCTTTCCTAGCTGTGGACCTGTCCAAACGCCTTTTAGATGTACCACTGCCTCTGACAGCTTATTCCATCTACATACCCTGTGTGAAAAGTTGCCTCTCAGGTCCCTTTTAAATCTTCCTCCTCTCATTTTGAACCTATGCCCTCTACTTAAAATAAAAGCCAAA
The DNA here is from genome assembly GCF_963921235.1 of Mobula hypostoma. NCBI lineage: Eukaryota > Metazoa > Chordata > Chondrichthyes > Myliobatiformes > Myliobatidae > Mobula > Mobula hypostoma. The sequence continues at coordinate 67,289,269 of NC_086113.1, read as the reverse complement.
GGGAGGTCATATAATAGAGCAAAAATTAATGGGAAGTTAAAGGATTGGGAAGCTTTTAAAATCCAACAGAAGGAAACTAATAAGATCATTAAGAAGTTAAAGATGGAATACGAATGTAAGCTAGCCAATAATATTCAAGAGGATACCAAACATTTCTTCAGATACACGAAGTGTAAGAGAGAGGTGAGAGTGAATATTGGACACTGGAAAATGATGCTAGAGAGGCAGCAATGGGGGACAAGGAAACAGCGGATGAACTAAATAAGTTTTTTGCGCCAGTCTTCATTGTGGATGATACTAACAGTACGGTGGAAGTTCCAGGTGTCAGGGGAATGAAGGGTGTGAAGTTACCATTATTAGCGAGAAGGTTCTTGGGTGACTGAAAGGTCTGAAGGTAGATAAGTCACCTGGACCAGATGGTGTACACTCAAGGGCTCTAAAAGAGACCATAAGACAAAGGAGCAGAAGTCGGCCATTCGGCCCATTGAGTCTGCTCCGCAATTTTATCATGAGCTGATCCATTCTCCCATTTAGTCTCACTCCCCCGCCTTCTCACCATAACCTTTGATGCCCTAGCTACTCAGATACCTATCAATCTCTGCCTTAAATACACCCAATGAATTGGCCTCCACTGCTGCACATGGCAACAAATTCCATAGATTCACCACCCTCTGACTAAAAAAATTTCTTTGCATTTCTGTTCTGAATGGGCGCCCTTCAATCCTTAAGTCATGCCCTCTCGTACTAGACTCCCCCATCATGGGAAACAACTTTGCCACATCCACTCTGTCCATGCCTTTCAACATCCAAATATTTCTATGAGGTCTCCCCTCATTCCTCTAAACTCCAAGGAATACAGTCCAACAGCGGACAAATGTTCCTCATATGTTAACCCTCTCATTCCCGGAATCATTCTAGTGAATCTTCTCTGTACCCTCTCCAATGTCAGCACATCCTTTCTTAAATAAGGTGACCAAAACTGCCCACAGTACTCCAAGTGAGGTCTCACCAGTGCCTTATAGAGCCTCAACATCACATCCCTGCTCCTATACTCTATTCCTCTAGAAATGAATGCCAACATTACATTCGCCTTCTTCACTACTGACTCAAACTGGAGGTTAACTTTAAGGGTATCCTGTACGAGGACTCCCAAGTCCCGTTGCATCTCAGAACTTTGAATTCTTTCCCCATTTAAATAATAGTCTGCCTGTTTATTTTTTCTGCCAAAGTGCATAACCATACACTTTCCAACATTGTACTTCATTTGTCAAGAGGTGGAGGAAGAGATTGTGGATTTATATTGATCTTTCAAGAATCACAAGATTCTGGAATGGTTCTGGAAGACTAGAAAACTGCAAATGTCTTCAAGAGGGGAGCAAGGCAGAAGGAAGGAAACAGTTTGGAAGCTATAGGCTAATTAGACTGACCTCAGTGGTTGGGAAGATACTGATTGTTAAACTTGAGGTCTCAGGGTACTTGGAGGCACATGATCAAACAGGCCATAGTCAGCATGGCTTCCTCAAGGGAAAATCTTGCCTGACAAGTCTGTTGGAATTGTTTGAAGAAATAATGAGCAGGAAAGACAAAAGAGGATTGGTTGATGTTGTGAACTTGGATTTTCAGAATGTCTTTGACAAGGTGCCACACGTGAGGCTGTTTAACAAGCTATGAGCCCAGGGTAATACAGGAAAGATTCCAGCATGGCTAAAGCAGTGGCTGTTTGGCAGGAGGCGAAGAGTGGGAATAAAGGGAGCCTTTTCTGGTTGGTTGCCGGCAAGTAGTGGTGTTCCACAGGGGTCTACGTTGGGACTGATTCTGTTTATATTATACATCAATGATTTGGATGATGGAATTGATGGCTTTACTGTAAAGTTTGCAGATGATATGCAGATAGGTGGAGGGGCAGGTAATTTAGAGGAAATAGAGAGGCTAAAGAGGACAGACAGATTGGGAATGGGCAAAGAAATGGCAGATGGAATGCAGTGTTGAGAAGTTTATGGTCAAGCACTTTGCTAGAAGAAATGAAAGGGTTGACAATTTTCTAAATGGAGAGAAAATACAAAAACCTGAGGCGCAAAGGGCCGTAGGAGTCCTTATGCAGGCTGAGGATGGGAAATGCAATGTTAGCATTCATTTCAAGAGGACTAGAATATACGAACAAGGGTGTAATGTTGATAATTTATAAAGCACTGGTGAGACCTCAGTTGGAGTTTTGGCCCCTTATCTCAAAAAGGATGTGCTGAAACTGGAGTGGGTTCAACAGAGATTCACGTAAATGATTCCAGGATTGAATGGCTTGTCATATGAAGAGCATTTGATGGTTCTGGGCCTGTATTCACTAGAATTCAGAAGAATGAGGGGCGATCTCATTGAAACCTACAGAATGGTGAAAGACCTTGATAGAGTGGATGTGGAGAGGATGCTTTCTATGGTGGGGGAGTCTAAGGCCAGAGGACAGAAGCTCAGAATAGAGGTGTGTCCTTTTAGAATAGAGACCAGGAGGAATTTCTTTCTTTGCCATAGGCCGCTGTGGAGGCCAAGTCTTTATGTGTATTCAAGACAGAGGTTGATAGATTTTTGATTGGTCAGGGTATGAAGGGATACGGGGAGAAGGTAGGAGATTGGGGTAGATAGGAAAATTTGAATCATTCATGATAAAATGGTGGAGCAGACTTGATAGTCCAAATGTCCTAACTCTGCTCCTATATCTAAAGGTATTATGGTCTTTAGGACTCCCCTACCCTGTGGAAAAGAGTCTGGCTATTCATCTTTTCTATGCCCCTCACTGATTTTAGAACCTCTGCAAATTCACTCCCCAGCTTCTGATTCTCCAGGGAATAAAGTCCAAGTGTATCTAAGCCTGCCTTATAACCCAAGCTCTCCAGTGCTGAGAACATCCTTGTGAAACTTTATTACACTTCCTTTAGTTTTGTGACATCCATACTGAGATATCTTTTATCGGGCACATGATCTTTTTCGTAATGTGGTAACTGATATGACATTGCACTTTTTCAAAATTCCACTGAAATTTCTACATTAGAAAAGTGTGCAAGGGTATGGGTAACAACATTATCCCAAAAGTAATGAGGAATAGATTGGAAGATTTGGGCATTTACAGTCGAGGAGGCCATTCCATTTTTTTTTGGTCTATGAAGAAACTCCCATTCTAACTGCACTCTCCATTACTAAAAATGGGTGTAATGCCTGGTTATTGATCTTTTGAATTTTATCTATTACTATGGTGCATTGTCACATAAAAGATCACTGATCAAACATCTACGTAAGGATTAGCTGATAACTGAATGCCCAATGTTGCATACATTGACACTTTCAATATTTTGGCACCTTTTTTGGCCATATTCATGTTTTGAAAAGACACAGTAAAGGCTTAACAGCATGGGTAAGAGACTACGGGTATTCCTAATTGTAACAACTGTCAGTGTATTCAGTTATGTAACAACAGCTGGCTGCAAAGCACTCTGAGATGTCTCCGGGTTATGGAAATGCCATGGAACTGCCATGGAACAAAAAGCTTCTTTTGAAAAAGGAGTCTGCCTTAAATATTAGTCACAACACTGGTGTAAATGTTTGTGTATTTGTCCTACACACTGTAAAAGGAATCTATGTGTAATTACCCAGCATTTAGCAATTACTGTTTAATTTATTAACAAGGCGTAAACTGAAAGAGGAAAGAAACTTACTGCAGGACTTTCGATTGCGATTGCGGGTTCCTTTTGGCTCTGTGTTTTTGTGTTATCTTGAAACAAACCATTCCTGCTGATTGTTCCCATGTTGTCAAATCTCTCTCCTACAAAATTGACACATAAATTAAAGAGACAAGAGCAAGCCAAAAAGGTGTTAGCTATAGTTCAAGTGTAAAACCTTCATCTGCAGATCAGGACATTGTTGGTTCAAGCCTTCTCTAGAGACTTGGTTGACACATACTGTGAGACTCGTTCTCAACTGTGAGAAAGTCCTTGTGAGTATCTTGGAGCCAATGCTGCAGCTGTATTCAGTCAACATCCCACCTGCATTTCTGAAGCTTTGTGGCAACAGCAGTAATGACCACAGAGAGGAAACAAGGTCAGGTATCTTGAGTGCAGTTGGCCACAGGTACCTGTGTCCACTCTACATCTGCTTCACTTGACCATACAAACCACAATAATACAAGGTCAGACCGATATAAGACAAAGGTGCACTTGTCCCAGTGCTTTACCACACATTACACTGCATCTCCAAATCTTTTGCAGGGGTGAAATTTCAGCACTAACGTCAACCAAGTTGTAGTTACAGTACATTTGACAATAAAGCATAGAATTCATGGTGACCATCACTGTGAGTCTTGCTGTCATTAAAGGTAAAGTGGTAAATTGTTCATTATTGTCACAAGTACTGAGCTACAGTGAAAGACTTTGTTTAACATGCCACCCACACAGGTTATTTTATTACTTCATTGTATTAAGTTAGCCCAAGAAAAAGCCATAACAGAACATAGAAGAATAGCATGTGAGCTCCATGCTGAACAGACAGCACCAGCTGCAGTAGGATGTAGAACATTCTACAGTACAGCACAGGGACTGTCCATTCTGCCCTCAGCTAATTAAACTGGTAATTAAATGCCAAACTCATCTAATCCTTTCTGCTTATAAAACCCAATCTCCCTGCGTTCTCTGTAGTTTCATGTAGCTACCTAAGAGGCTCTTAAACATCTTTATCATATTAGACTCTACTGGCACCCCTGGCAGAGCACTCCACACACCCCACACGTGTACCTCCTCTCACTCTGAGTGCATGACCTCTAGGTATTGGATATTTCAATCCTCGGAAAAGATGCGCTCCCATTAGTATGAGCAATCTCTCTGAATAGCCCGTAACATTTTATTCAGGCAGATTGCTGGTAAAGCTCTTCAAAGCCCCATTCTTCCTATGACAGGGCAAGCAGAACTAAATGCAATACTCCAAATGTGGCCTAATCACATCTGCTACATAACCGTTGAACATTAAATATTGGTGTTTACTTCTAGGGACTTGACACTCTCAACCCTTCTGAGCTCAGCACTGTTGATGCAAATAGGAGCGTATGCACTGTCCCCTTCATGAGGTCAATATCCAACTCAGGAGGCAACAAGTAGCAATGGTAATGCTTCCTAGGTTCAAGGGTAAGGACATAACTTATAGGCTTGGATGGGGGAGAAAGGGAAAATGAAATCCTTGGGTACACCGTTAGGAGATGAGGGAATGAGGATCCCGCAGTCAGACATTTGGGAACTGCAGAGCAAGCTGAAAAGCAGGGAATTGCAAGTTGAAACATTTGTATTTTTGCCGATACCACACACCAACAGTAGAAGAAAAGGGGAGACATTAAAAAAGAGCTTTGACCGGCGGCCAATCTGAACATTCGAGGCTTTGAGAGGAGGGAACTTCGATCAGGTCCACTGCCTGAGTACGAAAGGCAGCAGTGGGTCGTTGCAGCGAAAAAGAGCTTTGACTAGTGGCAGATCCGGACATCGAAAGTTCTGAGAGGAGGGGACTTCAATCATGTCCACTGCCCCAGTATAAAAGACAGCAGCGGGACAGTGCAGTGAAGAAGAGCTTGGACTAGCAACCAATTGGCATTTACAATTGATTAGCAATGGCAAATAAAAGGAAGTCGGGGCAGGCCCAGTGGCCATCGACTGAGCGGACGAAGTCAGAGTGATGATCTTGAGATTTTAGCTCTTCGAGGCTTTTACGAAGAGAGGCTTCATCCAGAGAAGTTATTTTACCTTCTCTTCTTTATATCTGCTCAGCTAGGACAGCAGAGATGCTACGTAGAATAGTTGAATGCTCCCCTTGAAGGATGTGGGAAGGCAGGAAGATGTCCAGTATCCCTGACGACTGCAGCTTCTAACAATCTGCATTAAGGAGTTACAGATGGAAATGGATGAACTCTGGATCATTCAGGAGGCTGAGGGGATGATAGATAGGACACAGAGCGGTAGTTACACACAAGGTGCAGGACACAGGAGACTGGGTGACAGTCAGGAAGGGGAAAGTGGTTAAGGAGCCAGTGCAGAGTAGCCCTGTGGCCATCCCCGTCAACAACGGGTATATCATAAGACCATAAATATAGGAGCAGGAGTAGGGCATTCGGCTTATCGAATCTGCTCCACCATTCAATCATGGGCTGATCCAATTGTTCCAGTCATCCCCACTCCCCTGCTTTCACCCCATACCCTTTGATGCCCTGGCTAATCAAGAACCTGTCTATCTCTGCCGTAAACACACCCAATGACTGGGCCATTCCAGTCTCTTGTGGCAACAAATTCCACAGATTTACCACCCTCTGATTAAAGTACTTTCTCCGCATCTCTGTTCTAAATGGACGCTCCTGAAGTCGTGCCCTCTTGTCCTAGAATCCCCTACCATGGGAAATAACTTTGCCATATCTAATCTGTTCAGGCCTTTTAACATTCAGAATGTTTCTATGAGATCCCCCCTCATTCTCCTGAACTCCAGGGAATACAGCCCAAGAGCTTCCAGATATTCCTCATATGGTAACCTTTTCATTCCTGGAATCATTCTCGTGGATCTTCTCTAAACCCTCCTCAATGTCCGTATATCCTTCCTAAAATAAGGAGCCTAAAACTGCACATAATACTCCAAGTGTGGTCTCACGAGTGCCTTATAGAGCCTCAACATCACATGCTCATTCTTATATTCTATACCTCTAGAAATGAATGTCAATATTGCATTCACCTTCTTTACCACCGACTCAACCTAGAGGTTAACCTTTAGGGTATCCTGCACAAGGACTCCCAAGTCCCTTTGCATCTCTGCATTTTGAATTCTGTCCCCATCTAAATGATATCAGTTTGGATACTGTTGGGGGAGATGACCTAGCAGGGTCAGGGGTCAGACCTCTGGCACCGAGCTTGCCTCTGTGACTCAGAAGTGAAGGGGATAGAAAAGGCAGTCTGTGCCGATAGGGGTTTCATTAGTTAGGGAACGGACAGGAGGTTCTGTGGGCAAGAACAAAATTCCCAGATGGTATTTTGCTTCCTGGGTCCAGGATAACTCAGACCAAGCCTTTAGCATTCTTAAGTGGGAGGGTGAACAGCCAGACATCTGAGGGTGAACAGCGAGATTCGGCATATGGAGTTCAGAGAGTTCGGTGTTAAGTTAAAGGTCAGGACACCAGGGTTGTGATCTCAGGATTGCTACTGTTCCACATGCTGAGCGAAGCTAGAACTCGGAAGATTATACAGGTTAATATGTAGCTAAGGAGTTGATGTAGGAGGGAAGGCATAAGATTTTTGGATCATTGGGCTCTCTTCCAGCGAAGGACTGTTTGGACCTGAATTGGAGGGGGACTAATATCCAAGCAGTGAAGTTTGTTCATGCTGCACGGTGGGATTTAAACTAGAGTTGCAAGGGGATGGGAAGCAGAGTGCCAAACAGTTAGTGGAGAGGTTGTAGAGGCAGATGTTGGTAAGACATTAGACAAAGTTAGGAATCAAAAGTTTGAGCATGGGGGAAACTAGTGTCCTGAGCTGCGCATATTTCAATGCAAGAAGCATCGTAGGAAAGGCGGATGATAGTGCTGAAGATGAAGCAGCTGGTTTACAAACAGAGGCAATGCGTAGTGAGGAGAGGCAGTTGATAGGGCAAAATTGTAGTCAACAGGATGAGATGCAATGTAAAAGGTGGACAAAATCTAAAAGGGTGAACACAGGATTGAAGGTGTTATATTTGAATGTGCACAGTTTACGGAATAAGGTAGATGAACTTGCACCATAGTTGAAGATCGGCAGGTATGATGGTGTAGGCATCACTGAATCATGGCTGAAAGAAGATTATAGCTGGGAGCTTTACATCCAAGAATACATGTTGTATCGAAAGAATGTAAGATTCAAACAAGAGGACATGAGTTGAGAGTTAAAGGGCAAAAGTTTAGGGGTAACATGAGGGGGAACTTCTTTACTCAGAGAGTGGTGGCTGTGTGGAACGAGCTTCCAGCAGAAGTGGTTGAGGCAGGTTCAATGTTGTTGTTTAAAGTTAAATTGGACAGATATATGGACAGGAAAGGAATGGAGGGTTATGGGCTAAGTGCAGGTACGTGGGACTAGGTGAGAGTAAGACTTTGGCATGGACTAGAAGGCCAGAGATGGCCTGTTTCCATGCTGTAATTGTTGTATGGTTATATAGTTAATATGCAGGAAGGCAGAGGGGGTGGCGTTGATCTGTTGGTAAAAATGAAATCGAATAATTAGAAAGAGGTGACATGGGTTGCAAGGTGTTGAACCATTGTTGATAGAGCTAAGGAACTGCAAGGGTAAAAAGACCCTGATGGGAATTGTATACAGACCCCCTCCAACCTATAGTAAGGACGTGGCCTACAAATTACAGCTGGAGATAGAAAATGCATGTCAAGAGGGCAGTGTTACAATAGTCATGGGGGACCTCAATATGCAGGTAGATTGGGAAAATCAGGTTGGTGCTGGATTCCATGAAGCTAAAGATGAAATAGTCAGTCAATCAGAGCTTCCATCGTGAAACAGGATGGGCACGTAAGACAAAATAATTTACACGACTGTGAGGAATGATGTTGATGGGATTCCTTTACCAAGAATCGTTTTATGATTGGCTTAGTGGCCTCTTTTTTTTACCATATCTCTGCTCATATGCATGACCTTGCTCTGGAGGCAATTAGAATTCATTTTTCCACAACTTTTGGGGATTTTAAGATTCCAGGAAGGGTAGAGAGGAGGGCCAGAAGATGTGATAGCAATTTTAAAACATTTCACTTGAAGTTTTTAGAGTGTGTACCAGTTCAGGAATTGCTTGATTCAAGGTTAATTTTAAACAAGGACTAGACCCTGCTTAATTAATTTTTTGTTTCAGTCTGAATCTTAGGCAGGAGTAATAGTAAGTGTACCATATAAATAAGTACAGAAAATCACCCTGGTCCTTCTTTGAGAAAACTGTTCTGTTTCTGGTTAGGTCAGAGCCCACCTCGAATAGGAGGCAGATATCTTTCAGCAGAGTAGGTGTTAATGCCATTCAGTCACCAAATGAGATCAGAAAGGAAATTCCCATCATCCAATATCCAATTGACCTGGGCTCATTGCTGACATGTTAAGTGGGGCTTAGTATGAGTGTGGCTGATGACTGTCTATCAGTTGTAGACATAAGTGACTTAAGCTGCTGTAATCTGAAGCAACGCATAAATTGCTAGAGGTCAGGCAGTATCTATGGAGGGAGACGGACAGCTGAGATGAAGGGTCTCAATCCAGAACATCAACTGTCCATCTCCCACCGCAGATGCTTCCTGACCTGCTTCCAGACGGCTTACATTTTAATGATTTATCCTCATGGGTACCAAGATACACAAGTACAGTAAACTAGGAAAAAGAAGAAAGGTCTGCAGAATATTGTGTCGCATTTATAGAGAAAGTGTAGTACAGGTGGACATATAAAGTGGAAAGATTGTGATGAGGTAGATTGGGAGATCTAAAATTTACCTTTTAGCGTATGAGAAGCCCGTTCAAGAGTCACATAACAGTGCATTACATGAAGTGCCACGACCTTATGGCACAGGGATAACTAAGGCTTTGTAAAGTCCACATTTCCCAGTCTGATATTTCTGAATGTCTGCATTAAAGCAGAGTCATAAACTAATATAAAAGGTACTGGAGGAGTTGAGCAGAGGAAATGCTAAACGGAGTATCAGCAACATGAAATCGGGGCTGCACATGTACCTGAACCTGCGTGGTGTGAATCTCCTACCCCTGTATGCTAATTCTCCAATTTCCCAATAGTGTATTGGCCTTGTTGAGATTCTTGGTTGCTTTTGCAGGCATCAGGTGACATGGCCAGAAAGCCTGATAAGAGTTGATATCAACAGGCATAGAGAAAAAATGAAATGGAGTTGAGAGGCAGCAAGAAAGCAGAGAACATGTAACCCCTCAGTCTTTTGTTCCAGTCTGTCATCTCCAGACAAAACAAGATCAGTAAAGACACGGGCTTATGCTTGGAATTAATAAAGTTAGATCTAGCTGTTCTAGCTGAGCTCTGAGCCACCCGAGCGGCAAATGCACTATCAATGTATCATTACATGGGGAGGGAGCTTGACAAAAGCTGAAATGACAGATCTTCTTCAGACATCATTAATTTTGATGAAATAGCTTGTTATAAAAGGTGGCCTATTTTAAGCGGTGATTCAAAATCCACACTCAACACTAGCAAAAAGCATCTTAATTAATTGTTAACAGTAAGGACGCTCTTCAGATTCTGAGGAATGTCTAATTAATCATTGTAAGTTTGTAAGTTCCATTTACCAAAAAAAAATCATTTAGAATCATCAATAATCAAATGTCAAAGGAGTAGTGAGGTGGATATTAGTCTTGTTAACTGAAAGTTGCAGGATGCATTTTTAAATATCTACTGAATTTTCAAAGTCTGGAGCTTGCTGTGATGATCAAAGACTGGTTTCCGGAAGGAGACTTCATCTTTATTACATAGAAATTGTACATTTCCTAGTCTGTTGGAAGATAATGGGTTTAAGTTTCACTCCTGTTAAGTTGAACACAACTGTCAAAGCTGATACTCTAGTGTAGTCCTGAGGTAGCAGTGCACCCATTCTCGTTTAGCTACCCAGAGAACCCCATTATGCACCTTCAATATAAAAATATATGATCTGTAATACAACACAGGGAGTGCAAAAAAAGTTAACGGAATTCCTAATAATATCACCAAGTTTCAAGATGCCTTGGTAAAATTAATTAATAATAGAAATGGGATTCACAGAAACTTCAGAAATATTTAATTTCTGCATAGGCTTTAATCTAATTTTTAAAAATGCAGGGACCAACTCTCAAGTTGTTGTGTGAACCTCCCACCTATACACCGAACGATGCCTCTGTTTGCATACCCAAGCACAAGAGCCAGGAGCATCCCCATCAGGCTCTGTAATGATAATCCTCCTGCTCTTGATGACAGCAAAAATGAACCTTATTTATGAGTATCATATAAAAATCTGCAAGTCTTCCACTAACCACCAAACCCATTTTAAATTTTCAAAGCAATATTCCAGGCATGCTCCTGTGAGAATCACAAAGGCCAAAATGTGCAACTTGGATTACCAATAGCTCAATCAGAACTACACTTTAACAAGCAAACAGAAGGCTAAATATGATAAGAGAAAGCTGGTGATGCTGCTACCACAGCACAGCGCTGGAATGCAGGCGTTGTTCTCTGGATGAAGCCTTGTACTAGAACCCTATTTGTTCTTGTGAAGATACAAAAGATGCAAAGACAAGGAGGAGAAGAGGAATTCTTCTCAGTAGCCTGTGCTCATATGGCTTTAGGAACTAGGTGCATCTAGGCCTGCTGCGTTCACCAGCAACTTCTATGTGTGTTGCATCATGTGGCGTGTCTTTGGTATCAGCCACCTTTGTTGGTTGGGCATTGTTCACCATCAATAGAAGAAGTTTGGCTGCAATCTCCATCCTTGCTGTTACCTTAACAAACAGCAGCACAGAAGAATCTATAACAATAACATTCATCTCTCACTCTGGATCAATAAAGCGGTCAAGTACATCAGTGTCTGTGGAGGCTGCTGCATACAAATCACTGCACTGTTTACTGCTGATGTGAGTACATTTCAGTAGCTCGCTGTCAGTAATATGTCTGATGAGGATACAAGAAAAGCTGCAGAAAAGGAACGTAATCTCTTACACTTGACGTAGCACAGGTGCTAACAAATACCCTTCTGTTTGTTCAGTTTGCAAAGTTCTGCAACACACAACTTAATCCTTATTATGGCATACATGTCAGACATCATTACAGTAGACACTGCAGAAGTATATTTCTTTAATTACAATTCACAATTAAAGGGCTGCATAGGTATTATTAATCATAAAAAATAATGAAAATATTAGAAGTAGAAGCCGAACCAGACCATTTGATCTCACAATCTTTATTCAATAAGACCATCCCAGAGCTAATCCCTATACTTGCATTTCCCTTGGTGCAAATATTTCCATTCAGGAATCTGAAAATATGGATTGATTCCACGTGTTCACTTCTGAGGTACCATCGAAAGGCGATTCATTTGAGCAGCACTGATGGATACCATCAAATACTTCTGTTTTAGTCTGCTACAGCTGAGAACCACAACTACGTCTGAGTCTGTACAGTTAGTAAAGTCATTTTAATGCAATTAAACAACCTATTACTACTTAAAATGGACGCAACTGTAACAGACTCTTCTGGTCACTGGCACGATTCCCCTTTAAGATGGCGTAAGAGAGGATACTGAGCTGGGCTAAAAGTTCATTTAAGAATTAGTGGCTTTCGAATCCCAATACAGACCACCTTGCTGGGAAACGTAGAGTCTCTGGTAAATAAAAATGAAGATCTCAGTGCTAGGGTGCTGTGTCAGTGGGACATCAGGACCACCTGTACCTTTTGTTTCACAGAATCTTGGTTAACTCCTTCCATTCTGGATGCAGTGATTCAGATCGATGAGTTTACTACACACCACCAAGGTAGGACTGCTGAGACTTTCCAGGGCAGAGTAGGAGGAGTGTATTTCATGATCAACTCCTTGTGATGTAGCTGCTGTAGGAGACCCAGCAATTATTTTGGTTGTGGTGTACATCCCACCACAAGTCAATGTCAAACAGGCTCCAGACAAACCGAGTGATGTGATGAACAGGCATGAAACAGCATACCCTGACACCTTCCCCAACATTCTGAGGGATTTTAATCAGGTCAGCTTGAACAACTGTCTAAATAATTATTACCAACAAATCACCAGAGGAACCAACACAATGAACCACTATTACACCACCAGCAAGACTGCTACCATGCTATACCACACCTACACTTTGTTAAGTCTGATCGCCTGGCTCTACTTCTACTCCCTGAGTATAGGCTGAAGAGAGGACCATAAAGATATGGACAAGAGCAGTGCAGGAGTGTTTACTGGACTGCTTTGAACCACTGGACTGGACTATACTCAAGGAATCATCTTTGAGTCTGAATGAGCACGCCACAGTTGTCACCGACTTCATTAAAACCTGTGAGGATGAGTATGTGCCAATAAAAACTTATTGTACATACCCAAACCAAAAGCCCTGGATGCACCTGGAGGTTTGAGTCTGCTGAGGGCCAGATCTGTGGCATTGAAGTTTGGTGAGCCAGTCTGCACAAGAAAGTGAGGTATGACTTTCAGAGGGTATTTGAGAGCTGAGGAACCCAGGTTTGGTAGCTTTTTGATCAGGCCTATAAGAATGTTTGTGTGAAACACTGAGCTGTGGTCAATAAGCAGCATCCAGACATAGGTTTTTGTATTGTTCAGGTGATCCAAGGCTGCGTGGAGGACCAGTGAGATGGCATCTGCCATGGACCTATTGTGGTGGCATATTGCAGTGGGTCCAGGTCCTTGCTGAGACAGGACTTTATTCTAGCCACAACCAGCCTGTCAAAGCACGTTGTCACCATAGATGTGAGTGCTAGATGTGAGGGGTGGAGAGAGTGAGCAACTTCAAGTTCCTGGGTGTCAGTATCTCTGAGGATCGAACCTGGACCCAACGTGTCAATGCAGCTATAAAGAAGGCAAGGCAATGGATATCTTTCATTAGGAATTTGAGGAGATTTGGTATGTCACCAAACACTCACAAATTTTTACAGACATACCATCGAGAGCATTCTAACTAGCTGCATGACTGTCTGTTATGGGCTACTGTACAGGACTTAAGTAAGCCGCAGAGAGTTGTAAAATTAGTCAGCTCCATCATGGGCACTAGCCTCCCTACTACCCGGGACACCTCCAAGGAGCGGTGCCTCAGAAAGGTGGCGTCCATTTTTAAGGTCCCCACCACACAGGACATGCTACCTTCTCACTGTTACCATCAGGAAGGAGGTACAGAAGCCTGAAGGCGCACACTCAGAGATTCAGGAACAGCTCTTTCCCCTCTGCCACCTGATTTACGAATAGGCATTGAACCCATGAACACCATATCACTACTTCTTTTATTTCCTACTTTTTTGCACTTTTGCACTGTTGTTGCAAAGTTAACAAACTTCACGACACATGGTCTGTATAGTTGGAAGCTAGTGGGCATGAATGTTCAGACCAATTTGGGAAGTGCTCTGGATGAAGATATTTTAAGTTGGGTTTGGAACTGAAGTAGGAAGAGTTAAATGTAGTAGGCATTGGGTAGGGAATTGGAAAGCAGATCAGTGAGAAAGATGGAGGCTTTGGAAGAGAAGTGGGGTTGAGGTCAAAGTCAGATGGGAACTGAGTCTTTAGCCTATGTGACAGCAGGAGGCTGATACAAGTGAGAAGTAGAGCCCTGATTGAGAGCTGACAGAAGCCTCCTAACTTTAATCTAATAGCTCACTTAATGCAGAGATTCACACGGATTCTCAACAAGTGTTGTAATTACATATCCAGTTAACAGGAAGAGATAACAGCCACAATGACACATTGGAAGATAACAATATTTACCAAAGTTTGATAATGTTTACTAATAGTCATAGTGAGAAATACTGCTACTAATTAAATGCAGGAAGTGCATCAATTTCATTTTTATATCAAAGACTTTCATCATTTTACAACTATATCAACCAATTCAAACATCCATTGCAGGACCATAACTGGTGCTGGGATACAGAGGCACCAGGTATCTATGACTCTGTATGGCTCATTTCATTACCTGAATGATTTCCTGTAATTCAGAAAACAAACATTTCGTAGATTCCCTGTAGAATTTCAATATGACCAAAATGAGAGTTTATGTTATTAGATGTATAACTTTGTCTGCTTTGTCACCTGCATTAATGACTGATATCCCATTAATAATTACATCAGGAGATGGATAAAGATGCTTAATTATTAGTACAGGAGTTGATATGCATCTGTCACCAGAAATGTGAGAGAAAATCTCACAATTTAGGAGATCACTGCCCTGCTTTGTTTCAGTGAAGTTACAATACAGTAAAGTTCCTGTTTTAAACCAGCAGAATCTTCATAGGAAGAAACAGAGGCTTCTATAAAACTTTCCTCATAATTTATTGAATAAATGTCTGATGATGTTGAAAGTCCTGTGGAATTAGATTGAAGCTAGATTATGTAAGTTTGATAAACTGAAATATTCAAACAGGTTTAAATTATAGCACAAACAGCATTAGGAAAGTTGTTTGTAATTTCATGTGAGTCTGTTAAAAATCTATAATACGTTAACAAAGCCAGCGATACCCACAGACTGACAATAGGTTACCTCTCCTACCTCTCCCCTGGACTAAACCCTAGCTTCAGGGTGGGCATAGATTACACCTTTACCAATGATGCTGCAGGAAATATGTCAAATGTTGAAACTATCAGTAGTTTAAAATTTACGGTCTGGACATCAGGCCTAAACAGTTTATTCAATGGATGCTCTTCGGGCTAATCTGTATATCCTAATTCCCCTTGGTGCAAGCATTTCCAATCAGCGTACCTGAAAAGAATTATTGCTAACATCATTCCATACGGATTGATTCTACTTTATACTGGGGGGAAACGATGAACCATGCAGTCATAGATATGAAATGGATTGGGAATTGTGCTAGGGTGGAAAGGGACAACATGTGGTGGCAACATTAAACAAAGATCATGGATTTGGATTGTTTGGAAGCTAGTGGGCATGAATGTAGACAGTGATGTTCAGAAAAATGGGGGAAATGCTCCAGATGAAGGTATTTAACTTTGGGGCCAGATCTAAAGTAGGAACATTTGAATGCAGCGGGTATTGGATAGAGAGAGCATTCTGATTAGTTGCATCACTGTCCAGTATGGAAAGGCCACTGCACAGGATTGGAAAAGGCTGCAGAGGCTTGTAAGCTCAGATAATTCCATCATCCGCACGAGCCTCCCCATCATTGGAGACACCTTCAAAAGGGTTCACCTCAGAAAGGTGGCATCCATCATTAAGGATCCCTACAACCCAAAGCATGGCTTCTTCTCATTACTACCATCAAGGAAGAGGTACAGGGGCCTGAGAACACACAGGGAGAGCTCCTTTCCCTCCACCAATAGATTTCTGAAAGGTCGATAACCTATGAACACTGCCTCACTATTTTTGCACTCTTTTTACATGATTTATTTAATTTTAAATATGTATTTCTTTATAGCACAATGTATTCCAGTTAATTGGGACACATTGGTACCAGTATATTTTGGTCCAATTAAATGGCTGCCCCAATTAGCCGAAGATTCATGGAAAATCATAGATAAAAAGGTATTAAAAAGACCTGTTTAACCTGTTTATCTGTTTAATTGTTTAATTGAGTAACAAACTATGTATTTAAATGAAATACAGAACAAATCAGAACACTACCAAAACCACTACAGTACCGTAAAGAATAAGGGGTAGAGAATTTAGAATGGAGTTGAGGAAAAACTTTTTCACACAGAGGGTTGTGGTTCTGTGGAATGCCCTGCCTCAGAACGCAGTGGAGGCCAATTCTCTGGATTCTTTCAAGAAAGAGTTAGATAGAGGAGTGAAGGGATATGGGGAGAAGGCAGGAACTGGATACTGATTGTGGATGATTAGCCATGATCACAGTGAATGGTGGTGCTGGCTCGAAGGGCTGAATGGCCTACTCCTGCACCTATTGTCTATAGTAAAACTTTGTATCAGTTCCTAATATTTATCAATAGTGGAATTTATGCAGTGTATGCTGACATGTTCTTTTGATTGACTGTACTAGATACATGGGTTATGACCAAAGGAAAAAATGGCTGGAATTGCTTAGCACTTCAGTGCTGGGTTATTTATTCAACACTCACAACATTCTGGAGGAACTCAGCAGGTCAGGCAGCATCCATGGAAACGAACAGTCAACGTTTCGGGCCGGAACCCTTCCTCAGGACAGTAGAGGGAAGGGGCAGAGGCCCTATAAAGAAGGTGGGGGGAGGGTGGGAAGGAGAAGGCTGGTAGGTTCCAGGTGAAAAACCAGTAAGGGGAAAGATAAAGGGGTGGGGGAGAGAAGCAGGGAGGGGATAGGCAGGAAAATTGAAGAAGGAATAGGAGAGAACACAATGAGTAGTAGAAGGAGGTGGAACCATGAGGGAGGTGATAGGCAGCTGGGGGAGGGGGCAGAGTGAAATACGGATAGAGGAAGGGAGGGGGAGGGGATACTGGAAGTTGGAGAATTCTATGTTCATGCCAAGGGGCTGGAGACTACCCAGACGGTATATGAGGTGTTGCTCCTCCAACCTGAGATTAGCCTCATCATGGCAGTAGAGGAGGCCATATATGGACATATCCGAATGGGAATGGGAAGCAGAGTTGAAGTGGGTGGCATCCGGAAGATCCTGTCTGTTGTGGCGGACGGAGCGGAGGTGCTCGATGAAGCGGTCCCCCAATCTGTGTCGGGTTTCACCGATGTAGAGGAGGCCGCACCGGGAGCACCGGATGCAATAGATGACCCCAACAGACTCACAAGTGAAGTGTTGCCTCATCTGGAAGGATTGTTTCGGGTCCTGAATGGTGGTGACAGAGGAGGTGTAGGGACAGGTGTAGCATTTGCGCTTACAGGGATAAGTGCCGGGTGGGAGATCCGTGGGAAGGGACGTGTGGACCAGGGAGTCGCGGAGGGAATGATCCCTGTGGAAAGCGGAGAGGGGTGGAGAGGGAAAGATGTGGTTAGTGGTGAGGTCCTTTTGAAGGTGGCGGAAGTTGCAGAAGATAATGCGTTGGTGGGTTGGTAGATGAGGACAAGGGGAACTCTGTCCCTGTTGTGGTTGCAGGAGGATGGGATGAGGGCTGAAGTGCGGGAAATGGAGGAGATGCGGGTGAGGGCATCATTGATGACGGCAGAAGGGAAACTACAATCCCTAAAGAAAGAGGACATTTGAGATGTCCTGGAATGGAAAGCCTCAACCTGGGAGCAGATGCGGCGGAGACGGAGGAACTGGGAATAGGGAATGGCATTTTTGCATGTGGCGGAGTGGGAAGAGGTATAGTTGAGGTAGTTATGAGAGTCAGTGGGCTTGTAGAAGATGTCAGTGGACAGTCTGTCACCAGAGATGGAGACCAAGAGATCTAGAAAGGGGAGAGAATTGTCCAAGATGGACCAAGTGAATTTGAGGGCTGGGTGGAAGTTTGAAGTAATGTCGATGAAATTGACGAGCTCAGCATGGATGCAGGAAGCAGCACCAATGTAGTCATCAATGTAGCGAAGGTATTTATTCAGTGTGTGTAAAATCTAGCTTACAAAAATTAGTGGAAATAATGAAAAGAAAATTGCCAATATTTACAAAAAGATAACTACCAGAAGACAGTAAAAGTTCTGTACAAATACTTGCCCAACGTGAATTCCTGCCAGCCCCGATCTCTCCCTCTCACTGAGAATGAAAATCTCCTTTTTACACTGGGACATACCATCTTTAATTACCAACAAAGTTAACTTAAGGCTACACATGAATGAGAATATGATGCACCTCACAGTGTACTTACAATCATATTATAAAGGAAACAGAAATACCTACATTAAATACAGTAAACAAACAACATTTATACATTTGCCCATCCCCATTGCTGATGGAAGAAATGGAATATTGCACTGTGTGTGGTGGTAAAGGCACTATAAAGCCAATCCAAGCACATCAGCTCAGTTTAAGACCCACTATGAGAATATACCGGGGAAGACATTGAAGTGCGCACACTCAGCGCAACGGCGCAAGTGACAAGGCATTGCTTGTGTGTACGCGTGTGTAAATGCGCATGTGTAGGAAGTGTGTTTACTGAGTGCTCTCCGTCACAGACTGTAAAATGAGCAAAATCAGTGCAGACACCTACTACAAATAATGGACTGCCTTCAAACAATCTTTTCAATGATTACATACTCCATATCTTCATTATCATTGTAACATTCAAGATGATACTCAATAACTTTAAGTTCTTCATAGTTCCTAATTGATAAAGCAGTGAAATAATTTCATTTTCACTCCTGGATGTTTCTGGCATCTCCAAGCCTGAATGCTTGAAACCTCAGGGAGCAAAATGGTTCCAAATTGTCTTACTGCTTATTAACCACCAACTATCAATGATAAAACTCATTGCTGTTTGAACACAAACACATGCAAGTGACACTATTTAAAACTGTTCGCTTTAAGCACAGTGTGGGGTCTAACGGCCACACTACGTGTATGCACCTGATGCAAGTTAGAAAAAATTTCAGCAAGTCTCCTGTTGCAATTAAGTACCATAGTGTCCCGAATAAACAAGGGAGCCCCAGCTATTTTCTCAATTGATTTTGCTCTTTAAGCGTTGCCCCAAATAAACAGCTGCCCCGATTAACTGATGGCTCAATTAACTGGAATCCACTGAATATTTTACGTATTGCACTGTACTGCTGCCACAAAACAACAAATTTCATGACAAAAGGTATGTCAGTGATATTAAATCTTATTCTGATTCTAATTCTGAAGTACAGCAATGAAAGAGAAGTGGGACTTTAGATGAGAAATGGGGCTTTGGATGAGAGGTGGGGTTTTGGATGAGAAGTGGGGCTTTGGATGAGAAATTGAGCTTTGGATGAGAGGTGGGGCTTTGGATGAGAGGTAGGGCTTTGGATGAGAAATTGAGCTTTGGATGAGAGGTGGGGCTTTGGATGAGAGGTAGGGCTTTGGATGTGAGGTGGGGCTTTGGATGTGAGGTGGGGCTTTGGATGAGAGGTGGGGCTTTGGATGAGAGGTGGGGCTTTGGATGAGAGTTGGGGCTTTAGATGAAAAGTGGGGCTTTGGATGTGAGGTGGGGCTTTGGATGAGAGTTGGGGCTTTGGATGAGAGTTGGGGCTTTGGATGAGAGTTGGGGCTTTAGATGAAAAGTGGGGCTTTGGATGTGAGGTGGGGCTTTGGATGTGAGGTGGGGCTTTGGATGAGAGGTGGGGCTTTGGATGTGAGGTGGGGCTTTGGATGTGAGGTGGGGCTTTGGATAAGAGTTGGGGCTTTAGATGAAAAGTGGGGCTTTGGATGAGAGTTGGGGCTTTAGATGAAAAGTGGGGCTTTGGATGTGAGGTGGGGCTTTGGATGAAAAGTGGGGCTTTTGGATAAGAAGTGGGGCTCTTACTAAGGTCAGATAGGATCCATGTCTAGTCTGTGTGACAGCTAGAAGCTGATATAAGAGTGGAGCAGAGCCATCACAGGAAGCTGTTGAAACCCTCTTAATTTTAACCTAATGTCTTACTTAATGCAGAGAATCACATGGAGTCTCAATAAGCATTGTAATTACACAATCAATTAACAGGAAGTGATAGCCACCACAGTGAATACGTTGGAAGATAACAATATTTACAGAAGTTTGATAACGTTTACTAAAATTCATCGTGAGAAACACTGCTACTAATTAAATCCAGGAAGTGCATCAATTTAATTTTTATATCAAGAAGTCTTATTGCTATGTGACAATATCAGACAATTCAATCTTTCATAGCAGCACCGTAAGTGGTGCTGCTCATCCATACAGACAATGATATGGATGCACGTAGGGTCAAAGAATTTTACCCCAGTGCTAACAGGACAAGTCATCCTACCCCATCCATGCCAAATGCCAAGTATCTAACTATGATAGTCCTATTTAGCAGCACTTGTCTGTAGTCTTTGAAACCTGGGTGATTCAAGTGCTCATACAGATTGTTTTAACTGAAAGAATAGATCAGCTCTATTTGTCATATGTGCATCGAAACATACAGTTTGATTACGATGAAAGCATGGCAGCACCTCTACTTTCTTAGAAGTTTGCAAAGAATTGGCATGTTATCTAAAACTGAGAAATTACTAAGATGTGTGGTGGAGAGTATGTTGACTGGATTCAACATGACCTGGTATGGAAACATCAATGCCCTTGAATGGAAAAGCCTACCAAAGGTAGTGGATATGGCCCAGTCTATCAGCAGAAATGCCCTCCGCCCTCTCCACCATTGAGCACATCTACATGGAGTGCTGTCTCAGGCAAGCAGCATCCATAATCAAGCACCTCCACCACCCAGGCCGCACTCTCTTCTCATTGCTGCCATCTGGAAGAAGATATAGGAGCCTCAGGACCCAGACCAACAGTTTTAGGAATAGTTATTACCCTTCAACCATCAGGTTCTTGAACAAGAGGGGGTAACTGTTCTCAATTTCACTTGTCCCATCACTAAGCTGTTCCCCCAACCTATGGACTCACTTTCAAGGACTCTTCATTTCATGTTCTTGATATTTATATTTTATTATTATGATTTTCTTTTTGCATTTGCACAGTATGCTTTCTTTTGCATGATGATTATTGGGAGGTGTTCTTTCATTTATTCTGTTGTGTTTCTTGTATTTACTGTGAATGTCTGTAAGAAAATAAATCTCAGGGTTATATATATATTGGTAATACATTTCCTTTGAAGTTTGAACTAACTGGATGACTACTGGAATGCCAAAGCATTTAAGGCTATGAACCAATTGCTAGTTAATGGGACTGGTATAGATGGGTCCTTAATGGTTGGCATGGATGGGGCAGGTGGAATTAATTATCCTGCTATTGTGCAGTTTGAGGAGTCCAGGACTGTACTTCTGCTTGGCTGGTCTTCATTATTTGATAAAATTTACTGTAATTCAGAAAGGGTGGCAGAGTGGTGCATCTAATGAAGTTGTTGCCTCATAGCGGCAGTGCACAAGGTAGAATACAGACTCCAGAATCCAGAGCTGCATGTTCTCCCTGTGACCATGTCAATTTCCTACAGGTGCTCTGCTTTTCTCCCACATCCCAACGATGTGAGGGTTGTTCCGTAAATTATCCCTAGCATGTGGTAGAACCTGGGGTAGTTCATGAGAATTAAAAAATGGGATTAATGGAGAAGTGTAAATGGATAGTAGATGGCCGGTGGGCTGATGGTCTTGTTTTCCTGATGTATTTCTTTATGCTTCAATGACTCTAAGCAAACAATCTTAGATTAATGTTAGAATTTCAGCTTGGATGAAATGAGGTTTTATGTTAATGGGTGTACAGCTTTTCCTACTTAGTCTTCTACATCACTGAACAATATCCCATTAATCATCACATCATGTAGGTTGGCTAAAGAAGTTCATTGATTAGTAGTCAAGCTGATGTGCATCTATCATCAACAGAGAAACTCATATGTTAGGAGATCCCTGCTTTGCTCTGTTTCAACACCAAGAAGCATTGCAGTAAAGTTCCTCTGTTTGAAACCAGCATAGTCTCAATGGGAAGAAATACAGGCTCCTATAACTCCTCTCTCATGATTTATTAAATGAAGGAATGATAATATTGAAAGCTCAGAAGCACTATATTGAAGCTAGTTTACAGATGTGAAACATGCAAATAGGATTTAAATCTTAGCACGTACAGCACTGGGAAAGTGGTTTGTAATCTCATCTGAAAGTGTTATAGATCTGTAATCTTAGCCAGTACTTTCTCCCTATGATCCGATGGCAGGTCAGGCCTAGCTCTTCCCTGGATTAAACCCTACCCTCCGGGCCTCTGTCAGCACGGGTTCTAATCCCACCATTGCAAATGGCGCCACTGGAAATCTGTCAAATCAGGAACGTCACCTGTTCCTAGGATTTTATTGTCCAAATATTGAGCAGTATACAGCTGTTCTTCCAGTTCCTTCCCAATACCAGCTGTGGCTCACCCAGGGACCAAAATTAATGGCTTCACCCCCCACTCTGGCCAGGAGCACAGAAGCTGGGTTGACCCTTTAAAGAGACTGCTGTACTGTTAGAAGGTGATGTCTTTTCAATGAGATGCAGAAGTCAGAGGCCGTTGCTGCTCTGAAGTACAACCATCCTGTCTCAACCACTTCCTCTGGCAGCTCATTCCATATGTTCACCAGTCTCTGAGAGGGAACGTTGCTCTGCAGATCCCACGTCATTCTTTTCTTTCACCCTGAACCTGTGCTCCCCAGTTCTCTTGCTCTGGGGAAAACACCTTATTTATGCTTCTCATAATTTTAAACAATTCTATATAGTTGTCCCTCATTCTGCTGCATTCCAAGGAATAAAACCTAGCCTGGCTAACCCCTTCCCAAAACTCAGACCCTCTAGCCCCAAGTCTTATATTAATGACTTGGATGAGGGAATTAAATGCAGCATCTCCAAGTTTGCGGATGACACGAAGCTGGGTGGCAGTGTTAGCTGTGAGGAGGATGCTAAGAGGATGCAGAGTGACTTGGATAGGTTGGGTGAGTGGGCAAATTCATGGCAGATGCAATTTAATGTGGATAAATGTGAAGTTATCCACTTTGGTGGCAAAAATAGGAAAACAGATTATTATCTGAATGGTGGCCAATTAGGAAAAGGGGAGGTGCAACGAGACTTGGGTGTCATTATACACCAGTCATTGAAAGTGGGCATGCAGGTACAGCAGGCGGTGAAAAAGGCGAATGGTATGCTGGCATTTATAGCAAGAGGATTCGAGTACAGGAGCAGGGAGGTACTACTGCAGTTGTACAAGGCCTTGGTGAGACCACACCTGGAGTATTGTGTGCAGTTTTGGTCCCCTAATCTGAGGAAAGACATCCTTGCCATAGAGGGAGTACAAAGAAGGTTCACCAGATTGATTCCTGGGATGGCAGGACTTGCATATGAAGAAAGACTGGATGAACTGGGCTTGTACTCGTTGGAATATAGAAGATTGAGGGGGGGATCTGATTGAAACATATAAAATCCTAAAGGGATTGGATAGCTAGATGCAAGAAGCTTGTTCCCGATGTTGGGGAAGTCCAGAACAAGGGGTCACAGTTTGAGGATAAAGGGGAAGCCTTTTAGGACCGAGATTAGGAAAAACTTCTTCACACAGAGAGTGGTGAATCTGTGGAATTCTTTGCCACAGGAAACAGTTGAGGCCAGTTCATTGGCTATATTTAAGAGGGAGTTAGATATGGCCCTTGTGGCTACGGGGATCAGGGGGTATGGAGGGAAGGCTGGGGCGGGGTTCTGAGTTGGATGATCAGCCATGATCATACTGAATGGCGGTGCAGGCTTGAAGGGCCGAATGGCCTACTCCTGCACCTATTTTCTATGTTTCTATGTTTCTATGTTTCCTATAACAGTGTGACCAAATCTGTACACTGTACTCCAAGTGCAGCCTCACCAATGGCTTATACAACTGCAACTTAATGTCCCAATTCCTGTACTCAATTCCATTACTGATGAAGGACGACATGATCACTGCCTTTTTCACCACCGTCTACCTGAGGTGCTGCTTTCAATGAACTCTGCTCTTGTTCTGCTCTGTCACACTCTTCCATTACACTCACGAGTACCCTACCTTTCAAAGTGCACAGTAGTCTGCAATACTCCAAGGTATGTATGTATATATTTAGTGTGATTAAGACTTTTGAGCAGTACTATAATTGTCAGTGTGGAGTGGAGAGTGCATTTGTAAATCTGGCAGGACAAAGGATGTGGGAATGCTGAGGGTGGATGGCCGCAGTCGGGGTGTGGGATAGGTGGCAGAGAAGGAGTGTCAGGGGTGGTGGGTGGTGCAGGTGCAAGCACACCCAGCCCTCAGACCATAAGACCATAAGATATAGAAGCAGAATTAGGCCATTTGGCCCATCAAGTCTGCTCCACCATTTCATCATCAATGATCCAGTTCTTCTCTCAACCCCAATCTCCGGCCTTCTCCCTGTATCTCTTCATGCCTTATTAATCAAGAATCTATCAACCTCAGCCTTAAATATACATAAAGACTTGGGCTCCACAGCTGCTGTGGCAAAGAATTCTACAGATTCACCACTCTTTGGCTAAAGAAATGTCTTCTCATCTCTGTTCTCAAATGATGCACGTCTATTCTGAGGCTGTGTCCTCTGGTCTTACACTCCCCCACCACAGGAGACATCCTGTACATATCCACTCTATCCATTTGATAGGTTTTAATGAAGTCACCCCTCATTCTTCTGAATTCTACTGAATACAGGCCCACAGCCATCAAACACTCTTCCAATGACATGCCTTTGAACCCTCTCCAGTTTCAGCCATAAGAGAACCAAAACTGCTCACAATACTCCAAGTGAGGCCTCACCAGTGCTTTATAAAGTCTCAACATTACATCCTTGCTTTTATATTGTAACCCTCTTGAAATAAATGCTAACATTGCATTTGACTTCCTCACCACAGACTCAACCTGTAAATTAGCCTTTAGAGAATCCTCCACGAGGACTCCCAAGTCCCTTTGCGCCTCAGTTTTTTGTATTTTCCCTCCATTTAGAAAACAGTCAACCCTTTCATTTGTTCTACCAAGGTGCATGGCCATACACTTCCCAACACTGTATTCCATCTGCCATTTTTTGACCAGTTTCCTAATTTGCCTGTCCTTCTGTAGCTTCCCTTCTTCCTCAAAACTACCTGCCCCTCCACCTATCTTCATATCATCTGTAAACCTTGCAAAAAAGCCATCAATTCCATCATCGAAATCACTAACATATAATGTAAAAAGAATCGGTCCCAACACAGACAACTGTGGAAAACCACTAGTCGCTGGTAGCCTACCAAAATGTTTACTTTATTCCTACTCTTTGCCTCCTGCCAATCAGTCACTGCTTTATCCATTTTAGAAGCATTCCTGTAATACCATGGGCTCGCAGCTTGCTAAGCTGCCTCATGTGTGGCACCTTGTCAAAGACCTTCTGAAAACCCAAGTACACAACATCAACTGATTCTCCTTTGTCTATACTGCTATTATTTCTTCAAGGAATTCCAACAGATTTGTCAAACGAGATTTTCCCTTGAGGAAACCCTGCTGACTACGGCCTATTTTATCATGTGCTTCTAAATAACCTGACACCTTATCATTAATAATTGACTCCAACATCTTGCTAGCTACTGAGGTCAGACTAAATGGCCTATCATTTCCTTTCTTCTGCCTCTCTCCCTTCTTGAAGAGTGGTGTGACATTTGCAATTTTTCAGTCTTCCGGAACCATTCCAGAATCCAGTGATTCTTGAAAGATCACTACAATTGCCTCCACAATCTCTTCAGCCACCTCTTTCAGAACCTTAGGGTGTACACCATCTGGTCCAAGTGACTTATCTATCTTCAGACCTTTCAGTTTCCCTAGAATCTTCTCTCTGGTTATGGTAATTTTGCACACCTCATGACCCTAACACCTAGAAGAAACTTTTGGTATCCTCTTTAATATTATTGACTAGCTTATTTTCCATCTTTTCCTTTTTAATTACTTTTTTCCTTCTTAATTACTTTCTGTTGGTTTTTAAAGGCTTCCCAATCCTCTACCTTCCCACTAATTTTTGCTCTATTATATGCCCTCTCTTTGGCTTTTATGCTGGCTTTGACTTCTCTTGTTAGCTACAGTTGCGTTATCTTTCCTTTAGAAAACTTCTTCCTCTTTGGGATGTATATATCCTGCAAGGCAAAGTCATTTGATTCCAAACAACTGGTTTATTGACCACTGCTTATTGTCTGTCTACTGCTTCCCGCTCCCTCCCCTTTCCCTTTCCCTTTTCCCAACAACGATTCTCCTCCCTCTGTCCCCTTCCCTCTCTCAGTCCACAACAGAGACTCATATCAGAATCAGGTTCATGAAATGTGTTTTCTTGTGGCAGCAGTACAGTCCAATATCTCAAATTACTACAGTACTATGCAAAAGTCTTTGGCACTCTAGCTGTATACAATATATGTGCCTAGGACTTTTGCACAGTACTGCAAGTCCTACACTGGTTTGACTTTCCAAAATTTTCCAAAATCTCACACTTATCCATATTGAAGTCCATTTGCCAGCCACCAGAACACCTCCCCAGCTGATCAAGACCCCCTTCCCCCACTCCGTAATCCAAAATAACATTCTTTACCAGCAAAATACCTCCTAATTTTATGTCATTCACAGTCTTGTGGATTTGTATAAAAAACAAACAATAACAGACCCAACACTAAACCCAATGCTTCCTGCACGCATGCAGAACTCGTTGACTTTATTAACTTTGCCTCCAACTTTCACCCTGCCCTCAAGTTTACCTGGTCCATTTCCGACACCTCCCTCCCCTTTCTAGATCTTTCTGTCTCTGTCTCTGGAGACAGCTTATCCACTGATGTCTACTATAAGCCTACTGACTCTCACAGCTATCTGGACTATTCCTCTTCTCACCCTGCCTCTTGCAAAAACGCCATCCCCTTCTTGCAATTCCTCCGTCTCCGCCGCATCTGCTCTCAGGATGAGGCTTTTCATTCTAGGACGAGGGAGATGTCTTCCTTTTTTAAAGAAAGGGGCTTCCCTTCCTCCACTATCAACTCTGCTCTTAAACGCATCTCCCCCATTTCACGTACATCTGCTCTCACTCCATCCTCCCACCACCCCACTAGGAATAGGGTTCCCCTGGTCCTCACCTACCACCCCACCAGCCTCCGGGTCCAACATATTATTCTCCATAACTTCCGCCACCTCCAACGGGATCACACCACTAAGCACAACTTTCCCTCCCCACCCTCTGCTTTCCACAGGGATCGCTCCCTACGCGACTCCCTTGTCCATTCATCCCCCCCATCCCTCCCCACTAATCTCCCTCCTGGCACTTATCCGTGTAAGCGGAACAAGTGCTACACATGCCCTTACACTTCCTCCCTTACCACCATTCAGGGTCCCAAACAGTCCTTCCAGGTGAGGCATCACTTCACCTGTGAGTCGACTGGGGTGATATACTGCATCCGGTGCTCCCGATGTGGCCTTTTATACATTGGCGAGACTCGACGCAGACTGGGAGACCGCTTTGCTGAACATCTACGCTCTGTCTGCCAGAGAAAGCAGGATCTCCCAGTGGCCACACATTTTAATTCCACATCCCATTCCCATTCTGACATGTCTATCCACGGCCTCCTCTACTGTAAAGATGAAGCCACACTCAGGTTGGAGGAACAACACCTTATATTCCGTCTGGGTAGCTTCCAACCTGATGGCATGAACATCGACTTCTCTAACTTCTGCTAAGGCCCCACCTCCCCCTCGTACCCCATCTGTTACTCATTTTTATGCACACATTCTTTCTCTCACTCTCCTTCTTCTCCCTCTGTCCCTCTGAATATACCTCTTGCCCATCCTCTGGGTCACCCCACCCCTTGTCTTTCTTCCCGGACCTCCTGTCCCATGATCCTCTCATATCCCTTTTGCCTATCACCTGTCCAGCTCTCGGCTCTATCCCTCCCCCTCCTGTCTTCTCCTATCATTTTGGATCTCCCCCTCCCCCTCCAACTTTCAAATCCCTTACTCATTCTTCCTTCAGTTAGTCCCGACAAAGGGTCTCGGCCTGAAACGTCGACTGTACCTCTTCCTAGAGATGCTGCCTGGCCTGCTGCATTCACCAGCAACTTTGATGTGTGTTGCTAAACCCAATAGCACACCACGAGTCAACAGCCTCCATTTCAAGAAGCAACTTTCAACCACCACCCTTTGCTTCCAACCTCTGACTCTGTCTAATCAGATTTTGCTATCTATATTCTGGATCGATTCTGCTGTCAGAATTCTCTCCAGTAACTCCTCCATTACTGATATCAGGCTGACCTGTCAATCTTTCTTAAACACTGGCTTAGCCATCTTCCAGTCTTCAGGAACTTCACCAGTGGCTAACTATGAAGCAAATACATTCACAGATGCTCTCTTTCTACCGTTCCACAAAATACAAATTCCTCCCTGCCACTTCAAAAGAGCAGCAATCATCGTGGTACCCAGGAAGAGCAGGCAGGGCTGCCTCAACAACTACTGCCCAATAGAATTCACATCTACCGCAATAAATTGTTTCAAGAAGCTAGTTGTGGCCAGAATTAATTCCTGTCTCAGCAAGGACCTGGACCCTGGACCTGCTGCGATTTGCCTGCGCCTCAGTATGTCTTTACCAGTATGTTACCATTTCTCTACTCTGGAGCATATAAACAACAGCAGAACACACTCCATGCTCTTATTTATCGATTGTAGCTCAGTATTCAACACCATCATCCCCTCAGTATTAATCACCAAGGTTCAAAACTTGGGCCCCTGTACCTGCATCTGCAAATGCATCCTTGACTTCCTCATCAGCAGACCACATAGAGTGTAGGTCAGTAATAGTATCTCTTTGCTGAACATCAACACATGTAGCACTCCAAGATGTGTGCTTGGCTCACTGCTCTTCACTCTCTACCCCAGTGAATGTCTGGTTCAGCATAGCCCAAATGTCATCTATACATTCACACACGACAACACTATCGTTGGTGAGTCTCTGACGACAATGAGGAAATCAGCTGTTTGAGTGGCGTCGCAACAACAACTTTGCACTCAATGTCAGCAAGTCCAGGGGGTAACTGTGGACTTTAGGAAGGAGAAGATGAGAGATCACACACCAGCTCTTGCTGAAGGGTCAGCGTTGATAAGGGTAAGCAGTTTCAAGTTCCTGGGCATTGATATCTTGGAGCATCTACCCTAGATCCAAAATATTGATGCAATCTTAGAAAGCACACCAACAGCTCCACTGTGCTCGGAGTTTGAGGAGAACTGCTATGCAGCAAATACACTTACAAATTTCTATAGATGTACAGAGGAGAGCATTCTGACGGCTTAAAAGACAGCATGATATGGAGGCTTCAATGCACAGAATCACAAGACATTGCAGAGGCTTGTGGACTCAGCCAGCTAAAAAATAAAAACAAGGATGTAATGCTGAGGCTTTATAAAGCACAGGTGAGGCCTCACCTGGAGTATAGAGAGCAGATTTGGGCCCCACACCTAAGAAAGGATGTGCAGAGTGTGTTCAAAGGAAGTTCACGAAGATGATTCCAGGAATGAAAGGCTGAGAGCCCGTACTCACTAGAATTTAGAAGAATGAGGGTGGATCTCAGTTGAAACCTATTGAATGTTGCCAGGCTTAGATAGAGTGGATGTGGAGAGAATGTTTCCTATAGTGGGGGAGTCTAGAGGACACAGCCTCAGAATAAAGGAACATCCATTTAGGATGGAGATGAGGAGGAATTTCTTTTGCCAAAAGTTGGTGAATCTGTGGAATTCAATGCCACCAGTGGCTGAGGAGGCCACGTCATTGGGTGTATTTAGGTCAGAGGCTGATAGGCTCTTGATTAGTCATGACATGAAAGGTTATGAGGAAAAGGCAGGAGAATGGAGTTTAGAGGGAAATGGATCAGTCATGATGAAATGGGGGAGCAGATGTGATGGGCCGAGTGGCCTAACTCTGCTCCAATATCTTATGGTCTAACTTCTCGGGCAAAACCCTTCCCAGCACTGAGGACATCTTCAGTAATTTATTGTAATTTACTGTCGCCACAAGTACCAAAGATCATGACAAGCTTGGTTTTACCATAAAACCAGGACGAACCAAAAGGGTCAGACCAGTTACGCTCACAGATCTGGATTTTGCAGATGACATAGTCCTGCTCTCTGACCAGATGGAGGAAGCACAGCAGCTACTGACAAAAGTAGAAATTGAGTTCAATAAAGTTGGACTTCACCTAAATGCTAAAAAGACAGAGTACATGGCGTTTATCTGCGACAAAGGTACTCTCAAGACCATAAAGAAAGATACCATTAAGAAAGTCTTTGACTTCAAGTACCTCAGGTCAAGAATGATAAGTTCGGAGAAGGACATAAAGGTACGGAAGGTGCTGGCGTGGCTATGAATGACATGAAGGAAATCTGGAAGTCGAACCTGACCAGAGGGCTTAAAAAGAGGATCTTCATAGCAGTCATAGAGTCCATTCTCACGTACGGATGCGAGATGTGGACACTCACCAAGACTATGTGAAAGTCTCTAGATGGTTGCTATACACGAATGCTCCGGATGACTCTTGACGTGAGTTGGCAACTGCACATGACGAACGTTGAGCTCTATAACAACCTACCGATGCTCACCATTAAAATCAAGGCGAGAAGACTGCAACTAGCGGGGCACTGTCTACGCCATCCCGAGCTACCTGCCAGCCTAGTCATCATATGGGAGCCCAAGCACGGGAGGATGAACCCTGGGCGCCCTCCCAAGACTATGGTCAACATGCTCCTAGAAGACAGCAGCACGGCTAATGTAGATGAACTGAACACACTGATGAGGGAGAGGGAGAAGTGGAGAGTCCATCATCGTGCCCGACGCCGGCCCCCTAGGCCTGAGTTGTCGTATTAGTAGTAGTCACCAGAAAACAACAAAGTTCACGTCATGTACAGTAAGCCAGTGATAATAAATCTGACTCTGAGTCTGTCCTATCCCTTTGCATCACCACCGTAAAACAATTAGAATTATGGTCACTAGAATCAAGGTGCTCCCTGACTGCCAGATTACTCTGTCTCCTTCCCAAAGAGCAGGTCCAGTATTGCACCCTCCCGAGTAAGACCCTCAAGAAACATTTTTTGCTGGTCCAGTCAATACTGGTAAAATTGTAATTTCTCACTATTACTACCTTTTTATTCTTACATCTATTAGCAACTTCTCTATACACTTGCTTAAGTTCTACTCTCAAAGCTGCATTTTCCACAGAACGTCATCTCTAATTGATGAAGTCCGTGTGCTGGTTTAGACTGAACAATGGTAATTGGATGAATCTGACTCATAATGGCACCGCAATTCTCATAACTCGGGTTACTGAGTAAGGTACTTGTCCTTGATACCTTGTTTTGGTGGTGCAGGAAGCTTTCTCCTCTGTTGCCTTGAAGAATCAATCGTCTCAGCCTGGAATAAAACACAAGAGGTACACTCCACCATCAAGCCAGCACTTTAACAGGAAATGTTATCTGACAACAGTTTCAACACAAACTCTTTCTCACCGTCGCCTCGGGCAGGTTACGTTTCTTCAGCAGTCGTTCACAGGGGACCACGTTCAGACCTGCTACATTCAGGGCTGAAATTCTGCGCTCTATGTCCGAAACCTGTTCAATGGATGATTAAACATAACATGAAACTCACTGTTGAAAACAAATCAAACAGAGTCACTGCTGACAGCTGACAAAGACTTGCTGTATTCTATTGTCACTCCCTTGCATTCTGTCTCTCCTATGAAGTCCTGTGAGAAGCTTTACTGGAAAAACAGAACTTGCATTAGATGTACAACACTAACTTACAGGCCACACTGTAAAATAAGGTTTTCTATTCATTTGTGGCTGCAATAAGAATTAAAATGTGTAGGAAAACCCAGACTGATTAAAAACGACACTAAAATTTGTGGTTAAAGATAGAATCTACTTCAACACATTCAACAGCAGCTTAAAAGGACATGGATATATACCTGAAAGTGACAAAGTTTCAGATATTTGGTGCAAATTAGTGGAACTAACCAAATTGTTCATTGAAGAAGAGCATGGAGACTTCCCTCTGTGGTGTGCTGTTTTATAATTCATGAAAGAACACAAGCAGTACGTCCCTGTTACATCTCCTTCAGATGGAAGAGCATGGAGACTTCCCTCTGTGGTGTGCTGTTTTACAATTCATGAAAGAACACAAGCAGTACATCCCTGTTACATCTCCTTCAGATGGAAGGGATTGGGTTCAGTGGGATTCAATCAATTAATCAATCAATCAATTAATTAATTAATTAATTCGATTCAATTCAGTCCAATTCAGTTAATTGGGACACATTGGGACCTGTACATTTTGGCCCAATTAAGTGGCTGCCCAATTATTCAAAGTTTCATGGAAATACTTCGTACGTACTTAAAAATGTATAAAAAAGACAAACCACTGTTTAATTGAGTAACAAATTATTTATATAAATGAAATACAGGTTAAATTAGAACAGTAACAATACTATTGTAGTACTATAAAACTCTGTATTAGTTCTAATATCAATGGAGGAATTCATCCAGGTCGCATTCCTTTGACGGTAAATGAACAAAAACAGTGCAGACAACTAGTGTAGATAATGGACTACATTCATACAATGCTGTTGATGACTGTATCGTCCAAGTCTTCATTTTCATTGTAACATTCAAGATGATTGTTGATACCTTCAAATTCTTCATAGTTCCTTATTGAACTGAATCCCATCACTGAACTGTTCCCACAACTTATGGACTCACTTTCAACACTCTTCATCTCATATTCTCAATATTTATTGCTTGCTTCCTTGTTTGTTTGGTCATTTGTTTCTTGTTTATTTATTAATTATTCCTTTTCCCCTTTCTTTTTGTATTTGCACAGTTTGTTTTATTTTGTACCCTGGTTGTCTGCCCTGTTGGTGCGGTCTTTCATTAATTCTATTATGGTTATTGGACTTATTGCGCATGCTCACAAGAAAGTGAATTTCAGGGCAATATATGTTGACATATGTGAACTTTGATAATAAATTTACATTGAACTTTGAACTTGTGGAATAATGAAATTATTTCCAGCCATTTTTGGCATCTTCCAGCCTGAATGCCTGAAACTGCAGTGAGCAAAGCAGTTCTGACTTGTCTTACTACTTATTACTCGCCAACTAACAGTGAGAAAAATAATTACTTGTTGAATACAAACACATGAAAGTGACACTATTTAAAAACTGTTCACTCAAAATACAGTGTAGTGTCTAACAACCATGCACGTGCACGCGACTGGTGCTAGCCAGAAACTGTTCGGCAATTGTCTCCTGTCCCAATTACATGGCGTAGTGTCCCAAATAAATGAAAGGAATCCCAGCTATTTTCTCAATTAGATTTTGTTTTTTAAGAATTGTCCCAAATAAGTGGCTGACCTAATTAACCGATGGCCCTATTAATCAGAATCCACTGTACTTTATTTTGGGTTTCCTGTCAGAACTATGCAGCAGATGGGACTTCTCTGAATTCCTCCTGCAATGAATCTTTTTGCCACAATCTTTTATTAAGGGCTTCTTTTGGTCAATTTGATAGTGCATAGCCTTAACACTTTGGTTAACCCTGAGGGGAGCTAAGTGCCTGGACAACACATCAATTACTCATTACAAGAGAAAGAATTTCCTGGTGAAGTTTTCTTAATTAAAAAAAGTACAAACTGCTGAAGACACAGATCACACCAGGCGGGAACAGTATTAATGTTCCAGTTTCAAGAGTCTTGGACCTGAAGTCTTAATTCTGCTTCTCTTTGATCTTCTGAGTATTTTAGCATTCCTTGTTTTTATTTCAGAGTTCCAGCACCTACAAGCTTTTCAATCATTTTCATCTACATTTTCTTTTTGTTGGATTGATCAGAACCCCAGCATTCTCCTATAATATACATAATTTTCCAAGTTCTGTTTCCACTTCCCAATCCATCTTATATAACTTACTATACATGCTTCTTTCCAATCTGTGTCCTTCAAGAGATTAATTTCAACTTTCCCATCAAAGCACAAATTAGAACAGCAAACAGGCTCCCAGTGATTTTTCACCCAAATGACTCCCATTAGTTCTTGACTTAAAAAAGATGCAAAGCCACAACTGTGTGCATTGGTGCTAGTGCACGGAGGCTGACCCTGCTTGATCACAAGTACCCTGTTAAGTACCGAGGCCATAGTGTACTGTTGGAGTCACTGGGAAGTGTAAGAGCTGTCCCTGAACGACCCATGGCTATGCTCGACGCACAGCAGGGCAGCACTTCTCAATGTCCCATGGCCAGTGTTTATCCCCAAACCCACATCAAAGTCAAAGTCAAAGTATAGTTATAATCAAAGTACATATACATTATGTCACTATATACTACCCTGAGATTCATTTTCTTGCAGGGATTTACAGGAAAATAAACGGATGCAATAATATTTGTGAAAATCTATACAAAAGTACTGACTGACAAACAGCCACTGTGCCAAAGAAGACAAACGGTGCAAATAAAATATAAATAATACTGAAAACGTGAGTTGTAAAGTCCTTGAAAGTGAGTTGGTAGGATAGAATAAAAGAATCAGAGAACACTATGACTATGACACCAGAACACTATGGCTATATTCGTCAACGTTTTAGGTTGTAGGATCAGTTCAGAGTTGAGGTGAGTGAAGTTATCAATGCCATTTCAGCAGCCTGATGACTGTAGGGTAATAACAGCTCCTGAAGCTGGTGGTGTGGGACCCAAGGCTTCTGTACCTCCTGCCCAATGGTAGTAGTGAGAAGAAATGGTGGGGTCTTTCATGATGGTTGCTACTTCCTTGTTGCAGCACTTTTCATAGATGTGATCAAATCTGTCTGGGCCTTTCAACATTCGAAAGGTTTCGATGAGATTCCCCCCTCATCCTCCTAAATTCCAGCAGATACAGGAACAGCGCCATCACTCGTTCCTTGTATGATAACCCTTTCATCTCCAGAATCATCCTTATGAACCTCCTCTGGACACTCTCCAATGCTAGCACATTTTATCTTAGATAAGGAGCCTAAAACTGTTCACAATATTCAAGGTGTGGTCTCACTAGTGCCTTATAAAGCCTCAGCATCACATCCCTGCTCTTAATATTTTAGAACTCTTGGAATGAATGTTAACATTGCATTTGCCTTCCTCACCACTGACTTAACCTGCAAGTTAATCTTTAGGGTGTTCTGCACAAGGCCTCCCAAGTCCCTTTGCATCTCAGATTTTTTGATTTTCTCCCTGGTTAGAAAATAGTCTGCACATTTTTGTTACTACTAAAGTGCATGATCATGCATTTTCCAACATTGTATTTCATTTGCCACTTTCTTGCCCGTTCTCCCAATCTGTCCTTCAGAAAATCCATATACACAATACCACTGCATCCCCTTTTTCTATCCTATAATCTCCTCAAAGAATCCCAACAGGTTCGTCAGGCAAGATTTTCCCTTAAGGAATCCATGCTGAATTTGTCCTATCTTGTCCTGTGTTGCAAAGTACTCCACAGCCTCATCCTCAGCAATTAACTCCTAAACACTGAGGTCAGGCTAGCAGGTCTATAATTTCCTTTCTGCTACCTTCCTCCTTTCTTAAAGAGTGGAGTGACATTTGTAATTTTCCAGTCCTCTGGAACCATGCCACCTCTCTCAGAACCCTAGGGTGCAGTTCATCTGGTCCAGGTGACTTATGTACCCTTAGGTCTTTCAGCTTTCTGAGCATCTTCTCCCTTGTAATAGTAACTGCATCCACTTCTCTTCCCTCAACACCTGGCACATTGCTAGTGCCTTCCACAGTGAAGACTGATGCAAAATATTCATTTAGTTAATCTGCCATCTCCTTGTCCCCCATTATTATTTCTCCAGCCTCGTTTTCTAGTGGTCCTATATCCACTCACATCTCTCATTTATTTTTTATATACTTGAAAAAGTTTATTCTATCCACCTTGTTTGCTAGCTCATTTTCATATTTTATCTTTTCCATCCTAATGATATTTTTAGTTGCTTTCTGTAGGTATTTAAAAGCTTCCCAATCCTCTATCTTCCTGCTAATTTTTGCTTTGTTGTATGCCCTCTCTTTTGTTTTAACATCAGCTTTGACTTCCCTTGTCAGCCATGGTTGTACTATTTTGCCATTTAAGTATTTATTTGTTTTTAGAATACACCTATCCTGCACCTTCTTCATTTTTTCCAGAAACTGAAGCCCTGCCAGCATCTTCGTCCATCTTACTTAGGCCAACTGCTCTCTCATACCATTGTAATTTCCTTTACTCCACTGAAATACTGCTACATTGGATTTTACTTTCGCCCTATCAAGTTTCAAGTTGAACTCGGACTTCCAGTAGAGCTCATGGAGTGAAGTCGTGTTCTTGACTTGCTCCATTACCTCTGAGCTTTACCCTATGATCAGCTACATTTAAGCTAACTTTTAAGGCAACGATTTTTACAATACCTTGCAGCAGATTGCTATTATATATTTGGATGCTTTTAAGGTCTGCTATGTCTAAGAACGGGAAAGACGGCAAACCTCCAGTTAGACCGAAAGTTACCGACCCCCCTCTGATTGAACCAGCGGTAACTATGCAAGCTATATCGGATCTGATTCGTACAGAAATCTCAACTACTATATCGGATCTGATTCGTGCGGAGATTTCAACTAAACTGCAGAAAATTATCGATGAAATTGATGAAATGAAAACATCTATCACGGAACATCAGACTGCTATATCTAATCTCCAAATACCCACGCAACAAAATGAACTCAAGATGGGGAAAATTGAAGAAACAATTACTGTAATGAAGAAAAAACTTGACTTTCTGACCTTTAAAAATTCTGACTTAGAATGCAGAATGCGACGACAGAACATGCGAATTATTGGTATTCGTGAAGCTGCTGTATCTGATGACCCTATAAAGTTTTTCTCTCAACTATTAAAAGATTCATTTCCCACCTTATTTCCTGATCAACCACCACTATTGGATCGGGCTCACAGAGTCCCATTATATTTGCCTAAGTCAGATAAACTTCCGCATGTTATTTTACAATTTCATTATTTTCAAGACAAGGAGAAGTTGCTTCGCTTTGCTCGACCTAAAGGTTACAATGATTTCTCGGATCTTCGCTTTCGATTGCTGGAAGATTTTAGCAAACAGGTGTCCGTTACAGATCTGTGATGTCGGAATTCTACAAGATGGATTTAAAACCAGTGTTGCTTTATCTCGCACGTTTGAGGATTCGATTGTCTGATGGGTCTTCCCATTTTTTTGACTTTCCATCTGGAGCCCAGAGTTACCTGGATCAACTCTTGCCTTCAACATCTTAATCGCACTATTAAATCATCTCTGTTTGATCGGAGGCAGTTAATCTGTTGGGTTTAATTTTTTTTGCTTTATATGAGGGCAGAAAAGATTTTTTTCGGTTTAATTAATATGGTTGCCAAACTTTTTTTTTTAACTGCGTCATTCCTTTCTTCTTCCCTGGGGATTCTGAGTGGCTATTCCCTCAGCATCATTTTACGTATATCCCTAGAGGCCTTAAACTTTGTAGTTTTCAAACGTACTTTTTGTAGTTTTCTTGGCTAGTCTATGCTAATATTTCATTTTCTTATTTAATTATACGGTCTGTTGTAGGTTAACGGTTTTCTTCATATGTACCTGTTTTTTCTTTGTATTATATCGTTTTCGTTTTAATCGGTGTACTTTTTTAAAATTCCTTTACTGTTTTATAACTTTAGCTGATCTTTTTATATATACACTTTTTTTTTAGTGAGCGTCTATTGGAAGTCATGGGGGTAGTTCTAGTGCTCGCTTCCTTCCGGCTGGTCTATCTTAGATTTAGCTTTGGGGTTACAGGGTGGGGGGGGGTGGGGGAGGCTTCACTTTTTAGTTTTTCTTTCTTCTTGGGCTACTTATATTACCGAAGTATTGGTCACGTTCTCTTTCCTGTTATCTCTTGTTTATTCTGTTCCCTTTCCGGGTTCGTGGGTCGAACCTATTGTCAATCCTCCTTTATTTGAGGGTTGACTTTAGGGATTATGGAGTCTACTATTAATTTTGTCTCTTGGAATACTAATGGTCTTAATCATCCAATAAAAAGGGAAAAAGTCTTTAAAGTATTCCGGAGACTTAAAGCACATATTCTATTTTTTACAAGAGACCCATGTGCGGAGGGGGGACAGACTACGTTTTTTTAAGTTCTGGAAGGATCAACACTTCCATTCGAATTCTAACACTAAAATTCAAGGAGTTTCTATTTTTATAGATCCCTCAATCACTTTTGTACAACACGATATTATTTCTGATCCGAATGGTAGATTTCTATTGGTTAGTGGTTTACTCTTTAATAAAAAGGTAGTTTTGGTTAACGTCTATGCTCCCAACATGGACTGTCTGGAATTTTATAAATCATTATTTAATTTGTTCCCAAATTTGAATGAGTTTTCACTAATCTGGGGCGGGGATCTTAATACTTGTTTATCCCCATTATTGGACCACTCGGCTCCTTTACGGACTCTACCCAATCTGCAACCTTAATTAATTCATTTCTCTCAGATTCTGGGTCAACGGACATTTGGCGTTTTTTGCATCCTCAGGAAAAAGATTTTTCTTTTTTTTCACATGTTCATCATTCCTATTTGAGAATTGATTATTTTTTTTATTGACTCTCATCTTATTTCTTCAGTGGTTAAATGTGAATATGACTGTATAACCATTTCGGATCATGCTCCACTTAAGCTTTCTATTAAAATATTGGCCAATACACAAAATAATAGAGAATGGCGTTTTAATTCGCTGCTGCTTCAGGCCTCGGATTTTGTTAACTTTATGAATGAACAGATTGATCTCTTTTTTACAATCAACTGTACAGAGGATATATCCATGAACACCCTTTGGGATACTTTTAAACCTTATATTCGTGGTCAGATCATCTCGTACTCTGCTGCTTTGAGGAAGAGGTTGAAGGAGGAGGAGCTGGTTATTGTGGACAAGATTAAGGAAATTGATAAGAAATATGCTACAGCTCCCTCTGAGGAGTTGTATAAACAAAGAACTGAACTTCAAATGGAACACAGTTTATTACTTTTGTCCTCTATTGCAAATCAATTAATGAAAACAAGAAGCAAATTTTATATACATAGTGACAAAGTTGGTAAACTGTTGGCTAATCAGTTGAAGACTAACTATACTAAATTTCAAATTAATCAGATTTATAATCAAAAAGATCAACTGATATTTGATCAAGCTGAGATTAATCAATCCTTTTTTGACTTTTATTCCTCCTTATATCAATCAGAGTCTCCAGGAGACTCTAAACATATGTATGACTTTTTAGATAACCTAGATTTCCCTAAGATTTCACATGATATATCTTCTATGTTAGACACTTCCTTTACCACTGATGAGATTAAGAATATTATTTTTTCTATGAACCCGGGGAAAGCTCCTGGTCCTGATGGGTTTACCGCAGAATTTTATAAATTTTTTGCATCCTCATTAATCCCTTGGTTATTCAGGGTTCTGGATGCCTTATTAAAAATTGGTAAACTTCCCAAATATTTTTATAGAGCATCGATCTCTTTAATATTAAAGAAGGATAAAGATCCTGCTCAATGTGCATCTCATAGACCAATATCTTTATTAAATGTTGACTCTAAAATTTTTTCTAAATTATTAGCAAACAGATTAGAAAAAGCACTTCCTTATATTATTTCGGAAGACCAAACAGGTTTTATTAAAGGTCGTTACTCTTCTTATAATATTCGTACACTGTTAAACATTGTCTATACCCCGTCACAAAATGATCCTGAATGCGTCATTTCCTTAGACGCTGAAAAAGCCTTCGACAGAATCAAATGGCCTTAGTTATTTAAGGTGCTTGAAATGTTTAATTTCAGCCGGAAATTTATATCCTGGATCAAATTGTTATATCATTCTCCTATGGCCTCAGTTCGTACTAACTCTTTAAACTCACCTTTTTTTCCTCTTTTTCGAGGTACCAGACAAGGTTGTCCTCTTAGTCTTTTATTATTTGATATTGCATTAGAACCTCTTACAATTGCTATTCGAGAATCTCCAAATATTATTGGTATAACTCGTGGTTTAAAGTCTCATAAAATATCACTCTATGCTGATGACTTACTTTTATATATTTCCAATCCTCAAAAATCTATTCCTACTGCTTTAGATTTATTAGCACAATTTAGTCTTTTTTCAGGTTATAAATTAAATCTCAGTAAGAGTGAACTTTTTCCGATTAATAAGCAAGATCCCTTATATCAGAACCTCCCGTTAAAATTGGCTAATAACCATTTTTCATATAGAAACATAGAAAGATAGAAAATAGGTGCAGGAGTAGGCCATTCGACCCTTCGAGCTTGCACCGCCATTTATTATGATCATGGCTGATCATCCAACTCAGAACCTCGCCCCAGCCTTCCCTCCATACCCCCTGACCCCTGTAGCCACAAGGGCCATATCTAACTCCCTCTTAAATATAGCCAATGAACTGGCCTCAACAGTTTCCTGTGGCAGAGAATTCCACAGATTCACCACTCTCTGTGTGAAGAAGTTTTTCCTAATCTCGGTCCTAAAAGGCTTCCCCTCTATCCTCAAACTGTGACCCCTCGTTCTGGACTTCCCCAACATCGGGAACAATCTTCCCGCATCTAGCCTGTCCAATCCCTTTAGGATCTTATACGTTTCAATCAGATCCCCCCTCAATCTTCTAAATTCCAACAAGTACAAGCCCAGTTCATCCAGTCTTTCATCATATCTTGGGATTAAAATTACCTGTAAACATAAGGATTTATTTAAGACTAATTTCCTACCCTTAATTGACCACATTACTCAACTTTCATTTAAATGGTCTCCACTTTATTTAAATATGATTGGTCGTATTGATGCTGTTAAGATGTTTATTCTGCCAAAATTTTTATATGTATTTCAGGCACTACCGATTTTTGTTACCAAATCCTCTTTTGACAAAGTTGACTCTAAAATGTCTTCATTTATTTGGAAAAATAAAAACCCGAGATTGGGTAGAATACATCTACAGAAAGCTAAGAGAGATGGAGGTTTGGCATTACCTAACTTTAGATTCTATTATTGGGCAATTAATATTCGACACATGAAATTTTGGTTACTTGACCAAGATACATTATCCATTCCTAAATGGGTAGTATTGGGATTACAATCTGCTTGAGGTTATGCACTTGGCTCCATTTTAGGTTCTTCTGTTCCTTTCGATTTGAAACGCCACAAACAGATTTGTAACACGATAGTTAAATATACTTTACGTATTTGGTTTCAATTCCGAAAATGTTTCGATTTTAATCAATTTGGGCTTGTGATTCCTATTTTAGGCAACATATTCTTTCCCCCCTCCTCCGCGGACCGTGCCTTTCAAATTTGGAAAACTAATGGTATATCGTGGTTTTTGGATTTATTTTTAGATGTCTCCCTTATGTCTTTTGAACAATTATCTAACAAATATAACTTACCAAGAATACAAACAACAGGAATTCTGCAGATGCTGGAAATTCAAGCAACACACATCAAAGTTGCTGGTGAATGCAGCAGGCCAGGCAGCATCTGTAGGAAGAGGCGCAGTCGACGTTTCAGGCCGAGACCCTTCGTCAGGACTAACTGAAGGAAGAGTGAGTAAGGGATTTGAAAGCTGGAGGGGGAGGGGGAGATGCAAAATGATAGGAGAAGACGGGAGGGGGAGAGATAGAGCCGAGAGCTGGACAGGTGATTGGCAAAAGGGGATACGAGAGGATCATGGGACAGGAGGTCCGGGAAGAAAGACAGGGGCGGGGGGGGGTGACTTCTGCCTGCTCTGGATCTCTTTATTGCCAACTGCCGACGGGACATCAACCGTCTCGACTTCACCGCACCTTGTTCCCATTCCAACCTCACTCCTTTGGAACGCTCTGCTCTCCACTCCCTCCGCACTAATCCTAACATTATTATTAAACCCGCTGATAAGGAGGGTGCTGTTGTAGTCTGGCGTACTGACCTCTACCTTGCCGAGGCACAGCGACAACTCGCGGATACCTCCTCTTATTTACCCCTCGATCGTGACCCCACTAAGGAGCACCAGGCCATTGTCTCCCACACTATCAACGACTTTATCCGCTCAGGGGATCTCCCATCCACTGCTACCAACCTTATAGTTCCCACACCCCGCACTTCCCGTTTCTACCTCCTACCCAAGATCCACAAACCTGCCTGTCCTGGCCGACCTATTGTCTCAGCTTGCTCCTGCCCCACCGAACTCGTTTCTGCATACCTCGACACTGTTTTATCACCCCTTGTTCAATCCCTTCCGACCTATGTTCGTGACACTTCTCACGCTCTTAAACTTTTCGATGATTTTAAGTTCCCTGGCCCCCACCACTTTATTTTCACCATGGATGTCCAGTCCTTATATACTTCCATCCCCCATCAGGAAGGTCTCAAAGCTCTACGCTTCTTTTTGGATTCCAGACCTACTCAGTTCCCCTCTACCACCACTCTGCTCCATCTAGCGGAATTAGTCCTTACTCTTAATAATTTCTCCTTTTGCTCCTCCCATTTCCTCCAAACTAAAGGTGTAGCTATGGGCACCTGTATGGGTCCTAGCTATGCCTGCCTTTTTGTTGGGTTTGTGGAACAATCTATGTTCCGTGCCTATTCTGGTATCTGTCCCCCACTTTTCCTTCGCTACATCGACGACTGCATTGGCGCTGCTTCCTGCACGCATGCAGAACTCGTTGACTTTATTAACTTTGCCTCCAACTTTCACCCTGCCCTCAAGTTTACCTGGTCCATTTCCGACACCTCCCTCCCCTTTCTAGATCTTTCTGTCTCTGTCTCTGGAGACAGCTTATCCACTGATGTCTACTATAAGCCTACTGACTCTCACAGCTATCTGGACTATTCCTCTTCTCACCCTGTCTCTTGCAAAAACGCCATCCCCTTCTCGCAATTCCTCCGTCTCCGCCGCATCTGCTCTCAGGATGAGGATTTTCATTCTAGGACGAGGGAGATGTCTTCATTTTTTAAAGAAAGGGGCTTCCCTTCCTCCACTATCAACTCTGCTCTTAAACGCATCTCCCCCATTTCACGTACATCTGCTCTCACTCCATCCTCCCACCACCCCACTAGGAATAGGGTTCCCCTGGTCCTCACCTACCACCCCACCAGCCTCCGGGTCCAACATATTATTCTCCGTAACTTCCGCCACCT
This sequence comes from Mobula hypostoma, assembly GCF_963921235.1. Classification (NCBI taxonomy): domain Eukaryota; kingdom Metazoa; phylum Chordata; class Chondrichthyes; order Myliobatiformes; family Myliobatidae; genus Mobula; species Mobula hypostoma. Next base: position 67,245,767 of record NC_086113.1, on the reverse strand, counting down.
CCAATGGGATCCCACCACTAAGCACATCTTTCCCTCCCCCCCCCTCTGCATTCCGCAGGGATCGCTCCCTACACAACTCCCTTGCCATTCGACCCCCCATCCCTCCCCACTGATCTCCCTCCTGGCACTTATCCGTGTAAGCGGAACAAGTGCTACACATGCCCTTACACTTCCTCCCTTACCACCATTCAGGGCCCCAAACAGTCCTTCCAGGTGAGGCATCACTTCACCTGTGAGTCGACTGGGGTGATATACTGCGTCCGGTGCTCCCGATGTGGCCTTTTATATATTGGTGAGACCCGACGCAGACTGGGAGACCGCTTTGCTGAACATCTACGCTCTGTCCGCCAGAGAAAGCAGGATCTCCCAGTGGCCACACATTTTAATTCCACATCCCATTCCCATTCTGACATGTCTATCCACGGCCTCCTCTACTGTAAAGATGAAGCCACACTCAGGTTGGAGGAACAACACCTTATATTCCGTCTGGGTAGCCTCCAACCTGATGGCATGAACATTGACTTCTCTAACTTCCGCTAGGCCCCACCTCCCCCTCGTACCCCATCTGTTACTCATTTTTATGCACACATTCTTTCTCTCACTCTCCTTTTTCTCCCTCTGTCCCTCTGAATATACCTCTTGCCCATCCTCTGGGTCACCCCCCCCCCCGTCTTTCTTCCCGGACCTCCTGTCCCATGATCCTCTCGTATCCCCTTTTGCCTATCACCTGTCCAGCTCTCGGCTCTATCCCTCCCCCTCCTGTCTTCTCCTATCATTTTGCATCTCCCCCTCCCCTTCCAGCTTTCAAATCCCTTACTCACTCTTCCTTCAGTTAGTCCTGACGAAGGGTCTCGGCCTGAAACGTCGACTGCGCCTCTTCCTATAGATGCTGCTTGGCCTGCTGCGTTCACCAGCAACTTTGATGTGTGTTACCAAGAATACATTTTTTTTAGATAACTCCAAGTTAGAAATTTCCTAAGTACTATACTCTCTTCCTTTCCTACATTACCTCCTACATATATTTTAGATATATAATTAACAACCCATGTCAGAAAGGTGTAATGGCTATTATTTATAATACTATCATGAAATTTAGGAAAGCTCCATTCGATAAGATTAGGTCAGATTGGGAAAAGGAATTGGGTTTTATTATCTCGGCAGATGACTGGGCGCTTATTTTACAACTAGTCAATACTTCCTCTATCTGTTCCAAACATTCCCTAATTCAATTTAAAGTTGTTCATAGAGCACATATGTCTAAAGATAAATTAGCTCATTTTCATTCTCATATTAACCCTCTTTGTGACAGATGTCATGGAGAGATAGCTTCCTTAACTCATGTTTTGGTCCTGTCCTACTTTGGAAACTTTTTGGAAAGACATTTTTAATATTATTTCAAAGGTATTGAATATAGATATTTCTCCCCATCCTATTACTGCTATCTTTGGATTACCTAAAATTTCCAGTAATCTTTCCCCTTCAGCCCATAGAATGATTGCATTTCTTACTTCGAATACTTATCTTGACACGGAGAGACTGAGTTTCATGGGTAAATCTCGGTACTGAAACAAAACTGAGAACACACAATCCTAAGCGGCCGGGAAACGTTAATTACCACACTGGCAAAACCAATGATCTGGCAACCAGTGGGTGCAAAGCCAGGGTTCTTATGCTGCAGGTCTTGATGAAAACCAGGTGTGCCGCCGTCAGAGGAAATTCGGAGAAAATGGGGAATTAACGGTCAGAACCGTGGCACAATCAAAGGAAATTAGGAGAAAATGGGGAATTAACGGTCCAGACCGTGACAGCTCTAAAAAGCCATCTCATAGACATTCAACAAATTCACTCTCTTGAGATCCATTATCAACCTGATTTTCCCAATTTACCTACATGGTGAAATCTCCTATGACTATCATAACATTGCCCTTTTGATAAGCCTTTTCTATTTCCAGTGTATTCAGTGTATTCTGTAGTCCACATCCCAGCTACTGTTTGGAGGCTTGTATATACTTGGCATTAGGGTCCTTTTTACCCTTGCAGTTTCTTAACTGAACCCACAAGGATTCAACATCTTCTGATCCTATGTCACAACTTTCTAACCATTCTTTACCAGCAGAACCATGCCACCTTCCCTGCCTCCCTACCTATCCCTCCAATACAAAACTCCAAATACAACCATCCTTCAGCCATGATTCAGTGATAGCCACAACAGCATATCTGTGATGGCCAGTGCTATCATGTTTGCTGTTGTGTGCTGGGGCAGCAGGCTGAGGGTAGCAGACACCAACAGAATCAACAAACTCATTCGTAAGGCCAGTGATGTTGTGGGGATGGAACTGGACTCTCTGATGGTGGTGTCTGAAAAGAGGATGCTGTCTAAGTTGCATGCCATCTTGGACAATGTCTCCCATCCACTACATAATGGACTGGTGGGCACAGGAGTACATTCAGCCAGAGACTCATTCCACCGAGATGCAACACAGAGCGTCATAGGAAGTCATTCCTGCCTGTGGCCATCAAACTTTACAACTCCTCCCTTGGAGGGTCAGACATCCTGAGCCAATAGGCTGGTCCTGGACTTATTTCATAATTTACTGGCATAATTTACATATTACTATTTAACTATTTATGGTTCTATTACTATTTATTATTTATGGTGCAACTTTAACTAAAACCAGTTTCCCCTGGGATCAATAAAGTATGACTATGACTATGATTATGACTATATCTAACAATCTGTAGAAGTGCAACAAGATCAGCCACCTTATTTCTTATACCCTGTGCATTGAGATAGAACATAGAAAACCTACAACACAATACAGGCCCTTCAGCCCACAAAGCTGTGCCGAACATGTCCTGACATTAGAACTACCTAGGCTTACCAATAGCCCTCTATTTTTCTAGGCTCCATGTATCCATCCAGGAGTCTCTTAAAAGACTCTATCGCTTCCGCCTCCACCACCGCTGCAGGCAGCCCATTCCATGCACTCACCACTCTCTGCGTAAAAAACTTACCCCTGACATCTCCTCTGTATCTACTTCCAAGCACCTTAAAACTGTGCCCTCTCATGCTAGCCTTTTCAGATCTGGGAAAAAGCCTCTGACTACCCACACGATCAATGCCTCTCATTATCTTGTACACCTCTATCAGGTCACCTCTCATCCTCAATCACTCCAAAGAGAAAAGGCTGAGGTCACACAACCTATTCTCATAAGGCATGCTCCCCAATCCAGACAACATCCTTGTAAATCTCCTCTGCACCCTTTCTATGGTTTCCACATCCTTCCTGTAGTGGGGTGACCAGAACTGAGCACAGTACTCCAAGTGGGGTCTGACCAGGGTCCTAAATAGCTGCAACATTACCTCTTGGCTCCTGAACTCAATCCCACGATTGATGAAGGCCAATGCACCGTATGCCTTCTTAGCCACAGAGTCAACCTGTGCAGCAGCTTTGAGTGTCCTATGGACTCGGACCCCGAGATCCCTCTGATCCTCCACACTGCCAAGAGTCTTACCATTAAGGCTATATTCTGCTATCATATTTGACCTACTAAAATGAACCACCCCACACTTATCTGGGTTGAACTCCATCTGCCACTTCTCAGTCCAGTTTTGCATCCTATCGATGTCCTGCTGTAACCTCTGACAGCCCTCCACACTATCCACAACACCCAAACCTTTGTCTCATCAGCAAATTTATTAACCCATCCTTCCACCTCCTCAACCAGGTCATTTATAAAAATCACAAAGTGTAGGGGTCCCAGAACAGATCCCTGAGGCACTCCACTGGTCACCGGCCTCCATGCAGAATATGACCCATCTACAACCACTCTATGCCTTCTGTGGGCAAGCCATTTCTGGATCCACAAAGCAATGTCCCCTTGGATCCCATACCTCCTTACTTTCTCAATAAGCCTTGCATGGGGTACCTTATGAAATGCCTTGCTAAAATCCATATACACTGCATCTACAGCTCTACCTTCATCAATGCGTTTAGTCACATCCTCAAAAAATTCAATCAGGCTTGTTAGGCACCATCTGCCTCTGACAAAGCCATGCTGACTATTCCTAATCATATTATACCTATCCAAATGTTCATAAATCCTGCCTCTCAGGATCTTCTCCATCAACTTACCAACCACTGAAGTAAGACTCACTGGTCTATAATTTCCTGGGCTATCCCTACTCCCTTTCTTGAATAAGGGAACAAGATCCGCAACCCTCCAATCCTCTGGAACCTCTCCTGTCCCCATTGATGATGCAAAGATCATTGTCAGAGGCTCAGCAATCTCCTCTCCTGCTTCCCACAGTAGCCTGGGGTACATCCTGTCCAGTCCCGGTGACTTATCCAACTTGATGCTTTCCAAAAGCTCCTGCACATCCTCTTTCTTAATATCTACATGCTCAAGCATTTCAGTCTGCTGCAAGTCATCCCTACATTGGCCAAAATCATTTTCTGTAGTGAATACTGAGGTAAAGTATTCATTAAGTACCTCTTCCATCTCCTCCGGTTCCATACACATTTTTCCACTGTCACACTTGATTGGTCCTATTCTCTCACGTCTTATCCTCTTGCTCTTCACATACTTGTAGAATGCCTTTGGGTTTTCCTTAATCCTGTCTGCCAAGCCTTCTCATGGCCCCTTCTGGCTCTCCTAATTTCCTTGTTCAGCTCCTTCCTGCTAGCTTTATAATCTTCTAGATCTCTATCATTACCTAGTTTTTTGAACCTTTCATAAGCTCTTCTTTTCTTCTTGACTAGATTTACAACAGCCTTTGTACACCACAGTTCCTGTACCCTACCATTCTTTCCCTGTCTATGCAGAACCCCACGCAATATCCCCTGAACATTTGCCACAATTCTTCCGTACTTTTCCCTGAGAACATCTGTTTCCAGTTTATGCTTCCAAGTTCCTACCTGATAGCATCATATTTCCCCTTACTCCAATTAAACATTTCCCTAACTTGTCTGTTCCTATCCCTCTCCAATTCTATGGTAAAGGAGATAGAATTGTGATTACTATCTCCAAAATGATCTCCTACTGAGAGATCTGACACCTGACCAGGTTCATCTCCCAATGCCAGATCAAGTACAGACTCTCGTCTTGTAGGCTTATCTACATATTGTGTCAAGAAACCTTCCTGAACACACCTAACAAACTCCCCCTATCTAAACCTCTCACCCTAGGGAGACGCCAATCAATATTTGATATTGACTTTGAGATTGAGATATGAGATATTTGATATTGAGATATAACACTTTGAGTACTGTATTTGCTACCCTGTATTCTGCACTGATACTCACCTTGCTGACTGAATTATGTCCTATCACCTGCCTGTCCTTCCTGACAGTCTGACTGTAAGCTATCTTTGCTTGTTTACCGTTCACCCTGTCCTGAGTCCCTTCACTCTTGTTTCCATCTCCTTGACAAATTAGTTTAAACCCTCCCCAACAGCTCTAACAAACCTGCCCCCGCTTGGGTTCATGCCAGGCTCTGATGCAACCAGATGGTACACTCTCCGCTGTGAATCTATAGAAGTTTGTCAAAGTTTCAGGTGAGATGCTGATTCTGTGCAGACTTCTAATGAAGACACACTAGACCACTGTATCTGTCCTTTACACTCTGCAGTTTGGGATCTTGCTGTGTGTGTGACTGCTTGAATTGGCTCGCTCTTATGAAGCTATGAAGGTACTCCTGAATTTAACCATTTTTTTGGACCACCTGGATTTTCCTAACACATTCTAACTCTGATTGTGATCATAGATTAATAGAAAACCTCACATTTTAAGTTGTTTCCCAACAAGTCTTGGCCTTGATGTTAATGCTGTAAACGTAATGCAAACATTGTCCTTCTGTAAGGGAGGGATGTCAATGGGGGCGGGGCGGGGACAAAAACTATTAACGTAGTACCCTTCGTAAAGCCTACCAAAACACTTTATAGGAGTATGGTCAAATGCATACTTGGACATGAGGAGGTATTGAGACAGATGACAAGCAGCTATCAAGGGGGTGGCAGAGACAAAACGAGAGGTGAATGAGACGATGAGGCTTGGGAGGAAGTTCCCATGTTTAGAGCTTAGCATTATGACTGACAGTGATTACATTCAGAGATCACCAAGAGGCCAGAACTGAAGGAGAGTAGAGGAGGACATGGGGGCTGGAGGTGGAAACTGAGATACAGAGATAAGAGCAACTCTATCAGCATCCTACAGAAACAAAATACTGCACGTGAAACAAAACAAAAGCTGGGAAATCTCAGCAGAACTCAGGTCCCCATGGAGAAACACAGTTAACATTTCCAGTCAAAGAGCATTCATGGGTTCTGATGACACTTCACCATCTCCAAACAATAAAAGTAAGCAACTATCATTCAGAACTGAAGTTGACGATAGTGAGTCCACAGCCATGAAGCCAGCCACAGTCAGTCTAGGAGGCTGCTAGTTGCAGGCCACAGCATTAGTTCAACGCAAGGATCAGTAAATATCACAGAGCAGTAAGCTGATCCCCGGCCCATCTCTGGCCTCGGACCCCGACACCCTGACCGTTTCAAACCAACCCAGTGCTGAAATCAGTCAAACTGTGGGTTGTTCCTTGTTCTCGTACCAGGGCTCCGTCACTTCGATATGTTCTCAAGCTCAGAACCTGCCACCTCAATTCAGTTCATGTCGACCTTTCCAATTCAGCCTGGTGCTTAAATCAGGTAAACCACGGCTTGTTCCTCACTCCTCGGCCTGAGCCCTGCTGGGTCGACTCTGCCGCATTGAATCACCTCCAAGTCTGCTCCAGCAGCCAAGCATTGGCTTGTTCCCTGCTCTCGGGCCTGGGCCCACTGCCTCGATTCAGCCCATACACACCACACCGCAATCGTCCTGCACCTTCGAGGCCCAAAGATGCAGGGTCGTACAGGTGGTTCCAAAGCTCGACTCCAAGAAGGAAGTTTCAGGCTTCCGTGTGATCATTTTCAAGAAAAGGTGTGATAAAGGAAGAAGATAATAGTTGTTTTTTGCTGCAAGTAAGTCATCGCTCTGCTTAACCAGTGCCATGTTAAACCGATTGGGTGGCCTCTGTGGCCTGATCTTGCATTTGCCACTTACCTGGAGTTCGGCTTGGTGAACCTGAGCAGCTGCTGTTGCCACCTGATCTTCCAGATCTGCCAGCTTGGTTTCAGTGGTTACACTGTGAATACTACGAGCACAGTCCTCGAGATCATTCAGCTGGCCCTCAAGACTGTACACAGTGCCGGCTGTTATGTAAACCTGTTAACAGAGACAGTCACCAAGTTAAGTCTTTTATGAAGACAATTTCAGAAAATATTTGTAAATATTTTGGGTATAACCATTATTAGATGCACGAGAAGAAATCAGTTCTTGCAACAGCATAGAGCCATAGAGCTCAGAAACAGCTGCTTCAGGCCAGCAAGTCTACATGACCTATCAAACATCCATGGGCACTAATCCACTCCAATCCCATGCATGTCCACTGATGTGAATGGAGGCCAGTGAGCTCCAGTGAACGTAAATTTGTTTCTCCACTACGACTACAATTAAACACACAGTAATAGGCAGGAGGTTGCAATGACAAATACACGCATCCCATGCAAGTTGGAGGCAAAGTTTGAGAGTATGCAAGAATGTGAGAGGGGAAATGATGATATACTTTTTTACATTGGCCCTTTTCGTTATTCTGTATGGTGTACCCCTCTGTCTGTTCTAGCCACTCAACACAGCTCATGTATCTTGGTTTATAAAACACAGAACATACAACAGTACACACAGGAACAGACCCTTCGGCCCACAGTGTTGTGCTGAACCAGTTAAATTAGTCATCAAATCATTAACTGAACTAATTTCTTCTGCCCACACAATGACCATATCCTTCCATTCATGTGCCCATATAAACATCTCTTAAAGGTGTCTAACATCTAATGAAAAGACTCTAATAGAAGTCTCTGAGGGGCGTGGTTTTAAGGTGCTTGGAAGCAGGTACCTGTCAGAGGCAAGTGTTTCACACACAGAGTGGTGAGTGTGTGGAATGGGCTGCCGGCATCGGTGGTGGAGGCGGATACAATAGGGTCTTTTAAGAGACTCTTAGATAGGTACCTGGAGCTTAGAAAAATACAGGGCTATGCAGTAGGGTAGTTCTAGGCAGTTTCTAGACTAGATAATATGGTCGGCACAACATTGTGGGCCATGGGGCCTGTAATGTGCTGTAGGTTTCAATGTTCTATGTCCTATTTCTGCCTCTACAAGCACACCATACAGCACATTCCAGCCACCCACCACTCTCTCTGTAAAAAATGTGCCCCACACATATCCTTTGAAATTACCTCCTCTCACCTTAAATGCATGACCCCTGGTATTTGACTTTTCAACTCTTGGGGAAAAGATATTATCTTTCTACCCTATCTGTGCCTCTTATAGGCCTGTATCAGATCTCCCTCAGCCTCTGCCGCTCCTGAGAAAAGAACCCAAGTTTGTCTAACCTATTGTTAAGGTCATGTTGTGGTGACCCACTTTCCAGCACACTCGAACCGGCTCATAAAAACGGCGTGCACCGGCAGAGAGGCCGGCCCCAAAAAGGGGCGCCAGGCCATCTTCACCAGCAGGAGGAAAATCCCGTGTGCGGAAAGGGTCTGCGAATATGCATTCCCCACAGCAGTCCTGCCCGGGGAGGGCTTTAAAGCAGGCCGCGAAGTTTGAATAAATCTCTTTTCTCGCAACTACAACTCACCAACTACGTGTTGTTATTCTAGCGCTGTGTATAGCACAATGCTACAATGTCTTCAAATCCAGGCAACATCTCTTCTGCACCCTCTCAGAAGCATCGACATCTTTAATGGGGTGACCAGAACTGCATGCAATACTCCTGATGCAGCTTAACTAATTTTTTGTAAAGCAGACATCCCACCTCTCCCGGAAGTTCTGGGAGTCTCCCGCATATTGATAGTGGCTCTCTGATGCCCGCAAATTATATACTGTGACGAGAATACACATAGATAAGATGTTAGCTGTCCTGTGTGATCAGCAGTTGGTCTGCCACCTGTCTTCAAGAGAGAGATAAGGAACACAATGAAACAGCATCTGGAGATGTGTAATGAAGGGACGGGAGAGAGAGAGCTGTCTGGAGCGGCTCCCCCTTTGAACCCTGAACTGTTTGAAGTGATGGACAGGCGATACCCCAGCAGGGGGATAAAAAGGGACCGGTTCACTAAGGCAGGACACACGACACCCGAGGTAACGAGACCCTGGAAGCGGTGCGCCTCTCACAAGTCGGTGGGAAGTATCGGACAACGCACAGGGTGGAAAGGTACGATCAGCGGGAACCCGGTGTGTGTCCGCCCTTGCTTGGGTGCCGGGTTCACTGCAGAGGATCGACCGCATCTGGAGGAGGGGTCACAGTCGGTGACCTCAGGTGACATCACCAAGGACCTGCCCAAAAGCTGCTTGTGAGCAATTATCGCCGGTCTGTGAGTGGAAGTTGTTTCTGAATGATCAGTCGTTCCCGTTCTCTCTCTCTCTCTCTCCCCCCACGTTGTCCATTGCTATGGCAACGATTACTGCGAACTGAACTAGATTGGACTGAACTTTTGTGTCACTTTGAAATTTGGTCATTTACCCTTAGACAACGATAGAGCTTGATTGATGCTGTTATCTTAATTCTGTGCACATGTATGTTTATCATTGCTGAACTGTTGCATTTATTATCCTTTTGATTACTGTGTTGCTTATTTCTTTAATAAAACTTTCTTAGTTCTAGTAATCCAGACTCCAACTGAGTGATCCATTTCTGCTGGTTTGGCAACCCAGTTACGGGGTACGTAACAATACAATATCCCAGAAATCGATTTTTTGAGAGCGAGCGAGGGATAGAGAGAGAGAGCATGAGAGAGAGAGAGAGAGAGAGATAGAGAGAGAGCACCATGGCAGAGTGTTCCAAAAAAAGAAAATATAAAACATATGTCATCCCAGTGTACCCCTGCCTAATAGGGGTCAAAAATAATGACAGTGTTGCTCGCTGCACTGTTTGCAACAGTGACTTTTCTATTGCCCATGGTGGGTTAAGACTGTGGAAGACATTTTGAGGTGAGTTTAACAGGTGTCATTAATTCATTAGCATAGCTAACATTATTTAAACTAGTTGGCTAGCTGCTAAGGAGATATTCTATTGCAGACGTCCCACCTCTCCCGGAAGTTCCCGGAGTCTTCTGCAAATTGATGGTGCTACCTCCCTGAAATGAGTTTTTGCAGGGTGGGATGTCTGTATAAAACTGCAACATAACTTCCTGACTTTTGAACTCAGTGCTCTGACTAATAAACACATGCGGGCCATATAGCTTCTTAACCACCCTATCAACATGTGTAGCCACTTTCAATGAGCTATGTACTTGGTTCCTAAGATCCCTTTGCTCATCAACACTGTTAAGGATCTTGCCCTAAACAGTGTACTGCCTCTTTACATTTGACCTACCAAGGAGCAATGGGTTAAATTCCATTTGCCATTTCTCTACCAATATCTGCAAATGATCTATATCCCACTGTATTCTCTACCAGTCTGCTATGGCATCCACAAGACTACCAATCTTCATATCATCTGCAAACTTACTAACCCACCCATCTCCATTTTCATCCCGGTCATTTATATACATCACAAGCCGCAGAGGTCCCAGTATAGATCTCTGTGGAACACCACGAATGACTGACCTCCATCTCAAATAAGTCCCTTTGACCACTACCTCAGTCTTCCATGGGCAAGGCAGTTCCAAATCCAAACCGGCAATTCACCACGCATCTCAATCTTCTGGATGAGACCCCCATGAGGAATCCTGTCGAGCAGCTTACTAAAATCCACGTAAACAACATCCACAACTCTGCCTTTATCAGTCAGCCTTGTCACCTCATAACAAAACTCAATCAAGTTAGTAAGACACGGCTTGGCCTGCACAAAGCTATGCTGGCTTTCCCTAATAAGGGCATGGTTTTCCAAATACTCGGAAATCCTATTCCTAAGAATTCTCTCCAGTAACTTCCCTACCAGTGACCAGTCTATAATTTCCAGGATTATACCTGGTTCCCTTTTAAATAATGGAACAACATTGACAGTCCTTTGGGACCTCACCTGTGGCTAGAGAGGACACAAAGATATTGGTCAAGGCCCCAACAATTTCTTCTCTTGTATCTCTCAATAACCTGGGTTATAGGTTATGGGACTTATCCACCTTAAAGCTGTTTAGGAGACCCAACAGTACCTCCTCCTTTACCTCAAAATGCCAATGCACATTAATGCTCTCAGCACTGACCGCCCTGACCTCCACATCCTTTTTCTTGAAATACTGATTTTAAAGTACTCATTAAGGACCTCACCCATATCCAAGCAATTGTTCCCCTTTATCCTTGAATTGTCCCACTCTCTCCCTAGATATCCCCTTGCTCTCAATGCATGTGTAGAATGCCTTAGGATTCTCTCCCTAATCCTACTTGCCAAAGAATTTTCATGGCCTCTCCAGGCTTTCCTAATTCCCTTCTGGAGTTCTTTTCCAGCTGCTTCATATTCCTCAAGGGCTTTGTTTGATTTTCTTATTGCTGTAAAATATTATGGCTGTACTTAAATAATAGTCAGAAATAAGAGTGATGGAAATCAAATCCTCCACAGGGCAGGCAGCACCCATGGAGGGAGGTGCAGATTTATGATCTGATGGAGTCACAAAAGACCACAGATGCCATGATGACAAACAATTTGCCACAGATGACAAACCATCCACTGGAGGAACTCAGCAGGATTAGCAACGTATGTAGTGGGAAAATAATGGTTCAAGTTTTCAATATGAAATGCTGACCGAGAGGACATGCAGTTAAGGTGGGGTGGGGGGGGGCGACTGGAAAGAGATGTGTGGGGCGAGGTTTTTTACACAGGAGGTGGAGCTGGATACCTGAAATACACTGCCAGGAGGGGTCGCAGAGGCAAGGGCACTGGTGCTCTTTAAGGTGCTCTTAGATAGGTCCATGAGTACGCAGACAATGAAAGAGTGTGGGCATTGTGTAGGCAGTAGGAATTAGTTTAGCCAGGAAGTCAATTACTACTTTAATTAGTTTGACACAACTTCATGGGCCAAAAAGCCTTTTCCTGTGCTGCACTGTTCTATAATCTCTGGGTGGGGGAATAAAAGACACTGTGCTCTTCGAAATCAACATCCCAGGACTGAGGTCTGCTTGCCTGACACCACCCTGCTGAAATAGATCTACTCTGTCATGGGAGGAGATTACAGGACAGATAGAGGAAAAGATGAGATAATGCAACATCTCCAGTGGCTCCAACTTCTGATCCACTCAAAAAGGAGCAGGGGCACTTGAGATGATATTGAAAAATCAAGATCATGTATCATGAACATACTGTGCGAGCGGAGGATGGATGAAACATCCACTCACCCTGCTAAACACCTCTTGCCCATCAGTGTTCCTATCGAGTCTCAACTGCCATCTCAGAGCTCACAAAATCAGAGATTTTTCAATACCCATGATAACAGTTGCCAGCGTACACATCACAGACCCACTCAGTCCACATCAGGGAAAACAACCTCCTTTCCCCAGACTCTGTCTGTACCTCTCACTGCCCCAGCAAAGCAGCCAAGCATAATCGAAAATGGCACCCACCCTGGTCATTGTTCCCTCTCTCTTCAGGTAGGAGATACAAATGCCTGGAAGCGTGTACAAGCAGGCCTAAGGACAGCTTCTATCCCACTGTAAACAGACGATTGAACAGCTCCCTCATACAATAAGCTGGAGTTTCGACCTCATAGCCCACCTTGTTATTCATTTAGTGAGATACAGTGAGGAAACTGCAGCACCCAGAAATCCCCCGATTTAATCTGAGCCTAATCACAGGACAATTTACAATGACCAATTCATCTATCAACCTGTGTGACTTCAGACCATGGGAGGAAACAGGAGCACCCAGACAAAATCCACACGGACACTGGGAAAATGGACAAACTCCTTACAGGCAGTGATGGGAAATGAACCCACGAGGCTTGTATTGTAAAGCATTGTGCTAACCAATACAGGGCCGTGACCTTGCACCTTACTCTCCACCTGCCCTGCACTTTCTCTGCAGCTGTTGCACTGTAGTCTGTAATTGTTTTACCTTGTTCTACCTCAAAGCACTGTGTAATGAATTGTAATGATCTGCATGAACAAAATACAAGACAAGCTTTTCACTGTATCTCAGTACATGTGACAATAAACCAATTCCTATTACAATTCAAGTTCATTGCTCAGCTCATCAATGATGCACCATACACGGTTCACTTTTCACAATAGCTGTGTAACACATCTGCTGGTATATATAGTTTCTGAGTATTATGCCTCCTACTACTGCACTGCCGATGTATAAGTCTTTGACAGCTTTGTAATATTGCTGCGAACATTAACCTTAGCTTCAAGGCTGTTACTCCTACAGCATTTTGCCACTTCCCTGAGTTGCAACAAGATTTATACCTTGTTGTCTGAGTGATGCTGTCCATTCAAAATGATTGCCTCATTACAGCAATGCACACGACTGTGAAATCATTAGACGTGCCATGGCTGTCATGATGTTCTGACAATGATTGTGTACACCGTCCATTGTGAATGTGATTACCAGTTTTGAGATTCCCTCACTACCTGCTCCTCTTATCGAAGGAGACTCCCAGGAGAGTTTATGAAATTTGAGGGAAGTTGTATTCTCTAAGCCGTCTGTTTTCCAGCCCTCCCCACCCCTTTTCGTAAGGAATTCAAAAAGGCTCAAAGTTCCAGATAAATTTATTATACGTCACCATTTACAACCCTGAGATTCATCTCCTTGCGGGCATACACAGTAAATCCAGTACCCATAACCGAACCAGTGGAAGACTGCACCCCAGCAGGTTGGGCAACCAGTGTGGAAAAGACAACAAATTGTTCAAATATTAAAGAAAAAAAAAAAAATAAATAAATAAGAAATAAATGTTTCTCTTTCTTGTGCAGTGCCTGTATCAGTCTGAGCTGCTATAAGGAACCACAAGAGCAGAGGGGAAGCCTTGTTCTTCAGGATCCACCCTTCTCGAAATACTTACCCACGTAGATTCCCTTGAGATGAAGGCGTGGTGTCTGCTGTCTGGAAACTTGACCCTGACCATCACAACAAAACACACAAAATGCTGGAGGAACTCAGCAAGTCAGGCAGCATCTATGGAAGGGGACAAACAGTTGATGATTTGGACCGAGACCCTTCAGCAGGACTGGAAAGTTTAGGAGGACGATGGCACCTAATGGCGACTCCCCTGCTTGCGCCTTCGAAAACAGCTCTCTTACTGTCTTTGATATCTCTTTTCCCCTTTTCAAAGTACTTTTGAAGACCCTGACCTGGAGTTACACGGCGACTTTGGTTCTTTGCAGAAATAGGACCCACTCTCAGGGCCTCACGACCAGACGCTTTTCGATATGCCAAGGACGCGGTCAGGAAGACTAGCACGCCTTCAGGATGGCGGATTTTCGTGGCTCTGGAGGTGGGCAGATTCAGGGCTGGGGCCGCCATTGCCTGATGCGTTGTGCCAGATGGAAGATGATAGGCAGCGAGCTGGCTGCTGGTCGTGTGCCCAGAGACCCAAGTTCTTTGGGTGTAGTGCTCGGAAGAAGTGACGCACGACTTTTAACACCATAAATCAGCGGGTTGTTTTGTTATGTCTCCCCTCTCGCTGTGAAATGGGGACACCTCTTTTCCATTATCAGGGAGGCAGAAAGCCTGTAGTATGTCGAATTACCGGGTGAATGAGTAGTCTTTGGAGTACTGCAAGTCTGTGTCTTTATTGAAGCTTTGCTGCACGCTCGAGTGCTCAGTAGGGGGGGCGGGGGCAGATGGTTTTTTGCTGGTGGGGGTGGGGGGTCGTTGTTTTGCTGCTGCTTATGCATGGGAGGGGGAGTTGGCGGGGTTTGGGGTTCTAACATTTAACTGTCATTTATTCTTTGTGACGCTCCTCTGTTTTTGAGGATGTTTGCGAAGAAGAAGAGTTTCAGGATGTATTTGTATACATTTCTCTGACATTAAATGCACCTATTGACCTATTGAAACCCTATTGAAATGAAGTCTGCAGAAGTCAGAATTAGAAGGTGGGGGGGGGAGCAGAAGGAGGTGATAGGTTAGACCAGCTGAGAGGGGGAAGTGTATGAATGGAGGTGAGGAGATGAAGTAAGAAGCCGGGAGGTGATGTGGAAGAGGTAAAGAGCTGAAGAAGAAGGGATCTAATGGAAAAGGTCAGTGGATGGTAGAAAAACGGGAAGGAGGAGGAGATGAAGGTGTGGGAGAGAAGGGGACAGAGGCTAATTAGAAAGATGAATGAAAAAGGAGAAGGAGGAAGGGGGGAGAAATTACCAGAAGCTAAAGAAATTGATGCTCATGCCATGCAGAGGCCACCCAGACAGAATATGAGATCTTGGTTCTCCAGCCTGAGGTTGGTCTCATTGAGGCCAGGGACAGATATGTTAGAATGGGAATGGGAAGTCAAATTGAAATGGGTAGCCACTGGGAAATCTTGCCTTTTGTAGTGGACAGAGCGAAGGTGTTTGATGAATCGGTGCCTCAGTCTGTGCTGGGTCTCATTGATGTAGAAGACACTGTACTGAGAGTACCAGATACAATAAATGACTTTGCCAGACTTGCAGGACCCGTGAAGGGTGGTGAGAGAGTAGGTATAGGAACAGGTGTGGCACTTGTCATTCTTGGAGGGATAAGTGCCCTTGTTGGACAATCCACAGCAGGGACTGTGCTAGAGAGCTACTTTTTAAACAGCAAAGATTCTAGCATGGATAAAGCAGTGGTTGATTGGAAGAAGGCAAAGAGTAGGAATAAATGGAATCTTTTCTGGTTGGTTGTCAGTGACTAATGGTGTTCTACTTGTTGCAATGAGTGGTGACTGGAAGTGGAGGAAGCGGACGCAAGTGCAGAACACAGGCACGGAGACTTGACACAGAGACGGACTTGGACTTGACTGGAACACAGAGCCTGGACTTCGACACGGAGAGACAGAATTCCCACCTTAGACTAGCAGCAAATGGCTGGACCTACTCAGCTGGCAACGAGACGACTAAACCAAACAATAACAGACGATATGTATCTTTACATGGAGAAGCTCATGAAGTGGCAAACGGCCGGCAATCACTTGACTGGAGACGAAGACTGGACTGGGACTTGGAGCCTTGACTCATTCTGGGGCTCAGAGCCTTGACTTGTACTGGGACTCGGAACCTTGACTTGTACTGGGACTCGGAACCTTGACTTGGACTGGAATTCGGAGTCTTCAAAACAAAACAATGACAGACCACTCGCACCCCAGCTCGGAGCAGCGGCAAAACAGCCGGCAACACTCAGCTGGACACGAGACAGCTCGGAAGACGGTCCCTTATTATTGGCAGCTCAGAATATTCATTGCTGCCCTGGCTACGGTGACAGACCAGCCCTGATTAGCTGTAAGCCAGGGTTTTTATCCTGCCAGTTCGGATGAAGATCAGATGCCCTAATCAAGGAGCCTGGTGGAACACGGGGAAAAGGAAATTAACTGAAATGAGTAGTTAATGGACCGGACCATGACACCACTAGGGTCTGTGTTGGGACCGATTCTTTTTACGTTATATGTCGATGATTTGGATGATGGAGTTAGTGGCTTTGTTGCAAAGTTGCAGCAGGTATGAAGGTAGGTGGAGGGGCAAAAGTTTTGAGCAAGTGAAGAGGCTACAGAGGGACTTAGACAGATTAGGAGAATGGGCAAAGAAATGACAGATGGAATACAGTGTTGGGAAGTGTATAGTCATGAAATTTGGTAGAAGAAATTAAAGGGTTGACTGTGTCCTAAATGGAGAGAAAATACAAAAAAACTGAGATGCAAAGGACTTGGTAGTCCAGCTGCAGGATTCCCTGAAGGTTAATTTGCAGGTTGAGTCTGCGGTGAGGAAGGCAAATGCAATGTTAGCACTCTTTTCAAGAGGACTAGAATATAAAAGCAAGGATGTAATGTGGCGACTTTATGAAGCACTGGTGAGGCCTTACTTGGAGTATTGTGAGCAGGTTTGGGCCCCTTATTTTAGAAAGGATGTGTTGAAGCTGGAGAGAGTTTAAAGGAGGCTCATGAACATGATTCGAAGATTGAATGGCTTGTCCTATGAAGAGCGTTTGATGGCTCTGGGCCTGTATTCACTAGAGTTCAGAAGAATGAGGGGTGACCTCATTGAATCCTATTGAATGTTGAAAGGCCTTGATAGAGTGGATGTGGAGAGGATGTTTCCAATGGTGAGAGAGTCTTAGACTAGAGGACACAACCTCAGAATAATAGAAACATAGAAAACCTACAGCACAATACAGGCCCTTTGGCTCATAAAGCTATGCTGAACATGTCCTTACCTGAGAAATTTCCTAGGGTTACCCATAGCCCTCTATCTTCTAAGCTCCATGTACCTGTCCAGGAGTTTCTTAAAAGACCCTATCGTATCCGCCTCCACCACTGTCGCTAGCAGCCAATTCCATGCATTCACCACTCTCTGCATAGAAAACTTACTCCTGACATCTCCTCCGTACTTACCTCCAAGCAGCTTAAAACTGTGCCCTCTCGTGCTAGCCATTTCAGCCCTGGGAAAAAGCCTCTGACAATCCACACGATCAATGCCTTCATCATCTTATACACCTCTGTCAGGTCACCTCTCAACCTCCATCGCTCCAAGGAGAGAAGGCCAAGTTCACTCAATCCATAAGGGCGTGCTCTCCAATCTAGGCAACTCCTCTGCACCCTTCCTATGGTGCATCCTTTTAGAACAGAGATGAGGAGGAATTTCTTCAGCCAGAGAGTGGTGAATCTATGGAATTCTTTGCCACAGGCAGCTGTGGAGGCCAAGGTTTTATTTAATTTAAGGCAGAGGTTGATAGATTCTTGATTGGTCAGGGCATGAAGGGATACAGGAGAAGGCAGGAGATGGGGGCTGAGAGGAAATTTGGATCAGCCATGATGAAATGGAGGAGCAGACTCGATGGGCCAAATGGCTTAATTCTGCTCTTATATCTAATGGGGTTATGGTCTAAGTGCCAGAAGGGAGATCCGTGAGAGTGGACAATAAAGTCATATGGAGAGTAATCCCTATCGAAACTATAGAGGTACGTTAGGAGCAAAAGATGTGCCTGGTGGTAGGATCCTGTTTAAACTGGGGCAAGTTCATGGATATTCTCAAGCAGGTTAGTTTTAGGAAGGGGAAGGTATTAGATGTCAAGGGATACATAAGTCCGTATAGCTCTCTTGGGCTGGATGAGATCTATCCCCGGCTTCTATGTGAAAGAAGGGAGGAGATAACTGTGGCACCTTAGTTACTACAGATGAGGTGCCAGAAAACTGAAGGATAGTTAATGCTGTTCGTCTATTTAAGAAGAGCAGTAGGAATAAGCTGGGTAAATCAGGCCAGTGAGTCTTACTTCATTGGAAGTATGATGCTTTGAATGCACAGGATTGCAAGAGGCTGCACAGGGCTGTAAACTCAGCCAGCTCCCTCGTGGGTGCGATCCTCCCTGCCATCGAGGGGATTTTCAAGGGGCAGTGCCTCAGGAAGATGCCCATTACGAAGGACCCTCAACCTATCTGTCCTCTTCACATTCGCACTGTTAGGGAGGAGGTACAGGAGCCTGAATACACACACTCAACATTTCAGAAATACCTTCAACCCCTCCATCACCAGATTTCTGAACAGTCCATGAATCCATGAACACAGCCTTGTTGGAGTATTTATTTAATTTTGTAATGAATTGTATGGCAATTTTATGTCTTTATACTGCACTGGTGCTGCAAAACAACAAACTTCATGTCATATAAATCAGTGACAATAAATCTGATTGCAATTCTAATATGGGCATTAGGATTAGAACAGATAAGCATTGTGTAAACAGGGAATAAAACATGGATGCTGAAGACAGAACGGTCCTTTGTGAGCTGTATGACTCCACGTCTCTATAACATACCACTTGCCTTCCTAAATGCATTGAAGTATTTCCTCATTTTAAAGTTAAGATCAAATCTTTAAGATTAAACCAGCAGAAAAGTGTACCAAACTGTATCTACACCAATGTTATTGATGGTTCTTACATTTTCCTCAAGTTTGGAGAGATGTGCCTGAAGTTTGGCTGCTTCTTTCTCTGAGGGTATCCTCCCCTCACAAGAATCAGGCAGTGAACGATCTTCCTGTGTGGCCTCAATTAGGTCCTCCGTGGCACCAAGGACTTTCAGTGCCTCTGTCGTAATGCTGCAGAGCGAGATGGCTGAGTACTTCTGCAAGGTAAGAATAGAGACGGTACAAAGATTGGTCGTAGCAGTAAATCAATGTGCCTGCAAATTATAAATGAATGCATCTGCTGTCATCCACTCAGATAAATAGGAATGCTCTGAGGCAGTATCATGAACTGGCTAGATCTAATTAGTACCTGAAAGCAGGCATGCTTATTACTGAATCAATATTTCTCCCATGGCATGGTGTGTGGGTTATTGTAATACATCTGTTGTCCTTCCTCAATAACGTCTGCTGTATCAAATTCAGCAAACGACAAATAACCAAATTCAGATGCTACAATTGGACAAAGATATTCAATTCTTTCCAACACTGAAGACTAACTCTCAAGAAATCTGTGGGTGTGAAAATGGCTGAGGAGGATTCTACTGCAATTGTGCTGTGGATAACATAGGCCTCAGCTGTTAATCTGTTCCACAATACACTGTTAGAACATAGAACAGGACAGCATAGAAATAGGCCATTCAGCCTACCATGTATGTGACAACCACAATACCAATCTAACTAATTCCCTCTCCCTGAACACCTCTCCATTACACACACCTGCCTAAATGTCTCCCAATGGCACTATAGCATCTGCTTCCAGCACCTCCCCTGGCAACGCACTCCAGGCAGCCACCACTCTCTCTGTAAGTAATAGACATGTCCCATAAACTTTTTAAAATGTTCTCTTACCTTAAACCAATATCCACCCTGGGGAACAGACTGACTACCTACTCTACCCATGTCCCACAAGTTCAAATTCAAGTTCAGTTCCAATTCCACCACGCACGTGTATACCACCAAATGAAACAAGGTTCTGCACAATGCAGTACCTACAACTCTCACACACAACACATGGAGTAACGTTACCACAAATAAATGAACAAATAATAAGGTGCACTTACAGCAAGTTAAAAAGTAAAGAGAATGACATTACAGGTGCTTCATATGTGGGAGGTGGCAGGGAGCTCAGTCCCTTTGTCCTGAGAGAAGAAGCTGTGTCCCATCCTAACAGTCCTCGTTCTAATGCTGTGGTGTCTCCCGCCTGAAGGTGGTGCGGGCGGAGGTGTCCAAGAGATTGTTAACTTAACTTCTATTAGGTCGCCCCTCAGCCTCCAACACTCCAAAGAAAACAACCCAAGTTTGTCCAATTTTTCATACAGCCAAAGCTCTCTAGTCTAGGCAGCAACCAGGTGAATCTTACACACCTCTCCAAGAACTTCTACATTCCCAGAGACTTAGAATTTTCACACTGTAGCTGATCCTCAGTCCTTCCAGAAATGGTCCTGGACAAAATTCTGGAGTTGAAATAATGCAGCTATCAGTGAAACACTCTACTATCCCTTAGGTTTGTGAGCTCAGGTAATAAAAGATGGAATAGGCTCTTTATCTCCTCGTGCCTGCTATGCCTTTCTTTGAGATCGTGGCTGAACAACACACAGAGAAAGCTGGAAGAACTCAGCAGGTCAGTCAGCATCTATGGAGAGGACAAGGTATCAGGTGATATGTGAGCCAGGTGGTGGGGGAGAGAGGTTGAAGTAGGAAGCTGGGAGGTGATAGGTAGAAAATGTATAGGGCTGGAGAATAAGGAATATGACGTGTTGCTCTCCAACACTTCTGAGCTGAAGGGTCCCAGCCTGAAACATTGACTGCTGATCCCTCTCTACAGATGCTGCCTCGGCTGCTGAGTTCCTCCACTATTTTGTGTGTTACTCTGGATTTCCAGCATCTGTAGAATCAGTTGCATTTAGATCATGTTTGATCTACCTTCATGCCACTACCTCTGTACCCTTTAATTCCTTTAATATCCAAAAACCTACTAGTTTTTGCTTTAAATTTCCCCAGTGACCTAGCCTCCACAGCCCTCTTCAGTAGAGAATTTCAATTATTACCCAGACTCTGGCTGAAAAAGATATCCTCCTTCTCTGCGCTGACCACTAATTCTGTGTCTGATACCCCAGTCAGGTGAAAGACTATCCCTGCATCCATCCTGTCAGGCTCAAAAGAACTTTGTAATTTTCACTTTGAACCCCTTTCATGCTTCTAAACTTAGAAGAGTACCTGCCCTCTCTTCTTGGTCTCTCCTCAGACAAGAACTCTGCCACCTCAGAGATCAGCTGGTCAACCTTGCACTCCAATTGCGACAAGAACCTTCTTCCTAAGTTGAGAAGCTGGATCTGTACACAATATTCCAGGTATGTTTTCATCTGGGCCTGCAGTACATATTTGGAGCAGGACAATTCTGTACTTTAACACTGCTCAGTTCAGTTATTCTCTACTGCCATTGAAGATGGCCTTCATAAGTTGCTTGAGAATGGTACTGTAGATTGTTTCTTCTAACTTTATCAGCGACTTGTAAGTATCCTGCATTCATATCTTTGGAATGGACACCAACACTATGTGAAATGTCTGAAATGGCAGCCATTCCTATCTCAACAGAAAAATTATTAGGAAATTAGAACAGCTTCTGACCCTCTGGTCACAAGACTGAAACAGCACTGCTCACACCTGAAAGCTATCACATTGCTTCAAACTTCCATATATTAAATACTGGCCTCTGTATTATTCCCGTGTACTATTTTGGAGGTGAAAGTACCTGAGTACTGTCGGCTGTAATGCTAAATTATGTGCCCAAGTCTTCACTTCCAACAGCAGAAAAAATTTCTTTTGGAAATCATGGCTTGAGGTTGCCTGTTTCTTTCTGTCATGAGTTGAGATATTTCCAGATTGCTAGATTTCACCAGGAGGCCTTCAGAACAAATGTGCATGAGGCGTTATGAATCGTAGCCTGAATGGGATGGTAGCAGCAAGGAGGCGCTTGGCCATCTCGGCTGATGCTTTATTGCTCTTCCTGCCCCTTTGCCTGGGTTCTGGAGAAACTGTAGAAAAGAAGCTATCTGGAACATGTGAATGAAGTCCTTGGTTGTACAGAGCACCGTTGTAAAGTACACATCATACAGTGGTGGAGAAGAGTAACTGAGAAAGCTTCATTACAACTGACTGCCAGAGATTCTGTAAACACAGTAAAGGCGATTGTAGCTCCCTCACAATATTTGTGGAATGTGGGAAGGCAGGGAGACCTTCAGTGTCCCTGACAACTACAACTGTGAGAAGTGCTTCCAGCTGCAGATTCTAACAATCTGCATTAAGGAGTTGGAGCTGGAACTGGATGAACTCCGGATCATTTGAGAGGCTGAGGTTTGACAGGACATAGGAGGTGTAGTTACACCCAAGTGCAGGACACAGGAAACTGGGTGACAGTTGGGAAGGGGAGAGGGATTAAGGATCCAGTGCAGAGTACCCCTGTGGCCATCCTACTCAACAACAGGTATATCACTTGGATACTGTTCAGGGGTTGACCTAACAGAGGAAAGTCACAGTTGTCAGGTCTCTGGCACTGAGTCTGGCTCTGTGACTCAGAAGTGAGGGGAGTAGAAGAGGCACGCTGTGGTGACAGGGGATTCATTTGTCAGTAGAATGGGCAGAGGTTCTGGGGGCGTGAACGAGATCCGAGATGGTATGTTGCCTTCTGGGTGCTGGGCTCCAGGATATCTTGGACTGAGTCCTCATCATTCTTAAGTGGGAGGGTGAACAGCCAGAAGTCGTGGTCCATGTAGGTACCAATGACATGGGTAGGATGAGTGACAAAGTTCTGCATAAAGAGTTCAGGGAGTTAGGTGCTAACTTGAAGGGAAGGACCTCTAGACTTGTGATCTTAGGATTGCTACCTTTACCACGTGCTAGTGAGACCAGAACTAGGAAGACTTTTCCATTTAATATGTGGCTAAGGAGTTGGTATAGGAGGGAGGGCGTAAGATTGTTGGATCACTGGGCTCTTCCAGGGAAGGTGGGAGCTGTACAGAAGGGACAGTTTGTAGCTGAACCAGAGGGGGACTACAATCCTAGTAGGAAGGTTTGTTAATGCTGCATGTTGGGGTTTAAACAAGAGTTGCAGGAGGGTAGGAACCAGAGTGCCAGAACATTTAGTGAAGAGGTTGTACAGGCAGATGTTGGTAAGACCTCAGACAATTTTAGGAATCAATAGGTTGAGCTTGGTGCAACTAGATGTCCTGAGCTGCATATATTTCAATACAAGAAATATTGTAGGAAAGGTGGATGGTAGTGCTGAAGGTGAGGTAGCAGGTTGACAAACAGAGGCAATGTGTAAGTGGGGAGGGGCTGCTGATATGGCAAAATTACAGTCAACAAAATCAAAAAGTGTGAATACAGGACAAGGTGTTGTACTTGAACATGTGCAGTATACGGAATAAGGTAGATGAAGTAGCACAGCTGTACATTACAGGTACGACATTGTAGGCATCACTGAATCATGGCTGAAAGAAGATTATTGCTGGGAGCTTACTGTCCAAGGATACACGTTGTATCAAAAGGACAGGCAGACACGTAGAGGGGGTGGATTTGCTCTGTTGGCAAAAAATGAAACCAAATCATTCGAACAAGTGACCTAGAGTTGGATGGTGTTGAATCACTGTGGGTAGAGCTAAGGAATTGCGAGGGTGAAAAGACCTTGATGGGAGTTGTAGACAGACCCCCAAACAGTAGTAAGGATGTGCCCAGCAAATTACAGTGGGAGATAGAAAATGCATATTACAATAGTCACGGAGGATTTCAATATGCAGGTAGATTGGGAAAATCAGGTTGGTTCTGGATTCCAGGAGAGGGAATTTCGAGAGTGTCTACAAGATACTTATTAGAGCAGATCATGGTTGAGCCCTTTAGAGTATCAGGATCATCTATTCTGGATTAGCTGTTGTGCAATGAACCAGAATTGATTAACGATCTTAAGGTAAAATAAATCTTAGGGGCAAGTGCTCATAACATGATTGAGTTCACCCTGAAATTTGAAAAGGAGAAGCTAAAGTCAGATATATTAGTATTAAAGGGAATTACAGAGGCATGAGAAAGGAGCTGGCCAAAATTGATTGGAAAAGAACACTGGCAGGGATGACTGTACAGCAGCAATGGCTGGAATTTCTTGATGCAATTCAGAAGGCAAAGGATATATACATCCCAAAGAGGAAGCATCCTAAAGGCAAGATGATACAACTGTGACTGACGAGAAGTCAAAACCAACATCAAAGCCAAATTAGTGGGAAGTTAGAGGATTCAGAAGCTTATGAAAAAACAACAGAAGGCAACTGAAAAAGTCATTAAGAAGTTAAAGGTGGAATAGGACAGTAAGCCAGCCAATAATATTAAAGAGGATACCAAAAGTTTCTTCAGATACATACAGTGTAAAAGAGAGGCAAGAATGGGTAATCGCACCACTGAAAAACAATACTGGAGAGGTAGAAATGGGGGACAAGGAAATGGTGGATGAACTGAATAAATATTTTGCATCTGTCTTCACTGTGGAAGACAGTAGCAATATGCTGGAAGTGCCAGATGTCAGGGGTCACGAAGAGTGTGAAGTTACCATTACTAGAGAGAAGGTTCTTGGGAAACTGAAAATTCTGAAGTTAAGACACCTGGACCAGATGGCGTACATCCCAGAGCTCTCAAACAGCTGACTGGAGAGATTGTGGAAGCATTAGTAATGATATTTCAAGAATCACTAGTTTCTGGAATGGCTCTGGAAGACTGGAAAATTGAAAATGTCACTCCACTCTTCAAGAAGGAAGAGAGGCAGAAGAAAGGAAACTATAGGCAAATTAGTCTGACCTCAGTGGTTGGGAAGATGTTGGGGTCGATTATCAAGGTTGAGGTACTTGGAGGCACATGGTAAAATAGGCCAAATCCACATAGTTTCCTCAAGCGAAAACCTTGCCTAACGAATCTGTTGGAATTCTTTGAAGAAATAACAAGTAGGATAGACAAAGGAAAATCAGTTGATGTCGTATGCTTGGATTTTCAGAAGGCCTTTGACAAGATGCCATGGTGGAGGCTGCTTAATATGCTATGAG
Organism: Mobula hypostoma; assembly: GCF_963921235.1. Lineage (NCBI taxonomy): Eukaryota > Metazoa > Chordata > Chondrichthyes > Myliobatiformes > Myliobatidae > Mobula > Mobula hypostoma. Next base: position 67,220,536 of record NC_086113.1, on the reverse strand, counting down.
CCCATGAGAGAACATAAAACATAGAACATAGAAATCTATAGCGTATTACAGGCCCTACGGCCCACAATGTTGTGCCAACCATGTAAGCTACTCTAGAAACGGCCTAGAATTTCCCGCCCTATGGTATTACAGAAAAGGTTCTAGCATGGATAAAGCAGCTGCTGATTGGCAGGAGTCAAAGAGAGGGGAAAAAAGGAGCCTTTTCTGGTTGGCTGTCAGTGACTAGTGGTGTTCTACAGGGGTCAATGTCGAGACCAATTCTTTTTACATTACATGTGAATGATTTAGATGATGGAATTAATGATTCTGTTGCAAAGTTTACAGACAATATGAAGGTAGGTGGAGGGCAGGTGGTTTTCAAGAAATAGGAAGGCTAGAGAAGGACTTAGACAAATTAAAAATGGGCAGATGGAATACAGTGTCAGGGAGTGTCTGGTCATGCACTTTGATGGAAAAATGAAAGGTTCGATTCTTTTCTAAATGGAGAGAAAATACAAAAAACTGAGATGCAAAGGGACTTGGGAGTCCTTGTGTAGGATTCCCTAAAGATTAATTTGCAGGTTGAGTCTGTGGTGAGGAAGGCAAATTCAATGTTAGCTTTCAATTCAAGAGGACTAGAATATAAAAGCAAGAATGTAATGTTGAGAATTTATAAAGCACTGGTGAGGTCTCACTTGGAGTATTGTGAGCAGTTTTAGGCCCCTTATCTTAGAAAGGATGTGGTGAAACTGGAGAGGGTTCAAAGGAGGTTGATGAAAATGATTCCAGGATTGAATGGCTTGTCATATGAAGAGTATTTGATGGCTCTGGGCCTGTATTCATTGGAATTCAGAAGAATGAGGGGTGACCTCATTGAAACCTATTGAATGGTGAAAGGACTTGATAGAGTGGATGTGGAGAGGATGTTTCCTGTGGAGGGAGAGTCTAAGACCGGAGGACACAGCCTCAAAGTAGAGGGGCATCCTTTGAGAACAGAGATGAGGAGGAATTTCTTTAGCCAGAGAGTAGTGAATCTGTGGAATTCTTTGCCACAGCAGCTGTGCAGGCCAAATCTTTATGTATATTTAAGGCTGAGGTTGATAGAGTCTTGATTGGTCAGGGCATGAAGGGATACGGGGAGAAGGCGGAAGATTGGGGCTGAGAGGAAAATTAGATCTGCCATGTTGAAATGCCATTGTAAATTGTCCCCTGATTTGACTAGGGTTAATCAGTGTTGTCGGGTGTTGCTGGGGCAGTATGGCTTGAAGGGCAAGAAGGGCCTACACCATGCTGTATCACGAAACAAATAAATAAATATTGAGTTAGGACAAAATATACTGGGCAATTTGGAAAACATGCATAATTAATCGTATGCTGTATATTGCATCTATCATTATAAAAGACGAAAATATAAACTTCTGGGTCTGCCTGTGAAACAATGGTATAGAATGAATGAAGAAATTGGCATTATTAAAAACAAAGCTATTGAGGAAAATAATGGGACTGAAAGCCGATAAATTTCCAGAAAGTGATAGCTTCATCTAAGGGTTTGAAGAAGATGAGGTGACTATGGAGGCAGTGAAGGCTGTCATTTTCCAACATTTCATGAATGCTAGAATTGTCTATACAGTCTAGAAGACAGCAAATGTAATTCCGCTACTTAAGAAAGGAAGGGGAGAGAAATCAAGATATAAATGTATATGGGGGTTCATGCAGGAATGTGGTCCTGAGATTGTAATCTTAATAACTGACAGAGCAGATATATATAGCCTGAGTATTCACAACAATCTGAGGTCAAAAGTGCTGAATGGATAATCCATCTTGGCTTTGTCCTGAGATTCCCCATCATCACCGAAGCCAATCTTGAGCCAATTCGATTCATCCCATGTGATACCGAGAAGCAGGTGGGAGTTTGGATACAGTGATGGCTTTGGGATGAGACGACATCCCAGCTGTTGTACTAGAGATCTGAGCTCCTGAGCCAGCTGTGCAAGAGCGGCTGCCACACTGCTTCTGTTTGATGGTGTAGTAGAAAATTTCCCAGGTGTATCTTGTGGATAAAAAGATGGACAGATCCTACACAGTAATTACTGCCCGAACTATGAAAATGAAATGCGAAGAAATTTTTTTAGCCAGAGGGTGGTACTATGGTACTTGTTGCCACAGGCAGAAATGGAGGCCAAGTCATTGGGTGTATTTAAGGCAGAGATCGATAGGTATCTGAGTAGCCAGGGCATCAAAGGGAGTGGGACTAAATGGGAGAATGGATCAGCTCATGATAAAATGGCAGAGAAAACTCGATGGGCCGAATGGCCGACTTCTGCTCCTTTGTCTTATGGTCTTATTGGTAAAGGGATGGAAGGTATTGTCAAGAGGGCTACTGTAAAACTAATGATACATCCTCACCAACACTCTTTCTTTGTATTGCTTGAATCACTTCTCATCTCTGCCTCGGACCAAAGGGCCAAATTCCAGAGACAGAGTAAAAGAGAAAGGTACCAATATAGCATTTGAATGAGTGTGGCATCAAAGAGGCAATGGCCAGAATGCATAAGGAGGTGGGGTCAAACATCAAAAGCTGATGGCCGTGGTTGTCAGAAGTGAATCACTCCATTTCCAAGACATTGCTGCAGGAGTCCCTCAGGGCATCATCAATGGGCTCAAGAATGACCTTCCTTATAACATAAAGTTGGAAGTGGGGATATTCAATGACTGCACAATATTCAATTCCATTCACAATGCCTCAGCAGGTAAAACAGTCCAGGCCTGTATGGAGCAAGGTCTGGACAACATTCAATCAGGGACTGATATATGACTATTAACGTTATGCCACAAAGCTGCCAGGCAATTTTCCATCTCCAACAATCTGCTTCTGACATTCAATGGCATCACCATTGCAGAGTTCCCAGCATTAGTATCCAGAAGGTGAGCATTAACCAGAATCTCAATGGGACCAGCCACACAAATTACGTGGCAACAACAGTAGCTGGTATCCTTTGGTGAGGGACTTCCCTCCTGACACCACAGCACCTTTGAGGCTCAGGTCAGGAACATAGTGGAAAATAATCCAATTGCCTGGATGAGTGCAACACCAACAAAACTAATGAAGCTTGTTATAAAATATAGGTTTGGCTTCAGATTGAATATTTATAGTTCTGGTTGCCAGACCAGGAAGGATGAAATTGCACCCAAGATGGTGCAGAGGAGATTTAACAAGTGTTGTCTGGGATGGAACGTTTCAGTTATGAAGCAAAGTGGATAGGTTGTCCTTGCAGCACAGGAGGTTGAGGGGGCCCTGATGGAGACATAAAACTTTAGGAATACAGTAAAGTCAGATAGAGGCATCTAAAATCAAATGGCACAGGCTGATGGTCAGTGGCGAGAAGTTTACTGGGGATCTGTTTCACTCAGGGTGTGGTTAGACTCTGGAAACAATGCCTAGGGTGGGGCGGAGGCTAGTACACACAATATTATGACCAACACTACATGGGATGGTCTGCATGGACAGGGTATGCCGAAAGATCTGTTCATGAGCTATTAAGTCCATTTCAATTCCATTTCCATTGGCAAGAACGGTAGCCAGCAAGAAAGAACGACTCCGTCAAACATCAGATGAGAGGCACCCTCTACATGGTCACACACCTACACCCAGCCACCTAAAGTCAAGGAAGAGCTTCATGAACGGTGTTGTTCCATTACAATCAACCCCATCTGAAGCCCACAACGCCTTGTGGGAAGACCGGCTCGCCAGTCTCAAACAACGCCAAGCGATGGAAATTCCACCGGATGAAAGCCTTCCCCCAGGAGCTAATTGCCACGGGGCAACCTGGAAGTGCCTTAACAGACTTAGGACTGGAGTAGGTCGTTCAAAGGTGTCACTAAGCAAATTGGGATATCCAACCAGCCCGACAATTTGTGAATGTGGAACTGAGCCACGAACAAAACAACATCTCCTGCAATGCCCATCGCCAGAAGAACCCTGTACTGTTGCAGATCTTGCCAAATTCAACAACAAGGGGCAAAAATGTGTCAGTTCTGGCTGGGCCATGTATAGACTGTCCGTGGACAGGATAAGAAAGAAGAACTACCCAAAACATTCATTCCCTCCACTGTGACTATAGTGCAAACTATCTACAAACTGCACTGCAGTTACTCACCAGGCACCACCCAAACCCTCCACCATTACCTCCACAACAACAAGGTGCAGGGCAGCACCAGCATCTACAGATACCCCTCCAGCCTGCCCACCATTCTGACTTGGAAATGGACTGCTATAACTTCATAAAAGACAGCAAATGCCAGAATCTGGAACAACACACAATATGCTAGAGGAACTCAGTGGGCCAGGTAGCATTGATGGAGAAGGTAACCCTTCATTTGGACCGACTCACCACCACAGCCATACGTCTTCCCTGAATGCTCAGACCAGATCTGACCATTCTGCCAGTTGGGAGATAGAAGAGAGAATGACTAGGGTGGAAGCGATAGGGTGAACTAGGCCTATATTCACCTGGGAGCACAGTTTCAGGGTACACTGCAAGATAGTTAGGACTGAAATGAGCAGATGACACTGGTAAAAATATGGAATTCTCCTGCATGGAAAGCTGAGGAGGTCAAGTTTCTGTACATATTTAAGAAGCACTTAGATTTCTAGATAAAAAGTCATCAAGCTGCACTGGGAAAGAACAGAAATACTGCATGGGGTTGAGAAATTAGATCAGCTGTGATGGTATTGAATGGGACAGCAGGCCTGAAGCAATGAATGGCCAACTCCTACTTTCCATCCAACAATGTGATAGTGACCAGACCAGCTAAACATGAAGGACACATCACTTCCCCTGACGTAACACCACTAGTTCATCTACACACCGAGAGAGGAGACAAGCTCTCAGTTTAACAGCTGACCTCTAATGACACAGCAGTCAACCAGTGGTGTTGCCATGGCCAGATGTTGTGCTCAGGTCCCTAGGGTGGGATAAACTAAGACACTTCTGACTGAGAGGTGTGCAGCTGGAGTTCCATTGGGTAAATAGAATGGGGACTTGTTTCCCCTTTGTGTCCAAATCTCTTGGATTCCTGGATAGGTACATGGAGTTTAGGAAAATAAAAGGCTATGGGTAACCCTAAGTAATCTCTAAGGTAAGTACATGTTTGGCACAGCATTGTGGGCCAAAGGGCCTGTATTGTGCTGTAGGCTTTCTATGTTTATGTTTCTAAGTCTAGATAGGAAAGGGAATCCATCAAAGACCACACTTTGCTCTCCTGCTGCCTCCATGTCTCCGTTCATTGCTATCTTGTCAATACCCTGTGAAAAATAATGACCTCTCCGTGTACAAATAGGAAATTATTCCAACTAAAGAGACACAAGACAGTACAGGTGCTGGAAACTGGAGCAACATGCAAAAAGCACTGAAGGAACTCAACGGATCAGACAAGTCAAAGGGTCAATGTGAAGTATTCCAGACAAAGGGTCTTGACCGGAAACGTTGACTGTCCACTTCCTTCCACAGATGCTGCCTGGGTTTCTCCGGTGCTCTGTGCGATTCTAAGATCTAAGATCTAAAATCGAACCTGTAGCTAATTATAGACTTATGTTTTGTATAATTTTTATCTTGTATGCTGTCTGTACCCTCATGCCTGTGATGCTGAATGTGTTTATGACAATAAACTTGACTTGACTTCACTAATTAAATTATCAGTGCAACATTTACAATCTCAGTGGAGAGCATTTCTGACTTTGGGTTACAGATAGTTCTCGAGCCCTTATGTGACCTGGGCAGTGTCTATACTTAAAAAGAACAGTTTGCCTGCCCAGAGGAAGATAATTGGGGCAATTCCCATTGTCTGGATTTTCTGTTGTCTGGCACCAGTCAAGTTTAACACATGGTGGATCAGAGAACTTCAAACTGCAGTGACTTGCATTTTTACTGGGCAGGCTACCAAGATTATTTAATGTCATTTCCAGTACACTAGTGTAAAGGAGAGTAAAATAATTGTTACTGCAGATCTGACACAGCACAAAAATACACAATAAGATAAAGAACACAATAAATATAAATACATAAGATAGCTTGCAGTATACATATATGCAGATTGAGTATATGTACATAAATTGACGGTAGGTACAGGAATGACTCTGACAGGATGCTAGCCTAAGAGACTGCCTGCTTGGACAACCAGCTAGAGGCCACTGATGGGAACAATCCTTCTTTAATCTCAGTCGAGGGCCAGGTTTCAGATAAGAATAAAATCGAAGCCCCTTTCTATTTCGGAATTGCCTGGAATCTATTTGGGTTTTATCCAGAATAATTGGTGAAGATTTATAAGATCTTACAAGAACCTATCCACAGATGAGCATTCTGCTCCACTACACAGAATACATGTGCTGCTTCATTAAGATTACTGGTACAAGACGTGAGCAATGTTCTCTCGAACATTCAATTGCTTTCAAAGAAAAACAGCAGAGAATTGTCCCTGAGATGGAAATGACATTCAAGTCACAGGTAACAGGAAAATGGACTCTTGAGTCTGAAAAGAAGACACTTCACAGACAAAGAGTTATGGACAAGTTTCTTTCAATAGCCACTAGAAAAATCCATGTCGACCTGAAGTTCAGAGTAGGAGCTGGGAACATCAACGAAATCAATGTTAATCAACAATACCTTTCTGAACACGTAATTAATTTCTGCCCATAATGGACTGAAGAGAGATACTTGAAAATAGTTTATGTTTTGTTCATTTTCACATGTAGCTTTAAAGATAATGTGAGAACAAGTGTCACGGACATTATGATTCATCTCCTGCATTACTTACTGCGCTATAACTGATTTTCCATTCTTTCTCATGCTGTGTGATTAATTCCCTGTTAAATTAATAACATGCTTGTCAAAAATACCTTTAACTTTCAGTGGCATCCAACGAGTTATGTGTTTTGTGTGAGCTTAATAGATTGATGGATAAAGCACAAACTAAAATTCAGTGGTAGGATCTTGATCACTATCTGCACTGATGCTTAATGAGTCTATGGTATTTTACACGAACATTAACCTATTAAATGTTCGCACAGCTGATTAGAATTTTAACTCTGTGAGTTGCGAGAAAAAAGTTAGAGCATGCGATTCTGGACAGAACACTGGATAAGAGAGTGCATTTTCGGCAGTTCTCAGTACAGGTAGAGACTACTTTTTTTTACCACCTGCAACAATTTGATTCATTGATCAGCTATGCATGGAAATAAAGAAACCATCAGGTTCAATCTCCTGCAGTAGGTTACTTTGACCAAGTTTGTACCAAAGACTGTAAAGAATATTCATCCTAGGGTTCCTCTGCCCTTTCTAATACCACATTACCCTGGGCGGCTCTGGGTCCTTTCTTCCCACAATTCTGCTTGACCTGCTAAATTTCTCCAGATTCACCATCTGCAGTTTCTTGGGTCTCCACTAAACCATTGGTAACTGCAATGCTGACAGAAAGACAGAGAGTAGGGTCTTGAAAGGTTTTGAAAACAAGAACAAGGATGAGGTAATGGATAACCCCTGGGCCAACAAAGGGTGTATTCACAGAAAAGTGAAATTACTCCCACAGATGCTAATGGGATAACTACAGGTAAGTGTAAGGTTCAGTAACCTGCCTGAGTTGCCCTTTCCTACTGTGTGACATCAGGTGGATACACAGTAAATTAAGTCAATGTGGAAAGAAATTTATCTTTGGTAACTAATGTTAAATATGGGCAAGGGTACTAGCCATCTGCTGTAGCCTCTCCTCTATGTTTGATTGCACTAAGGTCAATAGAGCCCTGGTAAGGGAAGTACAGATGCTAATTCTATTTAAAGTCAGAATACACTTATCATCTGCACTATCTGTACCATAATTTCAGAACTGTCTGTATCTGTAAATTATTGCAATCAAATTTGAATTTTGATCCCACTGCCTTATAATCATTGCTGGGTTCTGATAATTCCCTGTGTTTTTGGGCAGAGATTCTGATTGTTGGTCATTTTCAAGAGAGTGCAGAAGCAGAACCCTAACCGGACACTGTCATCGTATCATAGGACACAATGGCCCAAGACTCAACCATTGGAGGAATTGCTAATGCATGGTGCCTTAGAGTTGAATGCAGTAAACTTAGTCAACGCATACACACACAGAAACAGCTGCAATTACTTTATACTACTGCAGTCTATTGTACTAAATACAAACTATAGACTTACCCTCACAAGTTCATCCTGAATGTGCTTATGGTCTTCTTCACAAGAGGAGGTCTCCTGAGCTCCCTCGATTGACTCTAGATCTAGCTCATCCCCAGACGATGACTCCTTGTCACTTAGCTTCATAATTAGCCGAAACATCTTTGACTTCAGTTCCTTTTCCACCATATCTGCCTGGCTTCTCGAGAGCGAAGCACCACTGTATGCATCCAGGTCGCTTTTACCCTCAGGGGCTTGGATCTTGTCCACGGGAACTGGTGATTTCTTTAAAACAGCTCCAGAATTAAACTATGCTTAAAAATGCACTACCTTTATTTAGTTTGCACATGATCAATCTCCTTCACCTGCCTCTCTGTACCCGATGCTTGGGATAACTGACTACTGAAAATGATACAACAAAAATACTAATGAGACGAGGACTACAGGTGCAATAATATGAAAATGTGGCCACATTACTAAACTGAGATTGATATAGGTAGTTTCTGGAGGGAAACTGAGCAGTGAGAGACTGGTCAGTTTTTGGGTGATGAATGTCTATGTCTGAGGATGAAAGGATCTAGCATCGGTTATAAATGACAAGACAAGGAAGAATAAGGTGGATTTGGACCATAGAAGGGTCTGGATGAAAATACATAGTGTATTCCAGAAAGATGACCAATTACATTTAAAGGCAGAATATATTTTGTTTAGGAACCGCATGCGTGCAGACAAACACAAAGATTACCTCTCTGCTCCAGGTTTCCAGGCTGATTCTCCTCTCTAGCCGGGCAAGATTCTGCTCCATGGCCAACATGCATCTGCTCAGCTCCTTAAGGTGAACAAAAAGAGGTAAGATAAGGGACAGTGAGAGGCAGACAGCTCCAAACATCTGCCCATTACTCGGTAAACACACCTCCCAAACCAGCGAGGACCCACAGATTGAACAGGTTGGGCTTTGCGGCGCCACAACTATTTGTTGGAGGAACCCAGTGCAATCAAGCAGCATCCATTGCAGGGTGGGGGGGGGGACAGGGGTAGAGAAATCGTTAACATTTTGGATGTAAACCCTGCAACGGGACTCAGAATAGTGAGGGGACATAGCCAATGTGAAGTGGACAAAGGGAGTGTGAGACAGGAGCCTGAGGTGATTGGATCGGCTGGTCGGGGAGGTGAGCGGTGGTGAAGTTGGGAGACTGTGGTGGGTGGATAATAGATAGAGGAATACAAAGACAGAGAATGAGAAAAGGAGAGGCAGATGTACCGAGGTTGCATGAGGGTTTCATAGTCCGGTCCGTGAAGTCTATATTCTGGTTCATGGTCGGTCCATCGACCCTTGCTCCAGGTTTTCCTGTCTACCCTGTTTCTGTTCTTGTTGAGCACTAATTGAGGCAGCTGATGCTCGTTGAGGCTGGCTGCATAAATACCTCCAGAGACCAGGGCGTGGCTGCTGGATTGTTCTTGTCCTTACTCCTTGTATCCCTTCCCCTGCCTTCTGTTTCCTCACCTGAAGCCCCACCTTGCCTTGCCGTTAACTCTCACCTCGCCTGAAGTTCTGTCTCGCCTTGCTTTGCCTGTAGCCTTGCCTTATCTTGCTGTCTGGTCCTGGAGCCACCCTGTACCTAGCTCCCTTCCTGTCCCTTGCCTCCGCCAAGGTAAGCCAGGCCGTCTTGCCGTTACCTGGGGTTGGTTCTGTCCCTTCCTGTCCCTTGCCTCCGTCGGGTGGTGATCCGCGCCCTGCCCAGGAGATCCGCGCCCTGCCCAGGTGATCCACGCCCTGCTCAGGAGGAGCCAAGCCTCGCCTCAAGTCTCCAGCCTCCAGCCTCGCCTCGCCTTGTCTCCAGCCTCCAGCCTCGCTTCGCCTCAAGTCTCGCCTCCAGCCTCACCTCCAGCCTCAGGCATCCAGCCTCTAGTCTCCAGCCTCCAGCCTTGCTTCAAGTCTCCAGCTTCCAGCTTCACCTCACCTCAAGTTTCCAGCCTCCAGCCTCGCCTTGCCTCGTCTCCAGCCTCCAGCCTCACCTCGCCTCAAGTCTCCAGCCTCCAGCTTTGCCTCGCCACAAGTCTCACGCCTCGCCTTGCCCCAGGTCTCCAGCCTCCAGCCCCCTGCCAAGCCTCAGTTCTCCAGCCTCCAGTCTCCTGCCAAGCCTCGCCTCGTCTGTTGCCAAGCCAAGCCAAGTCTCTAGCCTCGAGCCTCTTGTCAAGCCAAGCCAAGTCCCTAGCCTCTAGCTTCTAGCCTGAGGACTCCAGCCTCATCCTGCCTCTCTGCCAAGCCTCATTCTTGCCTAGTTCTGAGGTCCGAGCCAGAGGCAAGACCCAGGTACTGGGTCCTTGTCCAGTCTCTGGCTTGGAGTCCAAGCCCGGGATCCTAGCTCTCTTGTTCAGTCCTGTTCCAGGTTCCTGGTTTTCCTGTCCATGTCCTTGCCATCGCCCTGTATCCTAGTCCTGTCCCTAGTACTTCAGTGTTTGTGTCTTGCACTTGAGTCCGTTCCCAGCCGTGCTCTTATGACAGAGGGGAGGGTGAAGCTCGAGGAAGATAAGCAGGAACACCAGTGCAGGACTCTGAGAGTGGGGAACATCAGAGAAGACACGAATGGCATATGGAACCAGGGCACGATGGGGGGTGGGAACAGGCAGGAACCAGTGGGTGAACTGTATGTGCACTGGGTAGATGGAATCAGGAGGGGAAGGGGAAATGATGGGAGTCAGAGGGGGGCATGTGTGGGAAAGGGGCCAAAAATGGGAGGACAGTACAGGAGGTGGTTTTGGGGGGTGGTAGGTAAACAATTCATGGGTGGAAGGGTGATTTGAAATTGGAAAGCTCAGAGTTTGTGCCACTGGGTTGTGGACTACCCAGGTGGAACATGTAATAATGTTCCTCCAGCAGATTATTTGTTGAAGCATCAGCATTCCCTTGTAACTCCTGGTTTTGAGGCTGCAAGTTCTGTTGTTATCGTTTTTTTCTCTGCGGGGTGTGTGGATTTGGCGGTTGATGATCGTGCTGCCTTTCTTTTCTTCCTTGGTTTCATGGCTACTCCGAGAAGAATTTCAGAGTCGTATACATTGATACAAGGTAATAAATGAACCTTTGAACCTTTTAGATACACGACCTCCAGTTCACCATGCGCCAACTGTCGCAAGGAGGAAGCCAGAGTCGCTCGGGTGAGGCTATCGATTACACTGCGGAGTCAGTCATCTTCCAACCCCAGAGAGATCCAGTGGTGACCCAGCTTCTTGCCACGGCTTCTTCACTCAGTGTCCACTGGTGTTTGAACTCCAGCTGTCTGATTGAGCGTAGAAAGGTGACCTTCATGATCTCCCTCCTGACCAGGAGAGCTCTGACCTGCGCCATCGCGCATTGGGTCAGAGGTGGGAGATCTGCTCAGGTGCAGAAGGATTCATGAACACCACGAAGAGGGTGTTCCATCATCCCACTGGAGATAACAGAGCCTCGGACCACCTGATGAAGCTGCATCAAGGTAGTCAGTCAGCAGCTATTGAGTTTCAGACTTTGGCTGAGGAGCATGGCTGGAATTGGGACGTCTTGACCACTCTGTGCTACCATGGACTCTAAGGCAAATTAAAGGACACCCATGCCTTGGGAGAGCTGGTGGAGACCTTAGAAGCTCTGATCGATCAGACCATCTGGCTCAATAATTGCCTGGCTGAGTGTAAATTAGACTATCTCAACAGGTGAAAGAGGGCTAGCCCAAGCTTGGCCTCAACGCATCATAGTTGTCCTTTCTGACCTTGGATATTGACCAACCCATCTCCTGCACAAGATCCTGTTGAGCCAATGCAAATCAACTGCACAAGACTCTCTGCCAATGAGAGGTCCTGGTACCGCGTCTGCTGCTAACGCAGGGAAGCTGCAACAATCAGAAACTGCTAAGACCATCCAGTATCAGGAGGACTGTAATGGTACCAGAATCAGAATCAGGTTTATTCTCACCGACATGTGTCGTTAACCTAGCAGCAGCAGTTCAATGCAATACATGATAATATAGAAAGGAAAATAATCAATCAATCAATTACAGTAAGTATATATGTATAAACAAGAGAACATCTGCAGATCCTGGAAATCCGAGCAACACACACAAAATGCTGGAGGAACTCAGCAGGCCAGGCAGCATCTATGGAAAAAAGTACAGCCGATGTTTCGGGCCAAAACCCTTTGGCAGGACTGGAGAAAAAAAGCTGAGGAGTAGATTTGAAAGGTGGGGGGAGGGGGAGAGAGAAAGGGCAGGTGATAGCTGAAACTTGGAGGGGGAGGGATGAAGCAAAGAGCTAGGAAGTTGATTGTTGAAAGAGACAAAATGCCATGGAAGAAAGAAAGAAGAAAGGGGGGGTGGTGAGGAGCACCAGAGGGAGGTGATGGGTGGACAAGGAGATAACATGAGAGAAGGACAAGGGGCTGCGAAATGGTGAAGTGGGGGGGAGGAGGGACTACTGGAAGTTTGAGAAATCGATGTTCATGCCATCAGGTTGGAGGCCACCCAAACGGAGTATAAGGTGTTGTTCCTCCAACCTAAGTATGGCCTTATCCCGACAGTGGAGGAGGCCATGGATGGACATATCGGAATGGGAATGGGAAGTGGAATTAAAATAGATGGCCACTGGGACATCCCGCTTGTTCTGGTGGACAGACCGCAGATGCTCGGCGAAGCGGTCTCCCGATCTATGTTGGGTCTCACCAATGTACAGGAGGCCACACCGGGAGCACCAAACACAGTATATGACCCCAGCAGACTCACAGGTAAAGTGTCACCTCACTTGGAAGGATTGTTCGGGGCCCTGAGTGGTGGTGAGGGAGGTGGTGTAGGGACAGCTGAAGCACTCGTCCAGCTTGCAAGGATAAGTGCCAGGAGGGAGATCAGTGGGGAGGGACGAATGGACAAGGGAGTTGTGTACAGAGTGATCCCTGTGGAAAGCAGAAAGTGGGAGGGAGGGAAAGATGTGCTTGGTGGTGGGATCCAGTTGGAGGTGGTGGAAGTTTTGGAGAATTATGTGCTGGACGTAGAGGCTGGTGGGGTGGTCGGTGAGGACCAGAGGAACCCTATCCCTGATATACTCTGACTACGTTGATGGTGGAGGAAGGGAAGCCCCTTTCTTTGAAAAAAGAGGACGTCTCCTTTGTTCTAGAATGAAAAACCTCATCCTGAGAGCAGATGCAGCAGAGACGGAGGAATTGAGAGAAGGGGATGGCATTTTTACAAATAGCAGGGTGGGACGACATATAGTCCAGGTAGCTGTGAGAGTCTGTTGGTTTATAACAAATATCAGTGGATAAGCTGTCTCTGGAGATAGAGACAGTGAGATCGAGAAAGGTAAGGGGAGTGTCGGAAATGGGTCAGGTGAAGTTGAGGGCAGGGTGGAAGTTGGAGGCAAAGTGAATGAAATCAATGAGTTCGGCACAGATGCAGGAAGCAGCACCAATGTAGTCATCGATGTAGCGTAGGAAAAGTGTGGGATGGTCATCAGTGTAGGCTGGTAAAATAGACTGTTCCACGTAGCTGACAAACAGGCCGGCCCAGCTGGGATTCATGCAAGTGCCCATGGCTACTCCTTTTGATTGAAGGAAGTGAGAGGAGCCAAAGGAGAAATTATTTAGAGTGAGGACAAGTTCTGCTAGGCAGAGGAGAGTGATGGTGGTGAGGGGAACTGGTTGGGTCTGGTGTCCGGAAAGAAATGGAGAGCTTTGAGGCCTTCCTGGTGGGGGATGGAGGTGTATAGGGACTGGACATCCATAGTGAAAATAAGATGATGGGGGCCAGGGAACCTTAAATCATTGAAAAGATCAAGAGTGTGTGAAGTGTCACAGATGTAGGTCAGAAGGGACTGAATCTGGGGGACATAACAGAGTTGAGGTATGCAGATATGAGTACAGTAGGGCAGGAACAGGCTGAAACAATGGGTCTATCTGGACAAGCAGGCCTGTGGATTTTGGGTAGGAGGTAGAAACAGGTGGTGTGGGGTGCAGGAACTATGAGTTTGATGGCAGTGGATGGGAGATCCCCAGAGTCAATAAGGTTGGTGATGGTGTGGGAGACGATGGCCTAGTGCTCCTTAGTGAGGTCCTGTTCGAAGGGTAAGTAGGAGGTGTCTGAGAGTTGGTGCTGGGCCTCAGCAAGGTAGAGGTCAGTACGACAGACTGCTACAGCACTCCCTTTATCTGTGGGTTTGATGGTGAGGTTAGGATTAGTGCGGGGGGAGTGGAGAGCCAAGCATTCGGAAGGAGTGAGGTTGGAATAGGTGAGACTAGTGTTGAAGTATAGATGGTTAATTGCCCATTGGCAGTTGACAATGAAAAGGTCCGGAGCAGACAGAAGTATATATGTATATTGAATAGATTAAACATTGTGCAAAAACAGAATAATATATATTTTTAAAAAGTGAGGTAATGTTCATGGGTTCAATGTCCATTTAGAAATTGTATGGCATGATCATAATCTACTTGTAACAGTCATTACTCCCAACACTACTGATTCTGGTGTCATGCTGAAGGTGGAGTTCTCCGGGGGAAGGAACCTGCGACAGGATGCCTTTGTCGTCTTGGGGGCAGCTGGTAATTTCCTGGACTTGGGGGCAGCCCATCGGCTCAACATACTTGCCCTCCACAGGGTCGATTATTAGATTAGATTATGAAGACACGCAGTCCTTTTTTATTGTCATTTAGAAATGCATGTATTAAGAAATGATACAATATTCCTCCGGTGTGATATCACAAAACACAGGACAGACCAAGACTGAAAAACTAACAAAATCACATAATTATAACATATAGTTACAACAGTGCAACAATACCATAACTTGATGAAGAACAGGCCATGGCACAGTAAAAAGTTCAAAGTCTCTTTGTATGTCCCACATCTCACGCAGACGGGAGAAGGAAAAAAACTCTCCCTGCCAAGACCGACCACAGTCCGACTCTGAGTCGTCCGAAAACTTCGAGCCTCCGATCAGCCCTCTGACACCGAGTACCGAGCACATCTCTATCCAAACAATTCGACCTCAATCTCAGTCGCCAGCAGCAGGCAAAGCCGGGGACTTTGGGGCCTTCCCTCTGGAAGATTGTCGATCGCCCAGTAACAGCGGCAGCGAACCGGCGTTTCAGAAATCTCTCCAGATGGTCCTCTGTGCTTTCAAGTCTGTCTCCATCAAATCAGAATTGTCCACTGCCCCTATTTAACAGATACGATATCATTTTCACCGGAGAGCTGCGCGTGTGCAGTGCGCTGCTATCTTCTCCTCCCGCCAATATACGTGCTTTCAGGCTCGGAGAGAATCTCTACGGAGGAGGACATAAAAGAGGCTCCTGCAATAGGATTCATTCGGTCCTCCACCTCATCTGTGGGCACAGGCTTCTTTTTGGTAGAGTAAAAGGATGGAAGCCTGCAGTCGTGCATTGATTATAAAGAGCTGAATTGCATAATGGCCAAGAATCATTACCCCCTTCCACTCATGAACACTGCCTTTGGGGTTCTCCAATCTGGTCCTCATAAAGGATAGTGACGATTGGAAGACTGCATTCAACACACCGGCATAGCACTCTCAGTACCTGGTCATGCCATTCGGCCTTGCTAACATGCCAGCAGTTTTCCAGGTCTTTATAAACAACGTACTCTAGGATGCTCTCCATAAGTACACCTTCGTCTAATTAGATGACATCCTAATTTTCCCGAAATCCATGGAGGAGCAATCCGCTCACATCCGAGATATCTTAAAGAGGCTTCCAGATCATGGACTTTATGCCAATCTGGAGAAGTGTGAATTTCAAGTGACCAGCGTTTCATTTTTGGGTTTTATCATCTCTAACGGCAATCTCAAGATAGACCCTACTGAGACACAGGCAGTCAGAGATTGGCCATTAACCATCCAGTGTGAAACAAGTCCAGCAATTCCTGGGATTTGTCAATTTTTACAGAAAGTTCATCAGGAACTTCAGATCAGTGGCAGGTCTGCTAACGGTACTAGCTAAGAGATCCATGGGCCCTTTAGTTCAGACTACTGAAGCGGAGGCTGCTTTTGCAGAACTCAAGCAGCAGTTCACAACAGTTCCCATTTTGGTCTCGCCTAACCCGGACCTTCGCTTCATCGTGAAGATAGATGCCTCCGACTTCGGAGTGGGTGCAGTTTTGTCTCAACGGACCCCATTGGTCAACAAACTCACTCGTGTGATCTTCTCCAGGCGGCTACTTGCACCAGAGGTGAACTATGACGTCAGAAATAGAGAGCTGCTCACAGTCAAGCTGGCTTTGGAGGAATGGTGCCACTGGCTTGAGGGGGTGAAGAAACCTTTTATTGTATGGACTGATCACAAAAACCTGGCTTATATTCAGTAGGCCAAAAAAACTGAACCCCAGGCAGGCCAGGTGGTCTCTTTTTTTTAACCATTTCAATTTTGTTCTGACCTATCGACCAGGGTCAAAGAATCAAATACCAGATGCCTTGCCTCATTGATTCCCCAGCTACTGGGCGCATGGACTCCTAAATCTTCCGCACACACATACACACACGCACACGCACACACGCACACACAGACACACGCACACACTCAAAGAAGCAATAAAGATTGGGTGAGAAACACAGAATGCAAAAAAAACTATAAGACTAAAAAATACTCGATAGTCCAAATCCACAACCAAAACGCAGAAAATCTGAGCAACATTCAGGGTCAGAATCAGAATTAGGTTTATTATCACTGGCATGTGTCGTGAAATTTGTTAACTTAGCAGCAGCAGTTCAATGCAATACATAATAAAGAAGAAAAAATAAATCAATTACAGTATATGTATAATGAATAAATTAAAAATTGTGCGCAAAACCAGAAATATATATTAAAAAAAACTGTGGTAGTGTCCAGGGGTTCAATAGCCATTTAGGAATCGGATGGCAGAGGGGAAGAAGCTGTTCCTGAATTGCTGAGTGTGTGCCTTCAGGCTTCTGTACCTCCTACCTGATGGTAACAGTGAGAAAAGGGCATGCCCTGGGTGCTGGGGGTCCTTAATAATGGATGCTGCCCTTCTGAGATGCCACTCTTTGAAAATGTCCTGGGTACTTTGTAGGCTAGTACCCAAGATGGAGCTAACTAAATTTACAACCTTCTGGAGCTTCTTTTGGTCCTGTACAGTAGCCCCCCGCCCCATACCATACAGTGATGTAGCCGGTCAGAATGCTGTCACAGTACATCTATAGAAGTTCTTAAGTGTTTTTGTTGACATAACAAATCTCTTCAAACTCCTAGTGAAGTATAGTCACTGTCTTGCCTTCTTTATAACTACATTGATATGTTGGGACCAGGTTAGATCCTCAGAGATCTTGACACCCAGGAACTCGAAACTGCTCTCTCTCTCCACTTCTGATCCCTCTATGAGGATTGGTATGTGCTCCTTCATCTTACCCTTCCTGAAGTCCACAATCAGCTCTTTTGTCTTACTGACGTTGAGTGCCAGGTTGTTGCTGTGGCACCATTCCACTTGTTGGCATATCTCACTCCTGTACACCCTCTCGTCACCAACTGAGATTCTACCAACAATGGTTGTATCATCAGCAAATTTATAGGTAAGCTATGCCTAGCCACACAGTCATGAATATAGAGAGAGTAGAGCAGTGGGCTAAGCACACACCCCTGAGGTGCACCAGTGTTGATCGTCATTGAGGAGGAGATATTATCACCAATCCGCACAGATTGTGGTCTTCTGGTTAGGAAGTCGAGGATCCAATTGCAGAGGGAGGTACAGAGGCCCAGGTTCTGCAACTTCTCAATCAGGATTATAGAATGATGGTGTTAAATGCTGAGCTATAGTCGATGAACGGCATTCTGACATGTGTTTGTATCGAAAGCCATGTGGAGAGCCATTGAGACTGCGTCTGCTGTTAACCTATTGTGATGATAGGCAAACTGCAGTGGGTCCAGGTCCTTGCTGAGGCAGGAGTTCAGTCTAATCATGAGCAACGCCTCAAAGCATATCATCACTGTCGATGTGAGTGCTACCAGGCGACAGTCATTAAGGCAGCTCACATCATTCTTCTTACTCACTGGTATAATAGTTGCCTTTTTGAAGCAAGTGGGAACTTCTGCCATAGCGGTGAGAGCTTGAAAATGTCCTTGAATGCTCCCACCAGTTGGTTGGCACAGGTTTTCAGAGCCTTACCCTCCTCCTTGTGAGGATTCACCCTCTTTAATGGCAGCCTAACATTGGCCTCTGAGACAGAGATCACAGGGTCATCGGGTGCAGCAGGGATCTTCACAGCTGTAGTTATATTCTCCCTTTTAAAGCGTGCATAGAAGGCGTTGAGTTCACCTGGTAGTGAAGCATCGCTGCCATTCATGCTATTGGGTTTCGCTTTGTAGGAAGTAATGTCTTACAAACCCCACCAGAGTTGTTGTACATCTGATGTCGCTTCCAACCTCATTTGAAATTGTCTCTTCGCCCTTGAAATAGCCCTCCGCAAGTCATACCTGTTTTTCTGATACAGACCTGGGTCACCAGACTTGAATGCCACAAATCTAGCCTTCAGCAGATGACATACCTTATGGTTCATCCACAGCTTTTGATTTGGGAATGTACAGCAAGCCTCCCCCGTGCACAGCAGCAGGATCTCCCCTCTCCAGTAACGCTGCAGAGCGATCTTCACTGAACAAAAGGCAGGCAACTGGTGGCTCACCTTCTGCATCCACTGCGATGTTTCAACCTCCCTTGTCACTTCAGTCTCCAAACAGCGAATAACAACCTCCAACTGTATACAAGATGAAAATCAAACGTAAAAGACATGAAACCCTTTGGCAGGACTTCTGGCCTGAAACATCGACTGCACTTTTTTCCATAGATGCTGCTTGGCCTGCTGAGTTTCTCTAGCATTTTGTGTGTGTTGCTAGGATTTCCAGCATGTGAATATTTTCTCTTGTTTGTGGTACCATCTACAAGATGAACTGCTGCATCTCACCAAGACTCCTTAGACAACATCTTCCAAACCCACCACCTCTACCAGCTAGGAGAGGAAAAGCATGGGAAGAACACAAATGGAGTTGCCCTCTGAACCATACACTATTCTGAGCTGGAAATATATTACCATTTCTTCACCGTTAATCGGTCAGAATTCTGAAACTCCCTCCCTAACAGCATACTGGGTCTACACGCACCTCAAGTACTGCAGTGGTTCAAGAAGTCAGCTGACCAGTACCTCCCTCCTCAAGGGAAACTTGGAATGGGCAAATAAATGCTGGTTCAGCATGTGAAGCCCTCATCCTTTTAATAAATATTAAATAAATATTGCCAAAAGCTAATTTAAAATGTGCCTGATGTTTATAACTAATTCCAAGGGATATTAATAAAAATCTGTAAATAATAAAATTACTTACAAACACAATTAATTGAAATTAAACAAATAAGATTGTTATCTTTTTAAAAAGGAAGTTACTTCTTTGCACTAATCTTTAGATTCAGAGTCTGACTCCCTTCAAGTGAATCTGCAATGTCATTTTGACCATAGCTGGGAGTCAGGGTGTGTACCCAGTCCTCGATGGGACAGGAGTCACACGAAGGCAGCGATTTCTTCTCTCCACACTGCCTTGTGCAGGGAAGTTGAGGGTGAGGTGACAATCTCACTGTGTTTGTGGAACCACCAGCTAAAGTCAGCACACTGTAGCCAAGTTTGTCAAGGTGAGCTGAACCAGAAGGTCATTGCAAACAACTTCCTTTGTAAGGATGAAGTGGCAGTAAAACTACACCTATTTGATACAGGTTTAAAACACGGCATTTTGCATCTCCTACCTTACTCTATCGCACAAGTTGCCAGCTCATTGACAGAGATAAATAAATGTCTGTGATGAATGCAAGACTCTACTTCCAATTATCAGATGGACATCTTTTGAACAGCCAAGCTGATTGCTATTCTGACAGCACCGGAAACCCAGTGCCACTTTAGTGAAGTGTTGGTCTCTGTAGTCTGATGAGGGATGAGGCATCCTGAGCACCCGGAGTCAGCAAGCGTGACAAAGACCCACTGGCCCACTGAGCCTGCACCCAGCCAACCACACTGGCATTGATTGTTTTACTTTGAGATCCATCATTAGCATGTTTGGAAGAAAAGACAAGTGAAAATAGACAAAAAAGACAAGTGCACAATTCTGATTTGATGGAGACGGACGTGAGAGCACGGAGGAACATCTGGAGAAACTTCTGAAATGCCCACTTCGCTGCCGCTGCTACTGTGTGATCCAGAGTCTCCGGAGAAGACCCAGAGTCTTTAGCTTTGCTTGTTGCTCGGCGGCTGGGGCGGGGTCGAAGCGCTCGGCAGAGGATGGTGCTCGGAGAGGCTGTGTCGGAGGGACTGGTCGGAGGCTCAAAGTTTTCAGACGGACGTAGAGTCCACTGCGGTCGGGTGCTTCCAATGGTGCTGCATCGGCAAGTTGGCGGCGCTTGGAGGTTCATGGCAGGGAGAGATCCTCCCTTCTGCCGCCTGCGTGAGATGATGAGTCTATCAGGACTTTGAGACTTTTTTTTACCGTGCCCATGGTCTGCTCTTTATCAAATTATGGTATTTCTTTGCATTGTTGTAACTATATGTTATAATTATGTGGTTTTGTCAGTCTTAGTCTCAGTTTGTCCTGTGTTTTTCTTGTGATATCATTCTGGAGGAACATTGTATCATTTTTTAATGCATGCAATTCTAAATGACAATAAGCGAGGACTGAGTGATCTCATAATCTAATCTAATCTAAATAAGGTCAAATCTCAACTGTTACAAAACTGTATGATTCCGCAATGCAGCTCTTCCAACCACAGTCTCAGCCGAGGACAGGTTGCTCAGCTCTCCTCCGTGCTGACAGGTACTTTGTCACTGGCACTGAGACCAATCTGTCCAACAGCTTCTGCCTCCTCTTTGTCAAAAAGCCCAAACCTCCCAGCCTAATCCAGCCCTCTTTAATTTCCTCCTAATGTCTCATAGCTTGTCCAGGTGTATCCTATTCTGCTTCCTGGGCTCTTGGCAACATTCCAAAAGACCAATGGAGACAAGTGTGTGATGATCACTTTTATGGGTCCTGATTTTAAGTCTGTGTTTTTCCCTAACCACTCAATCTACCATTTCTCCAATCAACTGACCATTTGACAATCATCTTCGTCCATCTGCTTCACCTCATCTCTATCACCCACTGTCCCATACACATTAGACTGTCAGCTAAACATATGCCCATATTTGGAGCTTGGCATTGAATCAGCAGTCCTGACATTGAATGAAGCAGTCACTATACCTCTCTAACCTCCACACCACCTTCACAGAGGAGTATCTGGCAGAGTTCCCACGACACTACCCTTCACTGTAGTATAACTGGTAGAGTAGCCTCCACACTACCCTTCACCGTGGTGTGTCTGGTGGAGTTAACGCCACACTACCCTTCACCGTGGTGTGTCTGGTGGAGTTAACGCCACCCTACCCTTCACCGTGGTGTGTCTGGTGGAGTTAACGCCACACTACCCTTCACCGTGGTGTGTCTGGTGGAGTTAACGCCACACTACCCTTCACCATGATGTGTCTGGTGGAGTTAACGCCACACTACCCTTCAGCGTGATGTGTCTGGTGGAGTTAACGCCACACTACCCTTCACCGTGATGTGTCTGGTGGAGTAAACGCCACACTACCCTTCAGCGTGATGTGTCTGGTGGAGTAAACGCCACCCTACCCTTCACCGTGGTGTGTCTGGTGGAGTTAACGCCACACTACCCTTCAGCGTGATGTGTCTGGTGGAGTAAACGCCACACTACCCTTCAGCGTGATGTGTCTGGTGGAGTAAACACCACACTACCCTTCACCGTGGTGTGTCTGGTGGAGTTAACGCCACACTACCCTTCAGCGTGATGTGTCTGGTGGGGCTAACACCACCCTACCCTTCACCGTGATGTGTCTGGTGGGGCTAACACCACACCACCCTTCACCATGATATTTACAGCCTCTCAGCTCTCAGTGATTTGGATTCAATCCTGCCCTCTGGTGCTATCTTCATCATTGTGGATGTAAGTGCCACTGAGCGATTGTCAGCTGAATTGACTGTGTTTTGTTGCATAGTCCGGAGATCCTATCAGACACACCAGCAATAACATTCCTCTTTGTCATTATCTGCCTTCATCTCTGCTGCACCGCACTTCGTCATTCCTGCACTTACCTGTTGTCTGCTCACCATAATCATAGCTCATCCAAACGCTGGCCCAGAGTCTCAGTATGCAAGACCATCGCCCCAGTTTGAATATTTGCACCTTTGGTTAAAATCTCTTAAAGTCTTCGTCCCTGTCCCATCTGAATGATGTTCCTGGGTTCTGCAGCTCAGGGCTGCTTTCTTGTAAACCTTTTTTACACCCTTTGCAGGTTATTGATAATCTTCCTGTAACTGTACGACCAGAACAGCAAACAACACTACAAGTATGGTCTCACCAATGACTTGTACAGCGGTAACATGACATCCCAACTCCTGTCTGATGAGGGGAGGGGTGCCAAATGCCTCCTTCACCCCTCTGTCTTTCTGTGTCAACAATTTCAGGGAACTGAGTGCCTAAACCCCTCATCTCTTTGTTCTACTGCACTCTCCAGGGCTCTGCCATTTACTGCCAAAGTCCTCCATGGTTTAACTTATCAAAATGTAGTACATCGCATTAAATTATCCCGCAATTTCGTCGCCCACTTTTCGAGTTGATCTGGCTCCTGTTGTAACCTCAGACAACCTTTTTCACTTTCTACTGCCCCACCTGCATCATCTGTAAACTTAACAACCCTGTTAATAACACTTTCATCTAAATTTTTAATAAAGATGATAAAGCCCCAATCCCTGCACCACACCACTGGGCACTGTTTTCCAGTTTGAGTAGCAGTCTTCCACTGTCACTCTCTGTCTCCGACCACCAAACTATCTGAAGGATCTCTCCAGCAGGTGTACTCATGAACACATTCACTGCCCTGTACAACAGTTTTTTTAGTACACCAGTACTTACCTGCATTAGGCCTAGAACCCTGGTGTGTTGATCGAAGTACTTGTCTAAATGCTTCGTAAATGTGTGGAAGTCTCTGCTTCCACTACCTCCCTGTGCACCTTGCTGCAGACTACAACCACCCGAAACCAATAATCGATTATCCTCTTGTTTAAGACACCTCCACCAAAGCAAAAGATTCTTTATTATCTACCCAATCAAACCCTTATAATTCTGTGTGCTCTTAACTTTTCATGCTTGATCAATTTGCTGGGGATTTTCTTTCACTCCAAAAAATGTGGCACTGTTAACAAGCTAGTGTTGAGTGCCATCTTGTGGTAGAAAGAAAACTCAACCCTCTACAATCTTTCAACGAGAAGGAAGACCTGTGCTCTGCCTGCTCCCTTGTACAAACTTATCGAGGGAGAGGAAACGAAAACACAGAGGGAGACATTTAAACATGGTCTTTACAGCAGTGTAATAAAAGAGAAAAGAGTGTAGAGAAGGAAGCCATAGAGACTCTACGCTGTTTCTCTGTTTGAGGAAAATTCTGCATTAGGCGGTCGCCACCTGCTCTGAAAGGGTGACAATCATACCAGTGCTCAAGAAGAGCAGGGTGAGAAGCCTCAGCGACTCCACAGATGTACCACGGAGAGCATTCCAACTGGTTGCATGTCTGGTATGGAGAGGCTACACAGGATGGCAAAAAGCTGCAGAAAGTTGTAAATTCAGACAGCTCTATCATGGGCACTAATCTCTCTGCACCAAACACACCTTCAAAAGGCAATGCTGCAAAAAGGCGGCATCCATCGTTAAGAACCCCCATCACCTTGGACAGGCCCGCTTCTCATTGCTACCATCAAGGAAAAGGTACAGGAACCTGAAGATACACACTCAACATTTCACACTCCACCATCAGATTTCTGAATGGACAATGAACCCATGAACATTTCCTCAGTATTCTTCTGCTCACTTTTTGTACTACTTAATTAATTTTTTTTAAAATCTATACTTTTTATCGCAATTTATATAGTTTTTTTTATTGTTATGTACTGCAATCTGCTGCTGATGCAAAACCACAAACTTCATGATAAGTGTAAAAGTGAGGCCAGAGTGGACATCGGACAGCTGGAAAATGATGCTGAAAAGGTAGTAATGGAGGACAAGGAAATGGCAAACGGGCTGAACAAGTATTTTGCATTAGTCTTCACTGTGGAAGACACTAGCAGTATGGTGGAAGCTCCAGGTGTCAGGCGTCATGAAGTGTGTAAAGTTACCACTACTAGGGAGAACATTCTTGGGGAAACTGAAAGGTCTGAATGTAGATAAGTCACCTGAATCAGATGGCGTGCACCCCAGGGTTCTGAAAGAGGTAGGTGAAGAGATTGTGGCAGCATTAGTAATGATCATTCAAGAATCACTGGATTCTAAATGGTCCCGGAAGACTGAAAATTGTAGATGTCACTCCACTTTTCAAGGAGGGAGAGAGGCAGAAGAAAGGAAATTATTGGCTACTTAGTCAACCTCAGTGGTTGGGAAGATGTTGGAGTGATTGTTAAGGAAATGGTTACAGGGTACTCGGAGGCACATGATAAAATAGACTGTAGTCAGCATGGTTTTCTCAAAGGAAAATCATGCCTGACAAATCTGTTGAAATTATTTGAAGAAATAACAAGCAGGAAAGAAAAAAGAGAATTGGTTGATGTTGTGTACTTGGATTTTCAGAAGCCCTTTGACAAGGTGACACACATGAGGCTGCTTAACAAGCTATGAACCCATGGTATTACAGGAAAGATTCTAGCATGCAGAAAGCAGTGGCAAAGAGTGGGAATAAAGGGAGCCCTTTCTGGTTGGCTGGCATTGACTAATGGTGTTCCACAGGGGTCTGTGGTTGGGAGCAAATCTTTTTACGTTATAAGTTAATGATTTGAATGATGGAATTGATAACTTTGTTGCAAAATTTGCAGGCAATACAAAGATAGGTGGAGGGTCAGGTATCTTTGAGGAAGTAGAGAGGCTACAGAAGGACTTAGATAGATTAGGAGAATTAGGAAAGAAATGGCAAATGGGATAATGTCAGGAAGTGTAAGGTCATGCACCTTGATAGAAGAAATGAAAGGGTTGACTATTTTCTAAATGGAGAGGATATTCAAAAAAAAAAGGAGGCACAAAGGGACTTGAGAGTCTTTATGCAGGATTCCCTAAAGGTTAACTTGCAGGTTTCTGTTGAGGAAGGCAGATGCGATGCTAGCATTCATTTCAAGAGGACTAGAATATAAAAGCAAGGATGTAAGGATGTAATGTTGAGACTTTATAAAGCACTGGTGAGACCGCACTTGGAGTATCTGAGCAGGTTTAGAAACATAGAAACATAGAAAACCTACAGCGCAATACAGGCCCTTTGGCCCACAAAGCTGTGCTGAACATGTCCCTACCTTAGGACTTACCTAGGGTTACCCATAGCCCTCTATTTTTCTAAGCTCCATGTACCTGTCCAGGAGTCTCTTAAAAGACCCTATCATATCTGCTTCCACCACCGTTGCCAGCAGCCCACTTGGGATGGGCCCTTGTGCTGAAACTGGAGAGGCTTCAAAGGAGGTTCACAAAAGTTATTCCAGGATTAGATGGCTCATCATATGAAGAGCGTTTGGTGGCTCTGGACCTGTATTCACTGGAATTCAGAAGAATGAGGGCTGACCACATTGAAACCTATCGAATGGTGAAAGGCCTTGATGTGGAGAGAATGTGGAGAGGATGTTTTTCTGGTGGGAGAGCCTCAAGATAGAGGAGCGTCCTTTTAGAATGGGGATGAGGAGGAATTTCATAAGCCAGAGAGTGGTGAATCTATGGAATTCGTTGCCACAGGCAGCTGCGGAGGCCAAGTCTGTATGTATATTTAAGGCAGAGGCTGATTCTCGACTGATCAGGGCATGAAGGGATACGGGAAAGAGGCAGGAAATTGGGGCTGAGAGGAAAATTGGATCAGCCATGATGAATTGGCAGAGCAAACTCGATGGGCCAAATGGCCTAATTCTGATCCAATACCTTACGGTCTTCTATGCCAGCACTAATAAACCTGATTCTGCCTCTGATCCTGGAAGTGTTGACGAACAGAGGGATCTTGGTGTCCATGTCTATAGCTCCCTGTAAGTGGCTTCACCGGATGATAGGGTAGTAGGGGAGGCCTAGAGCATGTTTGTTTTTATCAGTTGAGGCACTGAGTTCATTAGTTTAGAAGTCTGATAGTTATGTTTCAGTTTTATAGAACTCTAGTTAGGCCACTTCTGGACTATTGTATTCAAATCTGGTTGCCCCACTATAGGATGGACGTGGAGACTTTGGAGAGGGTGCACAAGAGGTTTACCCAGCTGCTGCCTGTATTAGAGAGCGTGTGCTGTGAGGAGAGGATGGACCAACTTGGGTTGTTTTCTCTGAAGTGGTGAAGACATAGGAGAGACTATCAGAAGTTTAAAAGGTTATGAGGTTAAACCCAGTGTCAAAATGTCTAATACTAGAGGAAACGCATTTAAGGTCAGAGCAGTTATGTTCAAAGGTGATGTGTAGGCCAAGTTTTTTTTTAAAACACAGAGAGTGGAGATTGCCTGGGATGTGCTAACTGTGGTGGTGGTGCAGGCAAATATGATAATGGCACTTCAGAGGCTCATATTACTGAAAGTGAATATGCAGAGAATGGAGGTATATGGACATTGTGTTTGCAGGGATAAGTTCAGATAAGCATGTTGGAAACCACTGTTTTTTAAATACTTTTGAAAGATGAATTATTGTAAGACTAAAGTTGTAATTGAATTATTTGTAGTTTTACTAAAGTCGTATTTTACTCATTTGTACTTTTTAACAAGCATGTATTTTTCACAGTATGTGGTGGTGCTGGCAGGAAACGATATAGTAACTAAACTAACAGTTTATCACCTCTCTCATTTTTCATTGGCTAAGTATTAGCATATTACCCACATGAGGTAATTGTGCAACCATTGACTGAATGAGTTTATGTAAGGATTTTCTCTTATTTCGAGTACAGAAGTGATGGATTTTTCAGAGACACCATCTTACTCCCTTATTCACTTTTTCCTCTCCACCTCCCTTGCTGTTTATTTATTTTAGCTTTGTTTCTCAGCTCTTTATTTCGTTTGTTTAGTATTTGTATGTTTGTCTGTACTTTAAAATAAACAATTGTTAAGAATTAAGATTGACTCCCGGAAGAACCCAAACGATCAGAAAGTAAACATGGGTCCAACAATTTGAACGTGGGATGATTGCTTAAAAAAATGGACAAAGAAAGGAAGTTTTAAGCATGCAGTTGGGAGGTAAGACAGCTTTCTTCTTACCTTAATTGTCCGAGAATAAATATCTTCAGTACATCATTTAAAGGGAGTTTAACAGTGAGCGGAATCTGTATCATGGTATCACTTACATTGAAAGGCAGCCAGTACTGACTGGTAACCAGAAATAGTGGCATCTTGGGAACTCCAACGAACTGCAAAGTGACCCCTAGTGGTTCAAGTGAGGATGACAGTAATGAAGTAATTGATTTGGCAGCCACAGCAGGACTTAACCCAGTAAAAACTAAGAGAGTGAGAACATGCAAGATTGATGATGGAGATTATATAAAGAGACAGAAGGTTTATCGCCGATTACCAGAACCAAAAAAATTGACAAATTGGACCAGTTGTTCAGGGATGTTCTATATCCTAAAAAAGGAAGCTTAAAGACTTGAGCTGAACTTCAATGAATTAAGAACGTACACAAATTACATCTATATGATGGATTCAAATCTTAGCTACCATGCTAACAACTCAGCAAATAAACCAGTTGAGGATAGAATAGGGAATGACAAACAGAATTCACCAGATGGTTGGGAAGCAATTAAGAAATGGTTGGAAAGACAATCCCCGACACAGGATGATTGCAAACAATAAGCTTCAGATGATGTTTCTGAATATGATGACCACTACACAACAGTTTGGCTCAGCTACTCAGGACATCAAGAAATAACTGAAGATTTTATGGAGGAATCCACATATGGCTCTCTAAGTTGAGCTTCATGTTGCCAAAATTGGAGTGCAACTGCTGTATCCTACAGTGACCAGGTGCAAACAAGATACAGAAGTCTGAATGAACCGCTATCTACACCTGCTAACCAACAAAATTCACAGCAATATGTTAATTTACTAATTGAGGTATTTTCTTTGTTCGATTATCTAGCACAACTGCAACAAAAAGAAGTGATTTACTTAGGACAGAAAATTTCCCAAGGCAAACAGGAAATCACTTAAAATCATGCAAAGGCTGTTAAATTAGCAAAACTGCCTACAACAGTCCAGCAACTTCGATCATTGTGTAACTACAAAAGAGCATGGGTCGATTCATATTAGATTATGAGAACACTCAGGTCCTCTTTTATTGTCATATTGGGATACGGCAGGGTTCAGTGCTGGGACCGCAGCTGTTTACAATATATATTAATGATTTAGATGAAGGAATTAAAAGTAACATTAGCAAATTTGCCAATGACACAAAGTTGGGTGGCAGTGTGAAATGTGAGGAGGATGTTATGAGAATGCAGGATGACTTGGACAGGCTGGGTGAGTGGGCAGATGCATGGCAGATGCAGTTTAATGTGGATAAATGTGTGGTTATCCACTTTGGTGGTAAGAACGGGAAGGCAGATTATTATCTAAATGGAGTCAAGTTAGGAAAAGGGGAAGCACAACGAGATCTAGGTGTTCTTGTACATCAGTCACTGAAAGCAAGTATGCAAGTACAGCAGGCAGTGAAGAAAGCTAATGGCATGCTGGTCTTCATAACAAGGGGAATTGAGTATAAGAGCAAAGAGGTCCTTCTGCAGTTGTACAGGGCCCTGGTGAGACCACACCTGGAGTACTGTGTGCAGTTTTGGTCTCCAAATTTGAGGAAGGACATTCTTGCTGTTGAGGGAGTGCAGCGTAGGTTCACAAGGTTAATTCCCGGGATAGTGGGACTGTCATATGCTGAAAGATTGGAGCGACTGGGCTTGTATACCCTGGAATTTAGAAGGCTGAGAGGGGATCTTATTGAAACATATAAGATTATTAAGGGATTGGACACGCTGGAGGCAGGAAGCATGTACCCGCTGATGGGTGAGTCCAGAACCAGAGGCCACAGTTTAAGAATAAGGGGTAGGCCATTTAGAACGGAGTTGAGGAAAAACTTTTTCACCCAGAGAGTGGTGGATATATGGAATGCTCTGCCTCAGAAGGCTGTGGAGGCCAAGTCTCTGGATGCTTTCAATAAAGAGATGGATAGAGCTCTTAAAGATAGCGGAATCAAAGGTTATGGGGATAAGGCAGGAACGGGGTATTGATTATGGATGATCAGCCATGATCACAGTGAATGGTGGTGCTGGCTCGAAGGGCCAAATGGCCTACTCCTGCACCTATTGTCATTTAGGAATGCATACATGCATTAAGAAATGATACAATGTTCCTCCGGAGTGATATCACAGAAAACAGGACAAACCAAAGACTAACATTGATAGAACCACATAATTATAACATACAGTTACAGCAGTGCAAAACAATACCATAATTTGATGAAGAGCAGACCATGGCACGGTAAAAAAAAAGTCTCAAAGCGCCGAGTCGATCAACTCCAGAGTCCCCAATAGCAGGCGGCAAAAGGGAGAAACTCCCTGCCATAAACCTCCAAGGTAACGACAACTGCTGATGCCTTGGAAGTAGCCGACCACAGCCGACACCGAGTCCGTCCATCCGAAAACTTCGAGCCTCCGACCAGCCCCTCCGATACAGCCTCCCGAGTGCCTTTGACCTAGCCTCGGCTGCCGAAACAAGCAAAGCCGAGGATTCGGGGCCTTCTGCTCCGGAGATTCCGGTTACCACACAGTAGCAGCAGCAGCGAAGCGGGCATTTCAGAAGTTTCTCCAGATGTTCCTCCATACTCTCATGTCCGTCTCCGTCAAATCAGAATTGTGCACGGTCCCCTACTTGACAGATTACGGATATCATTCACCGGAGAGGCCAGACATGCTGCGTCATGCCGCCATCTTCTCCTCCTCCTCCAAATATGCTCATGTGCTGAAATTATCAACCCCTCACTCGTCTGCAAGCACTCTGACGATCCTGTGATTCTTAATGAAGAACACATGGAAGCTTTTTAATCTTTAAAGGTGATAGATACTAAGTACTGCACCTGCATTGGGAATCCCTGATATGGGGAGACCATTTACCCTGTATGTCAGTAGGAAGCCTGGCTGCATGACACCCGTCTTAACTCGAGAGCCTGGAGACCAACAGTGTCCTGTTGGTTACTACCCTGCCAGATTGGACAATGTAGCATTCGGATGGCGCTCATGTCCACAAGCAGTGCAAGCAGATTATCTAGCAATCACGACCATTTCTAACATCATCCTGGATCAAACTTTAAATGTTCAGTGTCTGCACTCAGTGCATACTTTACTGACTATGAACAGGGCCTCTCAAGTAACAACAGCTTAGTGATCCACGTGGTCCACTGCTCTTGAAGCATCTAGTATCAGCACCCAACAAGCAAGTCCAGCTACACTGTTGCCAGAGGACCTGGAAGACTATGATGATCTATGTAAGAACTATGTAAGTCTATTTAAGAACAATAGCATGCCAAGAAGATGCAAATTACCATAAATTTGCCTTTGTTGAACACTATACACAATGGCTCCTCAATTATTGAGGGAGGAATTTGAATGGTTTTTGTCCCAGAAAATGAACTGATGGCCTCAGGAAAGCTGGCTCCTGGGATCTCTGCATAACAGGCAGAACTGAAAGCTTTCATTGAAGCCTGTAAGCCGGCAGAAGGAAGATCAGCTAGCATCTACACAGGTTCTCAATATGCTTTTGGAGTCATCCATGACTTCGGAAATTTATGGAGACAAAGAGGATTTCTTACAGCCTGGGAACTCCAATCAAGAATGGTCAACTAGCATCAGAACTTCTGGAAGCCATGCAACTACCATCAGAAGTTGTAGTATTAAAATGTAACGGTCACTCCAACATGAACACAATGGAAAGCCGTGGAAATGCATTTGCAGATGAAAAGGGCAAAAAGGGAAGTGAAAGAAGGAATAAAGAAAATCAGGGAATAGGAAGAAAACCCGATAACTGAAACCATGGAAACAAGTTAAACGTTATGTCACAGATGAACATGCAAGAGAAGACCTCCTGGATGGAAAATGGTGGGTTATTAAGCATCGAGGGAGGATGGAGAAATAGCACTAGTCATAGACTGGTAACCCATCTGGCACTACAGGTACACTCTTTGGGGCACATTGGAGTGCAAAAGATGGTCGGCAGATTCTCTCAAAGTTGGTGGAATTCAAAATTCAAGATGCAACCTCGACAAACAATTGAGAGATGTCTGACATGCAAGAAAAAAACCCTGGATCAATGGAGAAGCTATCTCGACTAAGTACACCTGCCCCACCTGGTCCATTTTTACATCTAGAACGAGACTACATTACTTTACTGAAGTGCCAAATATATTCAGATGTCCTGGTAATAGTGGACAAATTTTCAAGATGGGTGGAAGCAATCCCTGCAAGGATGGCTACGGCCACACACACAGCCAAAACTCTGATGGGGATCACCATGCCACATTGACTCTGATAAGAAGCACATTTCACTGGAAATGTTTGTTAACGATTATGCCAGCTGATGAATATTAAATGGTCTTTTCATTGCCCACTTCATCCTGAATCATCAGGAGAAGCAGTGGCACAGGGCCTGCGGTGCCCCCTTTGGTTTTATGCAGCATCAGGGCAACTCCAAATAAGAAAACAGAACTGAGTCTATCTGAAGGGCTGACACGGTGACCTATGACACTACTGGAAGCTCTCAATCTCAGAGAGGCTGATATACACATTATGGGTGATTGTTTAATTGTTTATTGTGTGAAACTAACCCAAGCTGTTCAGCCCGTTTCCCAACAGGTTAGTGCTTGTTGAAGTGGTCCATCAGAAGGAGGACACTGTAAGTGGATACACACCAGCCACTGCGAGTGAGCTAAAGTGACTCCAGATTAAGACAAGTACTGTGGGAAGACTTTAAGCACAAGTAGAAGTATTGGATATTATTATCATAATCTACATTTTTTGTGTTTGTTTAAATGTGATTATTACCAGATTAGCTCAAACTCGTATAAGCATTGCAAACGTATCCAATCATGATGCAGTACTAGAAGAGCTTTTGAGAAGTAGTTTTTGATTACTCTGTAATGTAGATAATTTAAGATTTTCCACCTCTGAATTTTCAGAAGTGATTCTGCCAAGATCCATATTGGTTCCAATGACACAAGAAGGAAAAGCAAAGAGATCCTGAAAAGAGAACTTAGACAACTAGGAAGAAAGCTGAGAAGCAGGACCTCCAGGGCAGTAGGATGATCTGCTAGATAAATGTGTGCCTGAGAAGCTGGTGCAAGGGGCAGGAGTTCAGGTTCTTGGTTCATTGGGATCTCTTCTGGGGGAGGTGTGACGTGTACAAAAGTGATGGGTTGCACCTGAACCCGAGGGAGACCAATATTCCTGCAAACAGGTTTGTTAGAGCTGGTGGGGAGGGTTTAAACAAAATTGGCAGGGGGATGGGAACTGGAGTGAAGAGACTCAGGATAGGACAGATGGTGAAAAAGCAAAGATAGCATGCAGTCAGACTGTCAGGAAGGGCAGGCAGAGGATAGGACATAATTGCAGTCAGCAGGGTGAGTATCATTGCATTATGGATGCAGAATCAAAAAGGGTAGCAAATACAGTACTCAGAGTATCATATCTCAATGCACAGAGTATAAGAAATAAAGTGGATGATCTTGTTGCACTATTACAGATTGTCAGGTATGATGTTGTGGCCATCACTGAATCATAGCTGATGAATGGTTGTAGTTGGGAGCTGAATGTCCAAGGTTACACGTTGTATTGGAGGGATGGGAAGGTAGGCAGAGGGGGTGGTGTGGCATCAAATCAGTAGGAAGGTCTGACATAGGATCGGAAGATATTGAATCCTTGTGGGTTGAGTGCAACAGGGGGATCAGCTCTACTGGATTGGGTGTTATGTAATGAATGGGAGGTGATTAGGGAGCTTAAGGTAAAAGAACCCTTAGCAGGCAGTGCTCACAGTACGATTGAGTTCAACTTGAAATTTGATGGGGAGAAAGTAAAGTCTGATGCAGCAGTATTTCAGTGGAGTAAGGGAAATTACAGTGGTATGAGAGAGGAGTAAATTGGAAGGAGATGCTGGCAGGAACGACAGCAGAACAGCAATGGCTTGAGTTTCTTGAAAACAAAATGCAGAAGGTGCAGGATAGATGTATTCCAAAAAATGAAGAAATGCTCAGATGGCAAAATAGCATAACCGTGGCTGACAAGGGAAGTCAAAACTAATGTAAAAGCAAAATAGAGGGCATTCAACAAAGCAAAAATTAGTGGGAATATAGAGGGTTGGGAAGCTTTTAAAAATCTACAGAGAGCAATTAAAAGAATCATTAGGAGGGAAAAGATGAAATACGAAAGCAAACTAGTAAACCATATCAAAGTGGATAGAGAAAAGATTTCTCAAGTATGTAAAAGATTTAAGAGAGATGAGAGAGGGTATAAGACTGCTAGAAAATGAGGCCAGAGAAATAATAATGGGGACAAGGGGATGGCTAATGAACTAAATGAGTATTTTGCATCAGTCTTCACCGTGGAAGGCACTAAGCAGTGTGCCAGGTGTTGAAGGGTGGGAGGGAAGAGAAGTAAGTGCAGTTACTATTATGAGGGAGAAAATGCTCAAAAAGCTGAAAGACCTAAAGGTACAAAAGTCACCTGGACCAGGTGAACTGCACACTGGGGTTCTGAAAAGGATAGTGGTGGAGATTGTGGAAGCATTAGATATTATCTTTCAAAAATCATTGGTTTCTGGCATGGTGCTAGAGGACTGAAAAATTACACATGTCACTCCACTCTTTAAGAAAGGAGGAAGGCAGCAGAAAGGAAATTATAGATGAGTTAGCCCAACCTTGGTGGTTGGGAAGATGTTGGAGTCAATTAAGGGAAAATCTTGCCTGATAAACCTGTTGGAATTCTTTGAGGAGATTACAAGTAGGATAGATAAAGGGGATGCAGTGAATGTTGCACATTTGGATTTTCAAAAGGCCTTTGACAAGGTGCCACACATGAGGCTGCTTACAAAGTTAAGAGCCCACGGCATTACAGAAAAGTTACAGGCAATGGTTAGAGCATTGGTCTAAATCTGCACCAACGTCTTATGGCATTATGGTCCCTTATAGAATCAAAGGGGGGAACTGTTCAAGGCCACTGTGTTTTATACTTTTTATAAGATGAATTAATGTAATATTAAAGTTGTACTTCAATCATTTGTACTTTTAACAGATTATTTTTCATAGTGTGTGATGGTTCATCCCCATGCACTGGCAGAGAACGGTATAGCAGCAAAATTAACGGTTTATCACCTTTCCCATTTTTCATTGGCTAAGTATTAGCACATTATCCATGTGATGTAATTGTGCAACCATTGACTGAATTAGTTTATGCAAGGATTTTCTCTTATTTCAAGTATAGAAGTGATGGATTTTTCAGAGACACCATCTTACTCCCTTACTCACTTTTTTATCTCCACCTCCCTTGCTGTTCATTCAGCTCAGTTTTGTTTCTCAGCTCTTTATTTAGTTTACCTGGTACTTGTATGTTTGTCTCTACTTTAAAATAAACAATCATTAAGAATTAAGACTGCTCAAGATTCTTGATTCCCAGAAGTACCCTGAGGATGAGAAAATAAACAGAGATCCAGCAGGCACTTAATTTCTCCTTTAATTAGTTCAGGCAGAGTCATGGGCTGAGGGCCTGTTCTATGTTCTATATTCTAAACTGCTGAGGAATCTATTTGAAGGAAAACAACATTCAAGCTATGATAGAAATCAGGAAGCACACATCTGGTGCTGGGAATGTTTGCTCTTGCAATATGCTTAACTCAAATGTTCAAAGCTGGGTTTGAAGTGGTGGCTAAGTGGTTGTATAAATATCTTTCATAGACTGTGAGCCGGGACATTGTGAGGTCATGGAAAATGTTGAAGAAGAACAATTCTTCCTTTGTTTCAGTTTCACAGACCAGTTGCAGTATGGAAGGAGTCCATCTTGCCCAGTGATTTTATGCAACAGCAATTCAGCTGGCCACAGTCACTCTCCTCACAGAGACTCCTTCTCTTCGGGGACTTATCTAATTCCCCTTTGAACACTACAATTAAGTTTATATCCATTAGTTCCAAAGGCGGTGGACTCCACACTGCTACCACTGGCTGTGTAAAGTGAAGTTCTTTATGTCGCTCTTGGGAATCCCCTCATACCCTGTCTCCCAGCTACTGACCTCGCTGCCAATGGTGCAGTTGCATCTCGGTCTATACCTAGGATGAATTTAAATGTCTATCAGGTTGCCTTGCGACCTCCTCTGTTCCCAAGAGAATAAGCCTACAGTCTCCACTTAATGGAAGTCACTTTAATAAATCTCCTCTGCACTCTCTGTGAAGCGTTAATATTCTTCCTGAAGTGTGTGCAGAGAAACGGGCATAATAATCCAGCAGTGGTGAATTAGTGATTTATACAGGATTGTCATGAGCTCCTTGCTCTTGTAATTTCTGACTCAGTTTTTAAAACCCAGGATCTCCATGTTTTTTTAAAATTACACCCTCAGCCTTCCCTTCTCACAGTAAGCATATATGACCAAATCTCACTGGTAAGAACTGTGCAGCTAAACTGGCCTCATGAGATTTTTCCCACCGTAATGTAACACTTCACAAGTTTCAGCATTAGACTTCAGTTGCTGCCTACACAACCATTCCTCGAGCTTTATTAGAATCCTCCTCATGGCTAAGTGTGCCCACGGGCTCTGTGTGTCATTAGACAGGAGTAACACGGGTTAAATAGGTTAATACAAGAATCTCTTAACAGTTTGGACAGCATCGGTGGAGAGAGAACATGTCCTTCAATGCAGAATGTTAACATTTCTTTTACCACAGATACTGTCAGACCTGCTGAGTGTTTTTCCAGTATTGTCTGTTTTGATTTCAGATTTCCAGCATCTGCAGTTATGTTAATTTTCAGGGTAAATGTGTTACAAGTTCGCCAGAACTTCTGGGAGAGGTGGGATGTCTGTAAATGTGTTACAAGTTAGCTAGAAACTAAGGAATGGTGGGTGGTTCAATGGGATGACTGTCCGCGCACTCCTAAACTGTGATATTTTTAGACTGTAACAATACCATTAATCACAAGCTTTGGAAGCATTGTGCCGACAAAGGCAAGGCCAGTCTTCATGATGTAGAAAATGCTTTCTCATCGTGATCCATTGTACACATTTTCAGTTCTATTTGCCTCATTAACCTCATTTGTGTTCATAAACTTTTCTATCTGACCCCCACCTCTCAAACCCCATTTGTGTCTACAAAACTTCTCATCTGACCCCCACCACTCCAACCCCATTTGTGTGCATAAACCTTCCCTTCCGGAACTCAAACCTTGCACATACTCAGTAATCAAGCATTGGAAAAAAAAGCACAGTTACTACCCTCTGGGTAAAAAGACCTTCCATCTGCACAACAATTTCTCTTTGTGGGGTATCTTTTGTGATTTAAAATGCCTCTAACAAATGTTCTCTCCACCTTGAAAGGCTAAGAATGCAAATATTGAAATAAGAGAAGAAAATATTGGAAATGCTCAGGGAGTTGGGCAGCATCTGTGGTGAGAGAAACAGGTAATGTTGCAGGTCAATGACATTTCAGCAGACCCTCTCCACCCTCTTCAGAATGACCCCCCCCCCCAGCACACAGCTCCACCCTCAGCAGAAGGTTGAATTTTTAAAGTTTTTATATGAAACCAGAGGAAATGTAAACATGAACTGAGTACCAGGCTGAGGAAATCTGATTGATAATTCAGATTTGATGGCTGAGCAGTTATGACGTTACCTGGCAAGTGTTTTTGGGCGTTGACTGCTGGCTTCTGAATGGCCCTTCGGTTTCGAACAGTTTCTCATGGGATGAGCTTTTGCTTCTTTTCCGCTGTCTGTACTTCCTGCCAGACGTATCAGGAAGATCTTCATCATCACTGCTGTCAAGGGTCCCTAAGTCTGGGGTCTGTGCGTTGTAGTTTAAGTCCAGCTGCCCCAAATAGTGGGGGCTGGGTGCCCTGTGGTCCCCCATCTGCGGTCCTCTTTCATCAACCATCACTTGGCCATCTGGGCCCCTCACAGATATCCGTATGGAACTCAAGGGGGATGGTTCGGAGTCTGAGCGCATGGTCTCCGTGTAATGGCCGGATAACGGCGATGTGACGGATTGCTGTTTCCCTTCAGCATACATCGAGTCGTTGTCCTGCTGGGAACCCATGAAGCAGGTCTCATCAGATAACTTTCCAGAGTGTGGCCTGAACTCTGTGAAGGCCGAACTCCAGCCAGTGTCATCATCATTGTCTTCATCTGTTCCCATCTCATCGTAGGCAGATACCACGTCTGTCTCTTGCTCCAGGGCGACAAACACTCGGCTTTTTGGCTTAGTCAGCAGCTGAGGGGGCGCAGAGGGTCTACAAGGCATCGCCATCCAGTTGCCGTCAGGACTGTGGAGCACAGCTGAAGAACCTGCAGCACAAGCACATCAAAATCAGAACATCAGTAGGCTGCAATACATACCGAAATGCACAGGAACAGGAGGCCATTCAGCCCTTCAGTTCTGGGGCATCTACTAGATCCCATCTTTCTTTGTTTCATATCCCTCAATACACATATAAAATGTCAAACAGGACGGCACGTGTACAGACTCTTTTGTCCACTATACATCAGACAGGACAGCACACGTACAAACTCTTTCATTCACTATACATCAGACAGGACAGCACACGCACAAACTCTTTCATTCACTATGATTCTGCCAGCCATGATGCCAAATTGAACTACGATTCTTCTCTGGGTACTTGTGTTTACTGTGGAGTGTTTGCAGAATCACTCTTGGTCAAAACTGAATCAGATTTATTAACCCTTTTACACAGGATCCATATCCTTATGTAAAAACCTCAAGCAACACTAACATATCTGCTTCCACCACCACCCATCAGAGCCTGTTCCAGGTTCCCACACTCTCTCTTTTGTTCCGCATATCTCCTTTAATCTTTCCCCCTTTTGTTTTAAATTAAAATTCACTAATATTTTTCATTTCTATCCTGCAGAAAGAAAGCTCTACTCTATCTATGTCTCTCAAAATGTTATAAACTTCTTTCAGGGCTCCTCTCAGTCTCGGATGCCCCAGAGAAAACACACAAAGTGTGTGCAGCTTCTCTTTGTTGCTAACACCAGGCAGCACCCTGGTGAACCTCTTCTGCATCCTGTCAGGTGACCAGAACTTCAAATGATTTGTACAGATGACATGTAAAACAAAGTCTTTCACAGTACCTCAGTAAATGTGACAATAATAACCAGTTTACCAATTTACCTCTCTGCAGGCTCAGCTTCTTTTGTGACATTGCATCCCTACAGCTAGAGCTAGGATGATGCCGTTTCCTCTCCCACTTTGCTCTCCAGCATACTTCTGGCAGCCACACAGACCAGCTGGAAAAGCAGGGAGTCAGCAAGGGGCAAAGTTGTAAAAAAACATTTGTTTGCAATGTTCAAATCAACTTCAAATTTCCAAAGATTGAGTTAATCACAGAATCATGGGTCCTTCAGCCTAACCCATCTGTGCCCTAATTTAAGGCAGAAGCAAGTTCTGAATCGTACAAATTTTTCAGAAAGGCTGAGTCATTTATTCAGTGGTTTTGGATTGGGACTGGGCATTTTAAGACTCAAAGGATAATGTTATGTTCTTCCTGACTCCCAATCTTACCTTCTCACCTCTGTACACTATACCGCTCTCACCCATCATCGATCCTGTCATCAGCAATCCATACCACTTACCACTCTATCTCAAACGAGTCCATGGCTCGTCATTAACCTTTCCTCCATTTGTCAAAATACTTCTTATTTGTATTCCCATTTCAAACATTGTGCACTCTTCCTCTTTTCCTAGTCTCCTTTCATTTATATTATCATTTCCTCATCACCCCGCCCCCCAAGTTTTCTCTGTTTCTGCTTTAAACCACTTCCAGTGTGAGTTTTGCAAATTAGTAATTCACAGCATGGGAAGACAGCGTGCTGCCCATCTGTTCCAGCCACAAAGGAGTTAAACCCAGTTCCCAGCCTGTGCCCTTCCAGTGCATTTGCTGGTAGAGTTTCAATGTGGCAAGCTATCTGCCTCCACTACTCGTTCAAGTCTATGACATGCAAAACAATTTTCACCATACCTCTTCCCATCAATTACCTTACATTATCTTACATTGATAGCCTCTAGTTATTAATCTCTCTGTTGGGTGAAGCATGTTCCTCACATCTTTTCTAAGAGGCTTTGGATAAATCAGAGAATAACTAAAGCATAAAGGTAAATCATTTGGCC
This sequence comes from Mobula hypostoma, assembly GCF_963921235.1. Classification (NCBI taxonomy): domain Eukaryota; kingdom Metazoa; phylum Chordata; class Chondrichthyes; order Myliobatiformes; family Myliobatidae; genus Mobula; species Mobula hypostoma. The sequence continues at coordinate 67,180,917 of NC_086113.1, read as the reverse complement.
CACTGATGATGTACCAGAGTGTTCATGCTGTGCCACGCCCCGATGTTCTCTCCATACCCTAAAAATTCTTGCCTGTCAGATACGTATTTCAATTCAATTCCAATGCTCCAAGTAAACCTTCATCCACTGCTGTGTGAGGGAAGTTATACCTCATGTAACCTATGGTTTCCTTGACAACCACCTTCATTCTATGGCCACTCACTCTTGGCCTTGCAGAGTCATGAAGTTGTACAGCACGTAAACAGGTACTGGGCCCAGGTGGCCCATTATGACCAAGATTTTCATCTAAGACAATCTCATTTAGCCATCACCCTCTAAACTTTTCGCAATCATGTTCCAGTCCAAGTACCTTTTGAATATTATTAATATACCTGCCCCGTCACTTCCCACTGGCAGCTCAATACATATACCAACTACCCATTGGGTGGAAAAAGTAGCTCCTCAAGTTCCTATTGAATATTTCTCCTCTCACCTAAAACCTATGTACTAGAGCTCTTAATTCTCCAGATTTTTTTTCCCTGTGAAAAAGATCATGTGCATTCACCCCCTATTTATGCTACTTGTGATTTTATGCTTGTCTGCTTGGTTACCCTTCAGTTTCTTATGCTCCAGTGAATGAAGTCCTAAAATGCTCAACCTTTCTCCATAACCTTATGCAAAATAATGGGAACAGTTTCTCTTTGTCTGCGCTCTCCATGACCATAAATCTAACATAAGCCCTCACAAATTCCTCTGTTCCTAGCAGAACAGCCCCAAATTCTCCATTCCTTCAACAGAACTAAAGCCTCTGTAATCTTCTTGACATTTTTCCGTAAGTGCAGCACTCATAACTGGATGTAATACTGTGACTGACCCGGTATAAAATTTTATCACTGCTTCTTACACCCTTAAATGTTGTGTGGTTTTAAACAGCTCTTTCCTAACATTCCTGACCTCTCTATACTCTTTTTTAGCATTAGACCCTCCACTTTTGGTTCCCCCTTCTCATCCTTTGCATCAAAGTGTAACACTTCACACTTCTCTGCATTAAACTTCAAATGCCATCTATTTGCACATTTCACCAGCCTGTCTATAATCTTCTTGAAGTCAATTACTACCTTTCTAAAAGTTCACGATGTTTATGCTATCAGTGAATTTTAGAATCATGCCTTGTACGTATAATCTTTCATTAACAGAGGCCAAGAAGAACGATGGCTTTTGGGAAAAGCACAGTACTCTTCTCTCTGGTCTAAAATCACATTCCTACTACTGCCCTCTGCTTTCTGGTACTCAGCTAGGTTCCTGTCAAAGGTACTACAGTCCCCGTGTTTCCTCAGTTTTCAATCTTCATGACAGATACATAATATGACATCAAGTACTCATTGGAAGTTCACATATATCACCTCAACCATGCTTCTCCCATTAATGTTCTAAGCTACTTCATCAAAAAATACCAATATAAGTTTAAGAAATCTCTTTGTCTAATCATTCCAGGTGATTGTAAATTCTGCCCAGATTACTGATTCAAGAAATTGCTCCATACATTGAATTTTAAAAGTTTGATCTGTCATTATTAGGTTCACGTCTTGATGAAAGTCCACCTTTGGTACTCACACTAAATTTCATGGCAGCTTCCCTTACTCCGGAGAAAGTAACCCAAGCTGTTGAAGTTTAAAGCTGCAGAAGTTCCATGACTTTGGACATGTATGCAATTTTGACTTTCCCAGTCATATCTTTAGTGGAAGCACCAAATGAACATACAGTAGCACTGTATAATGCTGTTTACACAAAATTTACACCAGCATTTTGCTTAGGCTATTTGAGAGACCTCTCAGGAAAATGCTACCCCATTGTCGGACCAGCAGATCCATAACTTCGCCATTTAATATTGTCATAAGGTATCAGGTAGGATTACTAATAGTATTTTCTTGAAGGTTCCTGTATGCCTTTGCTTTTGTTCCGTGTCTAGTATTGTTAATACTGAAACTCTTATATATGTAATGACCCGGTTCAATTTTTTACTGTTCTGCTGTATGTATTTCATTTAGCAATTCTGTAAGAGCAGTCTGTTCTCTTTTCAGCTTGTTTGGGTTATTGTTGAAGATGAGGGATGATGAGGAATATCTGCCATCCAGTTATGATGGCAGTGCTGAGAGGAGGTGTCTCTGTTGAGGGACACTAATGTTGGGCTTGAGGCTTTTGTTCGCGGGGAGATGAAGAGAGTGATGCAGGGGAGAACTGGTTGTAGGATACGACCCGGTGGGAGACCCATTTGTTCAAGGTGGATTGCCAGCAACGCTCGGAAGGTGGTGTGACCAAGACCCAGTGCATGAGTGACAGGGAAGTTCAAAATGACTCCAACTTGTGCACATTGGACTGTTTAATTAAAATTGGCCCTTTTCTTTTTATTTTTCTTTACTAACCCTTTAGTTAAGTTAAGATTTATAAATATAATTCCTTTAATCATATGCAGTGTACTGTCTGTTATTTCGAGGCCCTAATTTGTAACAGGGTAGTAAATTACACAGCATCCACACAAACCGGGGTTTTGGGATGGGAGAGCTGTCTCAATCTCACAGGTTCGGCGGGACCGGTGAGTGACTTTCCTAGACTTGCACAGCCAAGGAAACCACGGGGTTTCATATATTTTTCTCTGTGACTACTGAAGCCCCATCCATTGGGGATGTGTATCTGGTAACATTCCATCATCAACATTTTGGAACTGGCAACTTGTAACAGCCTGTCACTGGCCTGGTACCTGCATTATCCAGCAGCTCCATGCTTTTCCATGTTGGCAGTGAGTAGGGGCGGATATCCGTACTTTGAGAGGGTTGGAGCTGTCCCTGGCCCCACGTGGCCTCTGCAGGTTTAAGGCTGGCTTCAGCACTCTCCTTGGGTGGGATATCTGCATTAGTCAGTGAGGAGTCAGAGTGAGACCTCTGGAAAGGAAAAAACATACAGCAGTTTAAGTGTGAAAATATACCTTCAATTGTTCTGTGTTAACCCTATGATTGATTTAGTTAATTGAGAACTTGGGGTTCGGGAAACATCACCCCAGCCAGAGGGATCTCCATCTTCCCTGCAACTTCAAATTGCCATTTTTCATCTCACTTTCCCAGTCCTAATGATGGTTCTGAACTATTGAGTCTGTTTTTCCCATCTACGATGTAGCCTCAGTCGCTGACCACTTCTAGTGGTTTCTGTTTTTATGTCTGAGCAGTCGATTCAGCCCAATAGGTCATGGCACACCCCCTCCCACCAAGAGCAGTTTCTACATGAAGTACTGCCTCGGGAAGGCTACACTGGCCATCAGCGATCCCTACCATCTAGGCCAAGTTGCCTTCTCACAGCTACCGTCAAGCAAGAGTCATAGAAGCCAGAAGTCCCACACCATCAGTTCAAGCACAGCTACAACCATTCCATTCCTGAAGCAACATGCACAATCCAAATCACTACTTTCCTGTAACACTTTGTCCACTTTAATCACTCTGCATTAAAATAGACTTATGCGATTCTTTGTGCTAATTGTATTCTTTCTTGTAGAAATTGTGCACAATTTATACTTTCTTGTGAATGCTGTTGATATGATGCTTCATGCAGGTGAGGCTGCCGTGAGTACTTTCTTCACTGCGTGTACTTGTGCAGATGACAATGGACTCAAATATGATTTCAGATTTCCGGCATCTGCATTATCTTTTTGATTTTCATGTTATAGTTGTGAAATGAACTAACACATTGGAGCCTTAAGATGCATCAGGACAATTTTGTTCTTTATTGTCACTAAGCCCAAATTCTGGAACTCCCAACAGCTCTGGGGGATGAGGGGCAAGTCCATCACAAGAAGTGCAGTGGTTCAAAAAGGTGGCTCACTATTACCATAGTGACAAAGTCATAGAGACATACAGCACAGAAACAGGCTCTTCAGCCCATCTAATCCATGCTGAAATCATTTCAACTGCCAAGTCCCTTCGACCTACACCCGGACCATAGTCAACCACTTCCCTGCCATCCATATACCTATCCAAACTTCTCTTATATGCTGAAATCAAGCTTGCATGCATCACTTGTGTTGGCAGCTCATTCCACACCCTCACGACCCTCTGAATGAAGAAGTTTCCCTTCATGTTCCCCTTAAGCATTTCACCTTTAACCAATAACCTTAGTGGAAAAAGACTGCTTGCATTTACCCTATCTATATCCCTCATAATTTTGTATACCTCTATCAAATCTCCTCTCAATCTTCCAGGTTTCAAGGAATAAAGTCATAACCTATTCAATCTTTCATTATAACTTAGGTGCTCCAGTCCCAGCAACATCCTTGCAAATTTTCGCTGCATGCTTTCAACTTTATTTACATCTTTCCTGTGGGTAGGTGACCATAACAGCACACAATACTCCAAATTAGTCCTCACCAATGTCTTATACAATTTCATCATAACATTCCAACTCCTGTACTCAATACTTGGATTTATGAAGGTTTTTTCAATATTTTTATTAATATCAAAATCTCAAACATTACAAAAAATTGATATAAAGCTTTTGGGATTACATTGTTAATAATTAGTATACATTGATATAAACACAGTTAATACACAGGTATTAACCTCCCAAAATCTTACAGAGTACAAATATAGAAAAAAATACAAGAATATCCTGGAAAAAGCAACAAAAAAAAAGCTCCAATAAGAAAAAAGAACCCCAACCTAAATCAAACTAATCAACTAACCTAAAAAAAAGAAAAAGAAGAAATGGGCTATTATATTACATCAGATAAAACCATTAACTCTGCTCCTCTCTCCATATATTTGAAAGTAGCAGAATAGATTTGGAGAGGGTCAAACTACATCATATGAAAGTATTGAATAAATGGCCTCCAAGTCTCTTTGAATTTAATAGAAGAATCATAAATGACACTTCTAATTTTTTCTAAATTTAAACATGACATAGTTTGAGAGAACCATTGAAATGTAACAGGAGGATTAATCTCTTTCCAATTTAAAAGTATGGATCTTCTAGCCATTAATGTAATGAATGCAATCATCTGACAAGATGAAGAGGTCAAATGAGTTTGTTCCATCATTGGTAAACCAAAAATTGCAGTAATAGGGTGAGGTTGTAAATCAATATC